>NC_064614.1:477995536-478299465 GCF_023898315.1 Schistocerca nitens | reverse complement strand
TGTATTAGTACAAACATGCCTCGACCATTTGAGGGTATCTGGGTATCACACGGAACTGAATTTTGTGAGATGAGATCTTTGTAATCTGGTTTACGTAGACTGCAGTTACAGAGAACGGTACTAGATACTCGTATCGGACCCCCTTTTTCCCGTCGTGGTGCAGTAACTTGACATGGCATTAACTCAACAAATCGTTTGAAGTCCCTTGCAAAAATACTGAGCCATGCTGCCTCTACAGCCGTCCGTAAGTGAGAAAGTATTGCTGGTGCAGGATTTTATGCACGAACTGACCTGTCGGTTATGTCCCATAAATGTTCGAAGGGATTCATGATGGACGATCTGTGTAGCCAATTCATGGACTTGAATTTTCCAGGGTGTTCTTCAAACCAATAACGAACAAATGTGGCCCAGTGACATGGCACATTGTCATCCATAAAAATTCCACCGTTTCTTGGGAACATGAAGTCCATGAATGACTGCAAATCGTCTCCAAGTAGCCGAACGTAGCAATTTCCAGTCGATGATCGATCCAGTTGGACCAGAGGACGCAGTTAATTCTAAGTAAATACAGTCTTGCTGGCATAGTGCCTTGTTGTCAACTTGGATGCACGGTTTCGTGGGGTCTGCGCCACACTCAAACCCTACCATCAGCTCTTGTCAACTGAAATCGGGACTCATCTGACCAAGCCAGACTCCACGGTCGCTAGCCCAGGAGAGGTGCTGCAGGCAATGTCGTGCTGTTATCAAAGGCACTCGCCCCAGTCGTCTGCTACCATAGACAATTAACACCATATTTCGTCGCACTGTCTTAACGGGTACATTCGTTGTACATCGACATTATCTCTGCGGTTATTTTATGCAGCGTCGCTTGATTG
This sequence comes from Schistocerca nitens, assembly GCF_023898315.1. NCBI lineage: Eukaryota > Metazoa > Arthropoda > Insecta > Orthoptera > Acrididae > Schistocerca > Schistocerca nitens. The sequence continues at coordinate 478,298,590 of NC_064614.1, read as the reverse complement.
TTATCGCTGACATCTCTACGCAAATGTAGCGGCTCTCGGTCGCTATGTGGAGGCCGTCGGCCACTGCGTTGTCCATGGGAGAGATAGTGCCTGAACTTTGGTATTCTTGGCACACGCTCCACACTGTGGATCTCGGAATATTGAATTCCCTAACGATTTCCGAAATGGAATGCCCCATGCGTCTAGCTCCAACTACCACTCCGCATTCAAAGTCTGTTACTTCCCGTCGTGCGGTCATGATCACGCAGGAAACCTTTTCATGTGAATCACCTGAGTACAAACGACAGCTTCTCCATTGTACTGCCCTTTTATGCCTTGTGTACGCTTTACTACCGTTCTAAATGGCTCTAAGCACTATAAGATTTAACACCTGAGGTCATCAGTCCCCTAGACTTAGAAGTACTTAAACCTAACTAACCTAATGACATCACACACATCCATGCCCGAGGCAGGATTCGAACCTGCGACCGTAGCAGCAATGCCGTTCCGGACTGAAGCGTCTAGAACCGCTAGGCCACAGCGACCGTCTTATACCACCGTCATTCGTATATATGCATATCGCTATCCCATGTCTTATTGTTACCTCAGTGTATGACCATAGAGTTTAGTGAGAGTGATATGACCATTCTGACAGTTTAGTAATTTGCTATGAACATGCTGTTGAAACAATTGATGAGCAACATGGGGAACAAGTAGATCTGTTAGTTGTCCGTGGAGCATCCCTTGCGTTGGTATACTCCACAGCAGAATATTGAGATCCAGTTAAGTTCCACAGCGCTCATGTGAAGGAAGTTGACTTTGAATCAATGCAGCTGTGAGTACCGTTAGTGGCACAACCAGATCTACACCTACTTGGTGGCTGTCAAAACTGTAGAACACCTTTCCAGCTCGCCTTCGTTGAAGGCGGCTGTCTACAACCTTTGCCGGCTAGTTGCTAACAATGAATCCGTCCCTCGCCTTACATTCGGAAGAACAACATACTCACTGGGTTCAATTGGTACACTGAATGGAAACGTGAAAAAGGAACAGAGGAAGAGACGGAGCCGAAGCTCGGATTAGCAAAGGATGGAGAAGGAAAACGGCTGTGTCCTTTCAAAGGAACTATTTCGCTATTTTCCTGGAGCGATTTAGGGAAATTACTGACAACCTAAATCTGGATGGCCGGACGGGGATTTGAACCGTCGTCCTCCCGCATGCGAGTACAGTGTTGGAAATGTAAGTGGCAAAGCACGAAAACCCGGAACCACCAACTTACTGACAACCAAACTGTTAAAGATCCATACTTTCCTCATTTTAGGGAGGTGTGGGCACAGCTTAACCGATACTGGAATGGAGAATTTATGTTCACACACCGGGTGCTTATAATTGAAGTGCAGCTACTCAAAGAGGTTCATTGTAGGATGTAATTATCGTATGGTAGGAAAACTTGGTAGATATTCTAATGCGTTAAAGAGGAACAGATTAACATTGCAAAAAATTAGTTCACATTTTGGCCACCAGCTCAAAATATGGCGCTCTACTGCAACTCGTCGACGTCTACGGCGCTCATAGTGAACAAATTCTGTAAGCGGAAGTTGATAATATCATCAACATTATGCCTTTCTCACCTATTTGACCTTTCTTGCCCACGTCCCGTTCCTAATCCATTACATAAGGTAACATTTACATACGTGTTTCCTGCATTCACAGTGCTGCTTTTGCACCTGGTGGCCAAAATTGGAACTAATCTTTTCAGTGTAAATCGGTTCGGCATTAACGCATTAGAATATCTACCACGTTTCGCTGCCATACGGTAACTAGAGCCCACACTGGACTTCTGTGAGTAGCTGCACTTTAATTATAACCACCCGGTACAACATCCACAAATGGGGCTTTTGCACTGCAGTACTTATGACTGTGGTGACATTCAGACAATGAGACACATTATAAATGCGTGCCGTAACAGACGTTTCCCTGTTCTGTTTGAAGCATTCGAGGAGGCGCTACACTGGGTTTAATCTTCCGACATTCGTGTGCTGTCTAGAACATTTTCAAATGATATGTGAATAAAATTGTTAATTTGGTTCAAGGTATTCATGTTTCAATCTTCGATCAGTATATTTCATCTTAGATTGTCATAATGTAGGGCAGAGTAGTTTAATTCTCAGCTAAGCGAGCACGCTCATAACACTGCTTCGGGTCGCTAAACAACAAGGTCCACTTGGTATAAAAACAATTAATTGATGAGTTTCTGGCATGAGCCATCATCAGAATATCAGTAACCTGCTTAATACAAAATATTGCGTCAGTTGTGCACTGACGTTAGTAGAGTTACTACTTGAAACGATACTTTGCACTGATGTTGTTTCTGATGTTCTATTGATGGCTCATGGCCGAAACGCATCGATTATAGTTTTTTTTAATAACAAGGAGATTCTTGATGTTCAGCTGCCTTATTCGTTGGTAAGCGCGTGATCAGTTAACCGTTTAATGGTCGCAGGCCGGCCTCAGTGACCGAGCGGTTCTAGGCGCTTCAGTCTGGAACCGCGCGACCGCTACGGTCGCAGGTTCGAATCCTGCCTCGGGCATTGATGTGTGTGATGTCGTTAGGTTTAAGTAGTTCTAAGTTCTAGGGGACTGATGACCTCAGATGTTAAGACCCATAGTGCTCAGAGCCATTTGAACCAATGGTCGCAGGCTTCCCGTACCTCCATGTGTTTCAAGTTAAACGTGCTCAATTAGGTTTTTCCTTGTTTGATCTAAATCGCAGAAGGCAAATACCAGAATGATTCTTATAGCATTACCGAAATCGACAACTTCTCCAATATTAATTCTATGGGACCAGTTCGCCATGCATTATAATTTCTGTATCACTGGTACTTTATCTTTCCTACCTATTTCCCAGATTCAGAAATTAGGCCAACTTGTAGCTCTGGTACTTTGTTTATTTGCTCGAAATATTGCTCAGGCTTCTCGGAAACATGTCAGAATGAGCTGTGTCCGTAAGTACGAAGATGAACACTCATCAGTGTCAGATAATCAGATTATATGGTAATGAAGGAAAGCCCACTGATGTCCAGCTACAACGCTTAAGCAGACTGTGACGGTCTAATTACGAAACAGTACAACGTAATCAGGAAGAACTAACTCATTAATCAGTCAACTGTGCATCGATTCCCAAATGAGTAACACAGCATTAATGAATGCCCTTTCATGTTGTACGTAGCTATTGTCAATGACACATATTCTGCAGATTGTTCAGTGACAGCAAACCATTTATTTATTAATGGACATGCTTGTCATGCATTAATTCCTCTGTCTTATTATGTTTACTTCTTACGAGGCAGATCATGTTGTGTACATACTCTAACACCAAGGTAACAATCGATAGAAAGGAATTTCAGCTAGGTGCTTGGTTAAGATACAATGTAGAAAAATATGCAGTCTACGATGGATACGATTTGGTGACGAGGCTTGGCGTTATCAATAGGAATCTACCATAAAACGACAAAGTGTACAAGGAGTTTCTGACGGTTCGCGAAGACCGAAAAAGATGGAAACGTGGCGCTTGAGTTGAATTGCGTCATAATAAAGGGCTTTTCTGACAATTTCACATGTTGTATGAACGTTCTGTGCGTTGTATGCGAGTGGGAGGAGGATTTGTAGAATACCTGAAACCTTGAAACCAGCATAACTTTTCTCTGTTTCACATAAATCTAAACTCCAAACTTTTTGGGTTGGCGTGCTATACTACACTATCAAGTGGAAAAGGAAAACAGGTCAGTAAATGTTTGTTGTGTCTTTTGGTAATAGGCCATCCCTGTACCCGGTAATAACAAAGTCGCTGGAAGTAAGAAGAGATAATGAGAATCCTCGTGACTAAGGTGACCGTCGCAACTGAGTACTTGGAATCCAGTAACCAACATCAAACTTGTTGGTTCAGTATGGTTAAACAAAATGTAGCTCACACAACAATTGTTTTTAGTTGTTTAAGAATAAGTTCGTAGAGCTGTTGCACTCTTTTTCTCTTTGATGTAGCACAGCTTGAGAAGATTTCAGAATTATTTTTTAACGCTGCGGAGTAGTTTGTGTTCTTGTGAAAGTTCGTATCATATTATCATATTACACTCCTGTGCGATAGGGGGACCGGAAGACGAACACTTGGTTTTGCTGGCAGTGCTCCTACCGACATTCATCTTAAGTCGGGACCACTTTCCTTCTCTCTGAACTGCACAGGGATTCTCATGAAAACTGATAAAGAAAATCCTTTAGTTTTGTTCGGCTGAAGGAGCAGTGACGTGACACTATAACTGAATTAGGTTTCATGTCTAAGGTCGGCGCGAAGATGGAACTGACTGGAAAAATTTTCTGTTGAGTCGACTAAATTAATTCCACCCACACATAGTACTGCAGGAGGAAGACAAGCAGCGTGCTCAACTCTCGCGCAGTATGTGACATCCGAATGACACTCTTCAACTGGTGTGTAAATTACTTCCTGATAAAACGAAAATGTATTCTTTGCTAAGTGAAAGGAATTCTCAGTTGGGGTCTCTATAGCCGTTAGAAAGTAATCAGTCTACTCTGGTAGAGCGCCAGCGGAACTTCTTATTTTTGCTCAGTGTGTAATGTGCCGTTGAGAAATGCGCCATCACAGACCAGACGAAAATACTCAGTCATTTGAAGACGATTCTTGGCAGGAGTTGACAGATATTTTCTCATACCAACATACGTATATCGCACAACGATTTGATACGTATTTTTCTAACTTTTACGTCAAGTTTAGAACACTGGCCCATTCGTAGATGCTTTATGAACTTGTATTAAATGTGCATGTTTCGAATTTTAGTGCTCCAGTCCTCACATGGTAACTCAGCAAGATTAAGTGTGATGCGCTGTCGCACTGACGTTCACATCGCTGTCTACTGCTTGTGGTGTTGGCTTAGTGTATAAGTAGGTGCAAACATAAATGTCAACCATGCAGAGTTAATACCACCTGAATATAGGACCCTCAGTATCCCAAACTGGCCGTGTATGACAGCCAATTGCCTTTTAAAATACATCTTGATCTTACAACTATGAAAGTTTGTATTTCTTCCATAGCATACGTGTTTTCACCCTTTACAGCTCGCTCTAGTACCTTGGAGACATTTCCTGATGTCTTAACACGAGGTGGCCGAGCGGTTCTAGGCGCTACAGTCTGGAGCCGCCCGACCGCTACGGTCGCAGGTTCGAATCCTGCCTCGGGCATGGATGTGTGTGATGTCCTTAGGTTAGTTAGGTTTAATTAGTTCTAAGTTCTAGGGGACTGATGACCTTCGAAGTTAAGTCCCATAGTGCTCAGAGCCATTTGAATTTGAATCTCAACAGGCGTCCTGTCATCCTATCCTTTCTTCTTGTCAGTGTTTCCCAAATTTTCCTTTCTTCGCCGATTCTGTGGAGAAGCACCTCATTTCTTACCTTACCATTCCACGTAATTTTCAACATTCTTCTGTAGCACTACATCTCACATGCTTCGATTCTCTTCTGTTCTGGCTCATCCAATGATGGCTATTATCAAAATGCATACCAGCATGAAGACAGACTGCTACCAAATTTTCGATTTTCTTCAGTACAGTGTTGAATACACTTTCGCTTCTCCTCCACCCATTACGTTTCTCTGTTTTGTTTGTTTGCAGGTTGATTCGTTCAGATTCTTTCTCAGGGATAATATTTATCAAATTTATGTACTATTTTTCATCTCCGTTACGCTACATTTCATTCTACACCGATGGAAAGTGCTAAAACATGTAGCGGTACTCCCATATTTATCAAACTTTGTGTAGATGTTAATCACATAACGGGTAATAAATAATTGACCTTTCATTCCGCTCGAAATTGATGCGTATCATCAACATCAGTATGAGATGTGAGCTCTTCAAATGTGATACGCAAGTGTATTCATTGTTGCATGAAAGCAAACAAGCTCTAATGTCATCTAGAGGAATTTATTGCAGCCTGAAACACATGGTCAGTGTGTCAGTTCACGAAGATTGCTGGCTGGAGGCTGGTACTGGCAATTTATGCCTTCCCACCATATCCCGGACATACCCCGTGAACTAGAAAACAGGGGACCGAGCAGGTCAGTCAAGGACCAGTACATTCCTCAAGCGTTTGTTGTGTAAACTGCAGTTTGAGGAAGATTATGACAAAAGGGTTTACACTTCTTGCCACATACTGGCGAAAATTGAGCCTTCGTTCATCATTTTCCAAATTAGTCCTGCTGTCTTACCCTATAGATCTCTACAACATGATTCCAGGAGTTGGAGAGGTGTGGGTCCCGAGAATCGCTCCTTGCTATGATGATCTTTCAATAGGTCGTCTGCGGACTCATTGGGATTCGATGTGACCGCCATTAACAGAAGCGAGACTCATCGTTAAACATCGTAGAAGGCCACTCAACGTCCCAGTTGAATCTGGCTGTACACAATTCAAACATCTGTTCTCTGTGAGATGGTGTGAACTGTAACCGATGGAAGACAACTCGAAATCTCAACCCAGCTTCCATAATCTTTCCCGACAGTTCGTGGTGACACTATCTGTAACCTCTGCCCGGATTCTAACTGCTGCGTGTGAGTGTGTATGTGTGTATGTGTGTGTGTGTGTGTGTGTGAATTCCTAAGGGACCAAACTGCTGAGGTCATGGGTCCCTAGACTTACACACTACTTAAACTAACTTATGCTAAGAACAACAAACACACTCATGCCCGAGGGAGGACTCGAACTTCCGGCGAGAGGGGCCGCGCAGTCCGTGACATGACGCCTCAAACCACGCGGCTACTCCGCGCAACTCTAACTGTTGCCATTCATTAATTCGCCAGAGCTTCTCGTGATGTCCTTCAGTTAGGACCTTAGCCTGTTCTCCCCTTCCATACTGTTGTCATTAGTCCATCCATCGTTTTCCATTGCACTTGAAGAGTTCCTCCTTCTCTCTCTAATGACTGAGATATTTGGTTAAAATTTTTTCTCGAAATGTCGCGAAATAAAATGGCCGTGGGTGCAAAAAAAAGTGCGTAATTTGAATACCGCGACGAGAAAGATAGGGCTCTAATGACGATAAACAGAAAAAAATTAATCCTTCTACATCTGTATCCACATGATACTCTGCAAATCACACTTACGTGCCGGGCATCGTTTTCTGGAACTACAGAATAATTATAAGCCAGTGTGGGTTTGTATGACGGGCTCTCTTCGTATTTAAATGATGGTTCCACGATATCAGGCCAATGAAGCGAGTAACGGCGTGATTGTTATGTGATAGATGACCGAACTGTTTAACAGAACTCTTACGTAAAATTGTAGACAAGAAAGTGGAAACGATCGGTAAATAAATCTCAGGGTGGTTCTGCTTTGTGATCATGAATAGATAACTAAACAACACGTAACGCGTCCGGTCGCTGTATCACCGAACAATCCGCGCTCAGTCTTTTTCTTGTGGCCACTGGAAAAATAAAAATACGTATGAAATGGTATTTACAAGACAGGAAACGTAAAAGGTAAATTGCTTTGAAATTAGTACAGTGAACATTAAGACTAAAATATGTTCTATTTCATCTCAGTAACAGGAACTGCCACTTACAAGTGTACAGCTGAAACTCACGCCAGAAAAAGGCAGAAGTATGCGGAAAGTAAAATATGAAGAGAGAAAATTCTCTTGTTAAAAAGAATTCTAATCTGTTCTAGTCCGGCGCTCGTGGTCTCGCGGTAGCGTTCTTGCTTTCCGAGCACGGGGTCCCGGGTTCGACTCCCGGCGGGGTCAGGGATTTTTCCTGCCTCGAGATGACTGGGTGTTGTTGTGTCGTCTTCATCATCATCATTCATCCCCATTACGGTCGGAGGAAGGCAATGGCAAACCACCTCCACTAGGACCTTGCCTAGTACGGCGGTGCGGGTCTCCCGCGTAGCTCCCCTACGCTCTGTAAAGAAGTATGGGACTCATCATCATCATCATCAATCTGTTCTAGAAACATGGTAGAATAAAGTGGTATCTTTGGCTACGATACAACTAACTCATCACTTCGGTATTTGAATCTAGTTTGTTTTACAAAAGGAAATAATAGAATATACAATGTATCGCCAAAAAAGTACGTTCACATGTACGAATTTCTTTTAAGTAGGCGAATGATTGATACAAGATTTGACATCCATAAACCAGTGATGTTTTTTATGTGATCTGTCCGTATGATGCTTCCACATCCCTCATTCCACTGATTCGACGTCCCTCAGTCCGCAAGATGACAATAGGTTGTCTTGAAAATCCTCTATGCATGCGATCTTCTCCTATCGATCACCAGCAGCATTAGACACATTTAGCAAACGCTAGATACCCACATAATTAGGTTTACTCCTGAACCGAAAATGTTGAAAATAAGCTTACATAAGGTCGAAACTTTAGTCGACCGTATCCTACAGGCATGGAAATACTAGAGTATGACTACTTAAGTTACGTTTGGTCAATGTCTTCATGGTTTAACACTTTACATTCCGCCAGTATATGTTTCAATGCCGTTAGTAACTGATAAGATTTTTGTCTTTTTTTCTTGTTTCTTGATACGGCGCGAGTGTGAAAAGCACTGCCGAATGATATGCCTAGAAACTGCTTCCCCAAGGACTGATAGGAGCAGTCGATCAGTTTTTCGGAATTTTTGTGACAATGTCCGCCGATTTCAGATTCTGCCACGCTACCTGCGACGAGTGTTGTAGTATTGTAATGATATGCACAAAAGAATTTTGGTTTTGTTTTCTGCCTCTTTCTGTACGAGTTTTCCTAAGGAAAAGACATTTTAGCAATAGTTCTGTAGCAACTGACTTGAGATGGACTGAGAAGTATCCCCTAGAGGAGAAGATGTAACTTGCTTCATCCTTTCTATTATTGCTATAAAATAATTTAGAATTTTAATTTGCAGAAATACTAAAACAAGTGAAAAACAAGCATATATAATTTTATGGAACTTACCAGGTTTCGACTTCAGATATTTTGTTTGTCCCGTAAATTACTCCAATCCGAAGTTCATACTATTTTAGTTCATTGTTAGGAAGTAAGTGGTGTATTAGCTACAGATTTTCGGTATCATGTTTTTTAATTGTTGCTATTGCCTGAAATTCCTGTCTTTCTTAAATTTTTTACTAATTGAAACGATAATGCGAGCGCTGACTAGAAATGTTCCTACAACACAAGATATTACGATAATTTAGGTTTTTGTCGTTACACAAAAGCAATTTTTTTTACGACAACCACGAATATTTCTTTAAGTGCTCAAGAAAAAGTGAAAGCCATAAAGAATCATTGAGCCACACTCAACAATTTTAACTAGTCGAAGATTATCCACTTTGTTCAATTCGGTCACCTGAGATCGCAGCCCAATTGACAACGTCGTCACAGTTACAGCGTCGCGAGCCACCCAACTTCAAGTGCATGTAAATATGGGAGTCGGGTAAGTCCAGATTACAGGAAGGGCTTTTAAAACGTCTCAATGCCGTTGCCCCAGCGATTCTAGCGAGACTGATTCATGCATGAAAAAGTGATTTCACTCCCATCGTCTTGCCTGAGATGATTTGTTCGCCATTCACTAATAGTTTCGATTAACACATTAAGTGCAATAAGTTAGTTACACCTTTTATTTACAGTTTCTACTTATTTACTAACACCGTAGGTTACTGATTACACGAATGAAGTTGTATGACCTCAATCTTTATGCTGTACTAATTGCAATATTGGTACCTGCAAATCGTGCTGTTTTAACTGAATGATCTACTTCCAAGTACTATTATTGCACCCTAAATGCAACTTTGGCAAACAGCATCTGTTATTGCAAGGTTTTATACCATCATTTACCACCATCAAAATGTATATGACAGTTAATTTCGTCGTATTCCTTATATATACTGAAGAGCCAGAGAAACTGGTGGTGCACCTACTTAATACCGTGTAGGGTCCTGTCGAGCACGCAGAAGTGCGGCAACACGACCTGACATGAACCCGACTAATGTCTGAAGTAGTGCTGGGGGGAAAGTGACACCATGAATCCTGCAGGGCTGTCCATAAATCCGTAAGAGTACGAGGGGGTGGAGATCTCTTCTGAAAAGCACGTTGCAAGACATATCATATATGCTCAATAATGTTCATGTCTTGGGAGTTTGGTGACCAGCGGAAGTGTTTAAAGTCAGAAGAGTGTTCCAGGAGCCAGTCTGTAGCAATTCTGGACGTGTTGGGTGTCACGTTGTCGTGCTGGAATTGCCCAAGTCCGTCGAAATGCACAATGGACATGAATGGATGCAGGTGATCAAACAGGATGCTTAAATACATGTCACCTGTCAGAGTCGTAGCTAGACGTATCAGGGGTCCCATATCACTTCATCTGCACACGACCATCACCATTACAGAGCCTCAATCAGCTTGAACATTCCCCTGTTGACATGCAGGGTCCATGGATTTATGAGGTAGTCTCATAGCCGTACACATCCATCCGCTCGATAAAATTTGAGTGGAAACTCGTCAGACCACGCAACATGCTTCTAGTCATCAACATGCCATTGTCGATGTTGACGGGCCCAGGCGGGGCGTAAGGCTTTGTGTGGTGCAGTCATCAAGGGTAAACGAGTGGGCCTTCGACTCCGAAAGCCCATATTGATGATATTTCGTTGAATGGTTCGCACGCTGATACTTGTTGATTTGCCCAGCATTAAAATCTGCAGCAATTTGCGAAGGGTTGCACTTCTGTTACGTTGAACGATTCTCTTCAGTCGTCTTTTTACAGCCGCAGCGATGTCGAAGATTTGATGTTTTACCAGATTGCTGATAGTCACGGTGAACCCGTGAAATGGTCGTACGGGAAAATCCCCATTTCATCGCTACCACGGAGATGCTGTGTCCCATCGCTTGTGCGCCGACTATAACACCACGTTCAAACTCACTTAAATCTTGACAACCTGGCATTGTAGCAGCAATAACCGGCCTAACAACTGCGCCAGACACTTGTTGTCTTACATAGGCGTTGCCTGCCGCAGCGCCTATTCTGCCTGTTGACTTATCTCTGTATTTGAATCCTCATACCTATACCACTTTCTTTGGCGCTTCAGTGTATGTCAACTAACGTTTTCATTCCTTTTTACGTATTTAACATTACATTGGTATGTATTCGACACATATGGGAGTGACGAACGCCTTAATGTCCACGGAAGTCTGTTCAAGTAAATAGTTGCAGGTGGCTTTGGGCATAGGATTCTAAAACTTTGCCAACTGACCTTATCTTTGATTGTGATGTTTTAACATGTGTAGCGAAATGTTCCAGCTATAAATGATTAGTGTACTAATACCCACGGACTGTTGCTTACTAAGTAGACATCTTTAGTAACTGGAGGTGTGTGTTTCAATACCAAAAGAAGGAGCTGTCGTGGATACCATAATCTTCTAGAATATAAGACTCTCTCTTACGAATTTGAATTTATAAGAAGTGTTAATGCAGTTGATAGTCAGGAAGGTCTGAGTCGCAGCTAAACGGTGACGACGCGTACATCAGCAACAAAATCCGTCACGCTGAATATCAGCAGCCGGTCAGAGTACCGGATGGCGTTAATGTCAAAACTGGAACTAGAACGAAGCTTTCGAAAATAAATTAACGTAACATTCATTTGTTCGAGCGATCTACTATCAGAACTTTTACTTATGCTGATTATTTGAAACACGACTGATTCTCGACCATTTTACGCCATATGAGCCTTCACAGCACGAGACTCAATTGGAACCGCCAAAACGGGAAAGCGATCCGCATTAGTGATCGGTTTGTTCGAAGAGTGAGAGGACTGTCTGCTACAGAACGTAACGGGAAAGTTTTGTTGGCCAGGCGAAATCTCCTCAAGCACGGGGATCAGCGGAGCCTCGCGAAGCCGCCGTTGAGGAGAGCCATTACAGCCGCGAATTCAGGCCTTCCGTCGCAGTAAGCGCGTCGTCAAACGAGATTGAACTGCTCCCTGGGAACCAGGCGGCCGCGTCCGTTCGATTTGGATCTAACCTCTAAGGAGCCGCGACTCTGCTGACTTTCTTTTCCTCTTTCTCTTTTTTTCTCTTTTCACGTCTAGGTCGAAAAGAAATATGAATCGATAACTTATGCGCAATCACTACATATCGACTAATCAGTAAACATAAATACGTTATTTTATTCTTGTTGGATATTGTGAACTTCACGGCCGTTAATGATAGTTTATTGAATGGCTATAGCTGGTTGCGTCATTCACCAACAAACGTAAATATATTTGGGTAAATTTTAGAAAGTAGATTAAGGAAAGGCAAACATACGTTTCTAGCATTTGTACTCTTGGAGAAAGCTTTTGACAATGTTGACTGGAATACTCTCTTTCAAATTCTGAAGGTGGCAGAGGTAAAATACAGGGAGCGAAATGCTATTTACAATTTGTACAAAAACCAGATGGCAGTTATAAGAGTCGTGGGGCATGAAAGGGAATCAGTGGTTGGAAAGGGAGTGAGACAGGGTTGTAGCCTCACCCCGATGTTATTCAATCTGTATATTGAGCAAGCAGTAAAGGAAACAAAAGAAAAACTCGGAGTAGGAATTAAAATCCATGGAGAAGAAATAAAAACTTTGAAGTTCGCCGATGACATAGTAATTCTGTCAGAGATAACAAAGGACTTACAAGAGCAGCTGAACGGAATGGAGAGGGTCTTGAAAGGAGGATAAAATATGAACATCAACAAAAGCAAAACGAGAATAATGGAATGTAGTCGAATTAAATCGGGCGATGCTGCATGAATTAGATTAGGAAATGAGACACTTAAAGTAGTAAATGAGATTTGCTATTTGGGGAGCAAAATAACTGATGATGGTCGAAGTAGAGAGGATATAAAATGTAGACTGGCAATGGCAAGGAAAGCGTTTCTAAAGAAGAGAAATTTGTTAACATCGAGTATAGATTTAAGTGACAGGAAGTCGTTTCTGAAAATATTTGTATGGAAGTGAAACGTGGACGATAAATAGTTTGGACAAGAAGAGAATAGAAGCTTTCGAAATGTGGTGCTACAGAAGGATGCTGAAGATTAGGTTGGTAGATGACATAAGTAATGAATTGGAGAGAAGAGAAATTTGTGGCACAACTTGACTAGAAGAAGGGATCGGTTGGTAGGGCATATTCTGAGGCATCAAGGGATCGCCAATTTAGTATTGGAAGGCAGCGTGGAGGGTAAAAATCGTAGAGGGAGACCAAAAGATGAATGCACTAAACAGATTCAGAAGGATGTAGGTTGCAGTAGGTACTGGGAGATGAAGAAGCTTGCACAGGATAGAGCAGCATGGAGAGCTGCATCAAACCAGTCCCTGGACTGAAGACCACGACAACAACAAATTTTATGTGTGTTAATTGTGTTTGTTGAACATAAATCTCAGACAGTAGCAGTTAAAGACTTCACAACACAGCTATTAAGTTGGGCGGCTGTCTGCTGACGTGTCGAGGGATGAGTGGAGGAAATACTGCGACTAAAAAAAAATCACACTTATTTTCAGTGTTGGTTGTTTCCAGTTTACAAAAGTTTATTAATAGTAAGTTCGACCTTTGCAGAAAGAATGTTCTTTAATTCGATTTTCATTTGCAATTGTCCCACCTCCACTCCACAGGCTATCTTTCCTGGGCATTTTCATGAAAATGCCTCACAGTGAGCCATCAGCAAATCAGTATGTTCTGTCTGTTCAAACAGGAGTCGAATTTCTTTAAAACGCCGCGTGAAATGTGAGGACAAAGAAGATGATTTCCATTGACAAGAAAGATGTTTTCCATTAACTACGCTTTCTTGTCTAATATCAGCTGACTTTAGCATCCCTACGGAGAGCGATGTATCTATGACGTACTTCTGTATGCGGCATGAATATATCGCTGTAATTATGTTACATTTGAGGGAGCTCGGGAAAGGCCACAATGTTAAAACTTACACGAAACTGAAGTTCATCGCGAGTTACCCGAATAGAAGAAATTCAAACACAAATATCCATTTCACTTTCGCCATTTGAAAATTCTCCAAAGCACCAGAAACTGTTTATGCATTTTTCGTCTATTTTTAAGTTAAGAGATCATTAGTACACACTGATCAGCCAGAACATCATGATCCCCGAACTACTGTCGATATAAACCCGTCCAGGCAATAGCAGAGTCATCTGGCGAGGAATGACTGCTAGTGAGACACAATGGCGGTCCATGTACAATCAGTAATCGTGCTGTCCGTATGTAGAATAGGGAAGGCGCGCGAGGTATCTGCAGTTGACCGAGGGCAGACTGTGATGGCCTGGCAAGAGCATTTCGGAAACTGCGCGACTTGTCGAGTGTTCGAGAAGTGCTTCGATGAGTGTCTTCAACACGTAGCGAAACTAAGGTGAAACCACGTCGAGACGTCATAGGGTTAGGCGGCCACCATTCATTACAGATGTCGGGCGTCGTAGGCTGGTCGGACTGGTAAAACAGGACAGGCGGTAGAACTGTGGCGGAACTAACACCAGACTTTAATGCTGGGTAGAGCACAAGTGTGTCTTTAAACATAGTGCACCGAACGCTCCTAACGATGGGCGTCCGCAGCCGACGACTCATGAATGTGCCAATGTTAACACCACGGCATGGGCAGCTACGACTCAAATGGGCACTGGACGTTGGTGTAGTGGCAAAGCGTTGCACGGTCTGATAAATCCCAATACCTTCTCCATCATGCCCATGGGAGAGCGGGAATCCGACGTCTTCCAGGAGAACAGTTCCTTGACACCAGTTTTGCGGGACGGAGACAATCTGGCGGCGGCTCTATTATGCTTTGGGTAACATCCACGCGGGCATCCAAGCGCTCAGTGAAGCTCGTACAAGGCATCATGACGTCAAGGAGTATAGTACACTGGTCGCAAACCACGTACATTCCTTCATTACCATCATGTTTCCCGACTGCAGTGGCATTTTTCAGCAAATTAATGCGCCATGTCACGTGGTCAGGAGTCTGATGGAGTGGTTCGAGGAACACAGTGGCGAGTTCCAACTGATGTTGTGCTCCCCCCCCCCCCCCCCCCCCCCAACTCGCCGGATCTCAACGTGATTGAACGTTGCGTCAGAGTGTGGCGTCACCGCCAGACACCACACTTGCTAGGTGGTAGCCTTTAAATCGGCCGCGGTCCGTTAGTATACGTCGGACCCGCGTGTCGCCACTATCAGTGATTGCAGACCGAGCGCCGCCACACGGCAGGTCTAGAGAGACTTCCTAGCACTCGCCCCAGTAGTACAGCCGACTTTGCTAGCGATGGTTCACTGACAAATTACGCTCTCATTTGCCGAGACGATAGTTAGCATAGCCTTCAGCTACGTCATTTGCTACGACCTAGCAAGGCGCCATTGCTAGTTACTATTGATGCTGTAAAACATGTACCGTCAAGAGCGATGTTCACCAATTATGGATTAAAGTTAAGTATTCCAGCAGCTACGTACGTTTTTGGCTATTCTCATTTCCGTGTCCTATTCCAGACCTCACGCCAGCCTGCGTGAGCTTAATCGCGTGCCTTTCGGCTTCCTCCTAGTGGATTGGCTGTCTTGCCAATCCACAACACAGAGCTCATTGCCCTCCTCCCACGAATTAACGGGAATTAGGTGAATGTAAGTGTCAACTTCTACATCTACATCTACATCTATACTCTGAAAGCCACCTGACGGTGTGTGGCGGAGGGTACCCTGAGTACTTCTATCGGTTCTCCCTTCTATTCCAGTCTCGTATTGTTCGTGGAAAGAAGGATTGTCGGTATGCTTCTGTGTGGGCTCTAATCTCTCTGATTTTATCATCATGGTCTCTTCGCGAGATATACGTAGGAGGGAGCAATATACTGCTTGACTCTTCGGTGAAGGTATGTTCTCGAAACTTTAACAAAACCCGTACCGAGCTACTGAGCGTCTCTCCTGCAGAGTCCTCCACTGGAGTTTATCTATCATCTCCGTAACGCTTTCGCGATTACTAAATGATCTTGTAACGAAGCGCGCTGCTCTCCGTTGGATCTTCTCTATCTCTTCTATCAACCCTATCTGGTACGGATCCCACAGTGCTGAGCCGTATTCAAGCAGTGGGCGAACAAGCGTACTGTAAGCTACTTCCTTTGTTTTCGGATTGCATTTCCTTAGGATTCTTCCAATGAATCTCAGTCTGGCATCTGCTTTACCGACGATCAACTTTATATGATCATTCCATTTTAAATCACTCCTAATGCGTACTCCCAGATAATTTATGGAATTAACTGCTTCCAGTTGCTGACCTGCTGTATTGTAGCTAAACGATAAACGATCTTTCTTTCTATGTATTCGCAGCACATTACACTTGTCTACATTGGGATTCAATAGCCATTCCCTGCACCATGCGTCAATTCGCTGCAGATCCTCCTGCATTTCAGTACAATTTTCCATTGTTACAACCTCTCGATACACCACAGCATCATCTGCAAAAAGCCTCAGTGAACTTCCGATGTCATCCACCAGGTCATTTATGTATATTGTGAATAGCAACGGTCCTACGACACTCCCCTGCGGCACACCTGAAATCACTCTTCCTTCGGAAGACTTCTCTCCATTGAGAATGACATGCTGCGTTCTGTTATCTAGGAACTCCTCAATCCAATCACACAATTGGTCTGATAGTCCATATGCTCTTACTTTGTTCATTAAACGACTGTGGGGAACTGTATCGAACGCCTTGCGGAAGTCAAGAAACACGGCATCTACCTGGGAACCCGTGCCTATGGCCCTCTGAGTCTCGTGGACGAATAGCGCGAGCTGGGTTTCACACGACCGTCTTTTTCGAAACCCATGCTGATTCCTACAGCGACCTACCAAGGCCTCATGGCTTCCATGCCACGACGCTTCACAGTTGTTATCCGACCCTAAGGTGGGCATACCGGCTATTAGGTAGGTGGTCATAATGTTGTGGCTGACCAGGTAAGTTCCTTGCTGTACGGTATAAAAAACTAATGTTGACGAAATCCACTCATTATCAGAATTCAGCTACGGTTCAGTCTCTTCTGACCACACTGAACAGGACTGAAGTACAGATAACTATAGCCACATCCAAAAGTTTTATAGTAAGTGTGAATTATGGGCCAGAAGTATCGGCTAGAACCCTCATGGATTTAATGAAGCAGGACGAGGAAAGTAGTGATAATAATTAACACATAATGAAAGTGGTTTTCTGAGTGACAGAAATGTTTTGTTTGAGATGATCCGTTAAATCGTAGTTACTATTCAGTACCGTTTTCAGTTCCTGACACAACAGTTGAAAGCAGAGAAATTTTGTACGCAGTCGTCTTTGAATGAATAAGTGGCAGTACATTAACATTCCGATTACCGCCATTTAGTTCCACATCATCGAGGAACAAGTTTTTTATATCCTCGAAGCAATTAATCTAATAATTTTCCACAGAATCTGAATAACAATATAATCTGGAATTAATTAAATACATAATTCTACCTGTAGTAAAGCAAAAATTCAGGTAATCTGAAAATTCTTTCTACTTTCGTTAATGTTATTTAATCCCATGATAAATCGCGACTTTTGAGTTCCCCTTACTAAAGAGAACAAAGACAGAATCGGATATATTTGAAACTGTAGTTGCAAGTATCGGCTGCATTCCTAGAATATTCGGTAAAATATAGCTACACTAAGAAAATTAGCGCCAAATTTTCAAACAAAAATGACGAAATAACATTATGGAAAGTAGAAAGACAGAATAACGAAATATTCGTTACATCACCAAATATGGGAAATATTTCCAAAAGAGTAAGTAAAAAACTTCGTAATACTAAAAATGGTTCAAATGGCTCTGAGCACTATGGGACTCAACTTCTGAGGTCATCAGTCCCCTAGAACTTAGAACTACTTAAACCTAACTAACCTAAGGACATCACACACATCCATGCCCGAGGTTGGATTCGAACCTGCGACCGTAGTGGTCGCGCGGTGCCAGACTGAAGCGCCTAGAACCGCTCGGCCACTCCGGCCGGCCGTAATACTAAGTTAACATTAGCTTTCTCACATAGAATAAACCAAAAATGAACATAACACACAAAACAGACAAAGCTCAAAAATACAGCCAATCAGTAATATATAAAATTAAGTACAAAGTCTGTGACATATCCTATATCGAACAAACAGAACGAAAATTTGCTAAAAAGAGCACATAAACAAAAGGGGAAACAACCTCTCCACATTTAGTATGCTTCTTCGAGATAATCGACTCTGTACAGTAGGCGTAAGCACTAATCTTTCCATTCTTCATAGAGCGAAAAAAATGAAGCTACATGAACGCGTTATAGGAAATAGAAATCTACACAAATCTGGGAAAAACTCCAGTTAACATTTTAAACGAACAAACAGAACTTAGTAATGTAGTGGTAATATGGTGGTAACTTCATCAAAATTCTGGCCAGTGCTGGATAATTCACAACAGAGTATCCTAAATTGTGAATATGATAAAAATCGATTTCTATCGACGACATAAATTTAATAATTAAGCATAACTCTGTCACATAAATCGGTATTGTGACAGTCATGCACAAATGTAACAGAACAAACGTAGATTTTAATTGAAAAATAAAATTTAAGATTTGATAACAAAAATTATACATGCTACTATAATTTGTGTAATGACTTGATTGTATCTAGGTACCACTTGAGAGTGAGCCATCGATCGAAATTTGCTGTGGTAAATGAAATATAAAAAAGCAGCTCTGGTGAATTATTATTAATAATAAGCATCTCAAACGGTTACGTCTCTAGTGAACCTGACATTGATGGAAGGTGCAATCCTAATATTCTCTTTTTTTTCTCGGTCGATACTGTTCCATTTGATTGCCTGTTCCTATCTGTTCCGCTTTATGTTTACTAATGAAACATGTTTCAAGGACTCTTTTAGTTCTGCTAGAGAGGACGGCGAGTCTGTTCCAGGTACTACGTAGAAGCGGCTAGCTTTTAGAACGCCTTACCCATGTGTAAGTTCTAGCGTCGAGCTAGAAGGTTCCGCAGCTGCATGTGGGCTTACTTGGTCGATTACTTGCATCGCTCCCAATAGAGCTTTTATGGGATGATATACTATTGCTCCTTAGAGACCGGACCTCCCAACTTACAGGACAGAGAGGCCCAGCTCAAATGCCTAAGTCTCGCAGGACTAACTATCGAATTGTGGCCATCCAGTGATTTGGAAGATAAGTGCCTTGTACTGCAACATTACAATTAGCGGAAATACGCACTACTGCCACCGCTTTTCATTTCATATTCTTCCTACTCTCAAGAAACATTAACTGTTACTGTTTCAAAATCCAAGCAAAACTGTCACCGCACGAGCATATTTATGATTTTTTTCGAGCATTTCTTAGTAAATAGGCTAGGTCGATATTGAGCTAAGAAATGTCTTTGGTGAACGTCATTCAACAAAACCATCAATATTTGTTAACGTTGTCTCTTAGAAATGTAACAGATCTTTGTTTTGATCATATCTTTGTTTCAGAACAACGTTAGTGGGAAGTTTATCGTCAATATACATCCGTAACGTGTACTGACGTTAAGTTCTCCATTCTTACATGGAGCGCTGAACTGCATAGCAATAGGTAGGCCTACTCGTTTGTCCTGAATGAAGTTGGTGATTACGAACAGAGATGGCAAAATCTGGCTTCCATATAGCTGCTCGTGTTACTTTGGTATCCTTGTCTGACATTACGCGAAAAACTCGTATAAACACACAGAAGCATCATTTTGGCGTTTCTGTGCGTAATCACGAGCTCCATACAGCGAAATAATACAAACACGTACTTATTTCTGTGCAGTGCAATGCTGTGTGTGATCAATAACCCCGCCACTGTCTGGGAGATCACACGCGAAGGATGAAAGGAGGCAACGCTGATGATGTTTCAAATGAAGAGAGCGCGTTTTTGTCAAAATACAGACTTGCTGCATTAAAAAAAAAGAAATTAAAAAATCCCGTATAGCCAAGGTATTACTCGTAGGGGAGAGTGTTGCACCATGTAACACTTTTCATGCTTTCGCATCTATTGAAGTTTAATATATTTTCTTATTTCTTTTTTAACTGATGGCATTCAGTTTTTTGTGTGCTGTTGTCTTTTTTTGAAATTACAACAATTACTCCGGAAACGTAATGTCTTTCCAAACGTGAAAAAGTGTTCAAATGTACAACATGGTCCTGCGTCTAGGAACAAATATTTCATAGAAATTTAAAAGCGTCACAATCAAGAAAATTTTATCAGTACTGAATTTAATAGCCTATCTGTTACATTATTACTCACTTCACACCAATAATCGGCAAGCGCAATCAAATTAAGTAGAAGTATTATCAAACACCAGTAACAACAAGTTGAAATAGAAGTTATTGGAAACTAACATAAATTTCGACATTACAGACAAGTAAAATTGTTAAGAGTAAAGAAACTCAGTTCATTCCCAAATATCACATGCTACATGGCAAAATATTTCCTTCCGTTTCTAGGTACAAGATGATGCACGATCGACAAAGTATTGATAATCCATCCTCACTTTTACACTGCACAACAGAATTAAAGGATCAATTTTTTTCTAAACCCCATAACTGTCACCCATTGCCATACGTAACTTTGAAATTTTGTTCAAAAGTGCGTACAATTGTGGAATAGCGTTGCGCCCTGCGATGTCAACACGTCCGAAAAAAAAGGCCACAGCTCAGAAGTTCATGTGGTGTGAATGGTGGTTTAATGATGTCAAATTGGCACCAAATTTCTCCACAATTTTAATGTAAACATTAGACAAACCGTCGCTCAGAATCGGAACGAAAAGGCGTTAGTGGTCGGCATGAAGGGCGTCAATAAAATCACCCCTTTCCCTGGGACGTCAATTCCCACACATTCCGCAATGCGACGTGCAACAGAAAGACTTTCTTGACAATATTTGACACTGCTGATACCCTCTGACGTTCCAACCCTTCTCTAAGGACATTGTGGGGCGGAATCCGCATTAAATATGATCTGAACCCTTTGGAGGGCAGCATGACCGCAAGTTTTGCTTTTGTGTACAGCGTGGATCCACTAGCGGCCGTTCAAAATCATTATACGCAATTTGAACGTGATCTTTGGCAGGAAAAGGCATTTATGCATTTTCATCCCTCTGTTTTCAAAATGGTTCAAATGGCTCTGGTCACTATGGGACTTAATTGCTGAGGTCATCAGTCCCCTATAACTTAGAACTACTTAAATCTAACTAACCTAAGGACATCACACGCATCCATTCCCGAGGCAGGATTCGAACCTGCGACCGTAGCGGTCGCGCGGTTCCAGACTGTAGCGCCTAAAACCGCTCGGCCCCTCTGTTTTCCCGCCCTCCTATGGCGTGATCACAGGAAGGTGCAAGATTAAGATGTCCGTAAATAAAATTGCAAAGGATCCCTCTGAGGCCCTCAAGTTGGGCAACAGCCTGGATGCCAACCATACACCATTGTTGATTAGGTTACAAATGTACCTGTCTGAATCTTCGACAGACATTCCGCTTCGCGGCTGCTCTAACGCCTGAAGATAGGCAAACGTCGCCTGAGGGTGTGTCGAAAGGGTTGCCTAACACTCAGGCGCTAGAGCGGCCAAGAGGCTTAACGTATGTAGGACTTCCAGATAAGTACATTTGTAACGTTTTCAACCGAGGAGCGTGGGTGTTGCCGAACTGGGAGGTCTTTACTGGAGCTTTTGGCGTTTCGTTCAAGCATGTCTTAATGTTGCACCCTCGCATGCACACAACATGGGGAGGGGGGGGGGGGCGGAAAAGGAGGGAAAAATGCATAAATAACTTTTCCCGCCACGGATAATGTTCAGATGTCTTGAATGGTCCCTAGTGGTTCCAGGCCGTACGCAGAGCAAAAATCGCGGTCGCGCTGTCCTCCAAAGTTGATGATCACGTTTAATGGGGATGTAGCTCCACAATGTCTTCAGACTGGGACTGAAGCGCCCGAGGTTGCCAGCAGTGTCAAAGGTTATCAAGAACGTCGTCATATTGCTCATCGTACTGCGAACCGTCGTTTTCGACCGCGAAGTGAATGGGACTCAACGCCACAGAGGAAAGAGTGGTTTGATCGACGCCCGTTACGCTAACACCTGAGGCCTTTCCTTGCCGATTCTGAGATGCGGTGTGGCTGGAATGTTTTTCTCGGACATTCATAAAAAAACCCGCCTACTTTGAGCCTTGGTCGTCGGGCTTCTAACACTAATCGCAGAGGCGGTTAAAGAAGGGGTGAAATGTGGTTCAGGGGGGCTGTGGCGCACTTCCCATCGTGTGACACGTCCACGGCGGCGCTGGACACAACTTGGTGCCAATGAGACACACTTAACCCATCTTACAAGTCACATGAACTTCTGATCTCTAGCCTTCTTTCAGCATGTATCGATATCTTGCTGTTCGATCCATGGTCGAAACCAAGGGTGATATCCCAGGGCGCTACACTTTTGCTCCATTCGAGAAGATGATTGTACGCACCTTTCAAACTTATGCACCTCAATCGGTGTGAATTATGGAGTTTCGAAAAAAGCGATTCTATAATTCTATTTCTGGATGTATGACCAGTCTTAAAAAATGTATAGAATTTTACTTGCCATAAAATTCTGTAACTGAAGAATTACCAATATCTTCAAAATAGTTTTAATATATTTCACACCACTTAAATCTGTAGAACTGAAAAGATTTACAAGTTCTGCACAACGCAACATCACAACATCACGTCTTACTACGGAAACAAAAACAATAGCAAATGTTGGAAACTGCTTATGGAGGTGTCTAGTGTGTATTCCTTTGAGTGATTCTAAAATCGCTCACTAAATTGAAACACCGACCAGGAACACCGTGTGTTCCTAGGTACACTATCCTCAACGATGAACATTCTCAACTATAGTTCGGTATGTAACTTAACGTTACAAAAGCAAACGTGTCATAGGTTTCTTGTATTCACAAATTATCGGCCGAGACCATTTTCCAGAAACTGTCTGAGGACTCGCTCTTTGTGGCGTCCATAAAACGCGCAGTGTCGTAACCGGGAGGTTCTACTGAGGATGCCGGACCATGCCCTTCAGAAAACCCGTAACTTCGGAAGATCATAAAAATACGCAATTATAATTTCCAGACGGCTTGTTAAAGCTTGTTTGGCTTGTGTTTGGTGTACGACTTCTGTAAGAAAGCCATTAGCATGAGTATTGGACGCAAAGAATGCTCCTGCGAAACGCTTGGTATGTTGAGTAGGACTGTAAGCTCATTACTTTACAAGGTGGAACCCATGTCCGGTAATTCATGGATTGGGTGCTGTTATGAGTCAAAGTCAGAGAACAGTTCAGATATAGTGATGGGTCGGCATTCCACATTTCGTTAAGAAACCCAAGGGCTGCTACCGTGCAGAATATTACAAACTACGTTCCAAATTTTCAGATCCAAAACGTCTCCTGAGTGTACATCTGCAGTGTAGAGATATGCTCACCTAGAAAAATAAGTGGTGCATTGCGTTCAGTACTACAGTCGCAGCGTTCGTTCCTGTGGCAAGGTCATCCTATAATGTTACAGGTCTCCATAATCTTCCTGTAACCCATAGGATATAGACAAGAGATAATGGATCAGCTGATCGCAGTGGGCACGGAACGCCCCCCCCCCCCCCCCCCCCCCCCCTACGAATCCTTCGATTTCAAAATGGATTGGAGCTTCGTCGTTTTACAGCCACATTACCTGACGAACCCATAGTGGTATCTCATCTAATAGGATATGTTAACGAGAGTCAGTGCTGATTAGCCTGATCGACATTCGACGTTGGATATGGATCCTATGTTCGCACTGAACTTTGTTGGATGTACCCAAACAGTCACAAAAACGACTTTTCGTCTGTCTAAAGATGAGTGTTGCCCGCCTCAGTACCTGAGTTGTCAGCATGGATGGCTGCCATGCGGAAGACCCAAGTTCGATTCCCTGTACTGCCAATGATGTTTCCTTAGTGGATGGACTATTATGGGGTGCAAACAGCCTCGTGATGCCAGTTGAGGAGCTTCTTGAGTGAAACGTAGCCGCTCCAAGCTCTGGAAATTCGGCAAAACCGCCAGGAGAACCGTGTGTGGACCATATGCCCCTCCATACCGCATTCACATAATGCCGCAAGACGGAGGATGACACGGAGGCCGGTCGACATCCCTTAGGCCTTAAAGGCCTGTTCACGGAGCTCGTTTTACATATGAGTGTTGTCCAAGATCACATTGCAGTCCGAGTGAACATAAATACAAATAGCACCAAAGTCGACAATTATGGCTGGAGTTTGCAACGCTGTAAATATCATTGTGAAAATTGTATTCATTGTTGATAGCCCCGCACTACTGTACCCTGGACTCTCTGTACGTGACGTGGACGTATCTTTTGATCCCAAACAACACTTCACACGCTAGTATGAGAATGCACCATTTGGCGAGTTATGGTGGAGGATTCCTCTTCGAAATGCACCGAATGAGGTGGCGCAGTTCTCAGTACACTGGACTCGCACTCGGGAAGACGACGGTACAAATCCGCGTCCGACCATCCTGATTTATCTTTTCTGTGCTTTCCCTAACTCGCTGGCAGATGCCGGGATGGCTCCTTTGAAACGGCACGCGTGATATCCTTCCCCATCCTTGAACCATTCGGAGCTAGTGCTCCGTCTCTAATGACCTCGTTGTAGACTGTATGTTAAACTATAATCTTCATTGTCTTTTTTCTGCGAAGTGTTCCAAAATATCCTGTTCAAAGGCAACTGTTCGAACCAAGTACAGACAGCTGGCTATTTATTATTGACACCCAATTGAGGACAGAAAGTCTGAATAATTGATGCAATATACCATACTTACAGTAAATTTCTCAATGACACACACTATTTCTGTACGTAGAGAAAAATTTAAAGACCACGAAAAATGCACATAGTTGCACGTAAGGTAGACAGTTTTGAAAAACTCCAGGCGAGTTATATGGAGTTGAACTTTCCATCAAATGATGTGGAGAGTTCCTGTTGAGGAAACTTTCCACATGTCCAGCCATGTAGCATCACTGCCATTGACAAAGAATTTACCGTATGCAAGAAGTACATTGCTCATTTAATTTCCTGTGTGCTGGTACATGCTGTAACGCTGTCAACAACTTTACTGCTTTGATACGAAACACAACTACACAAGTATGACGACAATAAAGGCTCTGGGAAGACGCAGTACAGGCTCAGGAATTCTGTTAGTTACAGTTTGTTGAACACCTTACACCTATGACTAATAGGCTGCATAACTAATTAGGATGATTTTAGGATTATTCGTTTCCGGACAGTGGTTGCCCCTAGAAAACTAAGCAGTCTGCCTGCCGGCACAGCGAAGTAACAAGAAGAACACGGCAAGTGCCACAGCCCGATTTCCCAGAAACTTGGCTCGGTGGAACAGGAGAAGACAGAATACGCGAACACGTGTATCGGCTTATCCGTAGCTCTAACGTTTCTGAGAAAACGACGGCCAAAGATTTCGACGTGATTTAGATGACTTTTAGCGGGCGATAATCTCAGCCGAAATGGTGGCACATTGGCCAGCGTCGCGGCCTCTCGGTTTTTGCGCCCCGTGTTCAACGCCCGTTTATTTTCTTTATTTTTATATATTTATATAATATATCCATATCGGTAGAGGGTTACTATGTGGACGTTTCTTATCAGGTTAAGGGATACATAGACGTTATGTTAATTGTAAGATTACAACTGGGTTCCACAATACGTGCTATACACGAGTACGTGTGTATGTTATTTTAAGGATTTAATTTTTTTAATTGTCATTACCGTATATTTCATTTTTAAAGTATGAATTCTTATACTTTATGCTCATGTTCATTCTTCACGAAGATTTTGTGCATTTCCTTGGATGATATCGATCGTAGAAAAATTCGAAACAGAAATTCCGAAGATCGGCACCATCGAGCGGAGGCAACGTTGCCACACTGACATTTCTTCGTATGAATCTCACTCGGGAAAGAAATGGCGTTAAAATTACTGAAGATTTCATGCTTTGGCAATAACTTCGTCGCAAAGCATAACGGATCACTTTATCTAAACTGGCGCTTGCAACTTATTATGCATCAAGATACACTACAGGAATTTCACCAATAACAGTTTCAAATAATTCTCATTAATTTATTGTTTTTTATTTTTTAATTGATTCGACAGATGTACATGAACAGATAAATGAGGAACAGACATAAAAATAACTATCGGGTTTCGAACCTGGGGAGCAACAGTGTGAAGTCACGACGCCAGCCACTGTTCTGCCACTTCGGGTGAACCGTTTATTCGCTAAGAGCCACATAAAGTACCTCGAAACCTTTGACCGTCGTTTTCTCAGAAACTGTCGGTATCTACGGAGTAGCCGACACACGTGTTCGCTTATTTTGACCCCTCTTCCAATGAGCGTATCTGACAAGGGCGGACGCTGATTTACCATTATTATCAACTGCTAACAGGACCGGAATATGCCCAGTCAAATGGGCATACAGTTTATCGGTAACATCCATTATGGCTTCAGATTTTCAGCCTTAAGTACTTTTACACAATGATATCAATGTGTTGCCACTGGAGTCAATCAAATCTTTAATTAGAAGGGCATTTTCTTTCGAAGTACGATAGGATGCGATATTAAAACGACGGTGAAAATCGGGCGAAGCTTTGTGCTGGTGTGTTGCACACTGTCTCTAGGAAGGTCGTCGATCGTATCACATTGCACTTTCCAGTTGTGAGTACACAGTGAGCACGTAAAAATACTTTGAACAACAGAGGCTCCCACCAAGTTTGAAGTACGTGCCGTCATTCGATTTCTTCACGCCGAGGGATTAAGCCTGATTTCTTGCACAAGGCAGAGCGTAACTGTCATGCGTAAAAGAAAAGTGTGGCAGTGGGGCAGGAACTTTGAGGCAGGAAGTACAGGATTTCGTGATGCAGGCGGTCAGGAAAGGAAGCGAGTGACAGATAATGATCTTGTTTAGCGAGTAGATTAGACGACTCGAAAAATCGTGCACGAAGGCGGTTCAGAACGAGCTTGGAGGATGCTGTCATTAGGCACGGTCTTTCTTCATGATCATGAGCGCACACTGCAGCTACAGCAAAGACGCTCCTGCGGCGTTTTAGATGGGAAAAGTTTGAGAACCCACCACATAGCCCAGAATTGGCTCCCTCTACTTTTCATCTCGCTCCTCACGTGAACTGCTGCCTATGATGACAGCATTTTGGCAAAGACAATGACCTGCACACCAGCGTAGAGAATTGGCGGAAAGCACAAAAGGGTATTAAAGAAATTGGCACAACGCTACGAAAGATGTCAAAGTCGGAGGGGCAACTATGTAAAGAAGAAGTCGGGAAGTGTGGTTAAATGTTGCAAATCAAACATTCTTGATTTTCATTGTGGTTTCCATTTCGTGACCGATCGGACTTCCAAAAAAATAATAAAAATAAAAGCAGTTCTTGAAATACCTGGGTGTAACAATTTGTGGGGATACGAAACGGAATGATCATATGGACTCAATCGGAGGTAAAACAGGTGGTAGTCTTCAGTTCATTGATAGGATGCTGGGAAAGGCAGTCAGCAAACGAGATTGCTTAGGAAACACTCGTGCGACCCTTTCTACAAGACTGTTCAAACCTGAGCGTCCTATGCCAAATAGGACTAACAGGCAATACTGAAATTATACGAAGAGGGGCAACACGACTAGTGACAAGTTTGCTTGACTCATGGGAGAACGTCATGGACACATGCTTGAAGAATCATTAATTTCGGGAAGCGGTATTAACTGAGGTATATACTCGCACGGAAGATTACAATCAGAAAGCCGAAATACTGAATTCAGCCTTCAAAATCCGTATCATGGCGGAAGATCGAAATACGGTCCCGTCATTTAAAAATCGTACGAACGTCGAAATGGAAGGTATTAAGATAACTGATCGCGGAATGGAAAGGCAGCTGCAATGCCTTCGAAGTGGGAAAGCTTTAGAACCAAATGAAATACCTGTAAGATTCTGCAGAGATTATGTGACAGAACTTGCTCCACTTCTAGCAGCAGTTTATCGTAGTTCAATGGAGCAACGAGGGATACCTGGCTCTGCGAAAATGCGCAGGTCACTCCCATTTCCAAGAAAGGTCGCAGGAAGATGCACATAATAATAGGTCTATATCGTTGACGTCAATCTGTTGTAGAGTTATGGAACATATTTCATGCTTAAGAATTAAGACTTTGTGGAAAAAAAAAATTTTGTCTATTCAAGTCAATATGACTCAAACAGAGATCTTGCGAAATTGAGCACGCTCTGTTGCTCCATGAGATCCATAAGTGACACCGTCCCGCACCGTTGTCTAGTGAAAAGAATACGACATTTGCATCTGAATTCAAAACTTCCTTGTAGGTAGAACTCAACTCGTAGCTCTTAACGGAACGAGATCGTCAGATGTAAAAGTAATTTCCGGAGTATCAGATGGTTCATATGGCTCTGAACACTATGGGACTTAACATCGGAGGTCATCAGTCTCCTAGAACTTACAACTATTTAAACGTAACTAACCTTACACACATCCATGACCGAGGCAGGATTCGAACCTGCGACGGTAGGAGTCGCGCGGTTCCAGACTGAAGCGCCTAGAGCCGCTTGGCCACAGCGGCTGGCGTTTAGTTATCGCTTCTCATGTTTGAATGTGTCTGCGTCGTGTTGCTCGTCTTCTTGTGGTCTTCATCGATGTGGTGCTTCCAGAAGATTTGACGGTCAAAAGTCACACCTCGGTACTTCACAGTTGGCTTCCAGAATTGGCAAGTTGAAGAGAAAATGTGGGGGATGTTCGGCGGACGCCTCCTATGCAGTTGTGGAGCTTGACTTTTGGTAGTATCAAAACCCAAGGGCCAGTGTGTTGCCAAAGCAGGCTGTCTGTAGTCTTCGCTAGACAACTTCTGACCACCGACTTCGGCAGATGAGTACGGTGTCATCGGCGTCGGCGTAGGCGTATCTGGTGACACATGGCACCTTAGGGAGGTCGAACTGGAGATCCGTGGTTGAGTGGCGTCGTAAATACTGTGGCGGCGCACGGATACGGCACAAACAACTCGCGAGCACATGGCGATCGCAGTGCCATTGTCACAGAACTGCACTCTGCTGGCAACGGACTTGGCACCTCTCGTGGCGGTTGTGAGAGACACTGAGGACAACAAGTCGGGATGTTACAGGTGCTCTTGATGTTGTTGTTCAGAAAATTTATAAACATGCAGGACGATTGCGGATCGTTGTACTGCTTGCAGGCGTTCGTGCGTGTAGAGGCGAACGATGCCTGTAGTACGGCCACCTGCAGGGCGTGAGTGTGTTGCAGGTTGCTGACTTGTAGGGAGCACACACCACGCATTCTGGTACAGCGATCCTCAGGCTTCAAATTCTGATCGGTTAATAGGCCCCAATGCTTTTGATTTACGTCGTGTCCATGTGCACCGTTGCTCACCTTCTGAGTGCAATCAGTGACTTCAGCTTCATCGGCATACCTGCTGATGACTCACTATCCAGCACCACACGTTCACACTCATTGGACGTTGACGTTACACCTGACGAAGCCAATGGGGACTGTCAACAGATCAATAGTGCGTGTTTCGGTGGTTTATCTGGCCATGACTGGTAAATGTGGCTTCATCCCTAAAAGAGATACATGATACATCTTGAGCGTCTTGTCTCAATGCTCATGCGCAGAAGTTAAGACGATTGTCATAATCGTTTCCATACAGCTCCTGGTGGACACAGATGTGATAGGAATGGAACCTGTGTCGCTGGAGAATGCGTAAGACACTTTCCTGGCTCATGCGACTTCCTAGTGCATTTGCGCGGGAGCTAATGTCCGGATCAACTGCAGCAGCTGGCAGCTGCAAGAACATTAATTTCCCTCTCCTCTGACATCACTTGTTTCCTTCTGTTAAGTTGTCTAGATGTTACACAACCCCTTTCGTTAACTGGATGAAGAGATTGATAAATAATTTCCGAGATGGTTGACGTCTATTGGGATATCTTGTCGCATACACCGTCTAAAAACGAACTGCATTTTTTCTGCACTCTCCATACATCATGAGCATGTTGGCCACTGCGGCCGGCTCCGGAGTATCCAAAGAAAGTGTCACAGGACCGTTACTGTTTACGCTTGTTATAACTAATGTAGCAGAAACCGTCGGAAGCTCTTAAAGACTGTTCAGAGATGATACGGCTGTCTTTAAGGAAGTAACAACGCCAGAAGATATTCGCAAAATGACGTACAGAGGGTTGATGGATGGTGCAGACTCTGGCACTTGACCCTGAACATAAATAAATTTAACATATTGCACATACATAGGAAAAGAAAGCCACTACTGAACAACTAGACTAATGATGACAAATTGTTGGAGTCAGGATCTACCGTAAAATATCTAGAAGTAATACTCAGAGCGACCTTAAGTCGAATGACCGCATAAAACAAATAGCAGGGAAAGCATATGCAGACTGAGGCTCGTAGGAGGAACCTTAACGAAATGTGGCTTATCTACGAAATAAGTGGCTTATAAGACGGCTTTTTGCCCGATTCTTGAGTACTGTTCACCTATCTGGGATCCTAACCAGGTAGGGCTGATAGAAGAGAAGGAGAAGATCCAACGAAGAGTGACGCGTTTTGTCACAGGATCTTTTGGTCGGTGCGAGAACGTTAAGAGATGAACAACGAACTCCAGCGGCAGGCGCTACAAGACAGGGGTTGTGCATCACAGAGAGGTTTACTATTGAAATTTTGAGAGTACTTTCCGGAAATGGTGTGACAACATATTACTTCCTCCCACATTCTACTCGCGAAATGACCACGATGAGAGGATTTGAGAAATTAGAGCCATCACAGAGTCTTACCCATATCCATTCTTCCCAAGCGCCTTTCGCGAGTAGAACAAGTTATGTGTGGTAGGATCAGTTAGTGGTGTCAGAAGTACCCTTGGCCACATACCGTCAGGTAGCTTGCAGAGTATTGATGGAGATGTACTTTGGCCTTCCACGCATCGCTCCAGCTGGGAACGCGAAAAAAAGGTAAGTCTACGTACAGGGCGCACAGAGGCAATTACGAAGTTATTCTTCCAGCGCTCCTTATACGAAGAGACCAGGAAGATATCATAATATATGGTACAGCATGGAGTACTTGTGCCATGTATATCATAGTGGTTTGCTGAGTATGGATGTAGATCCTATGACTGCTACACTGTGAATTAATTCTTTCACTAAACGGTATTTCCAAGAGTAAATGAAAGGAAACATAAGTTTAGAATAGCTGTTGTTGGCTCATCACACAACTCTGAGTGTGACCGTACGGACAGAGATTACTTCAAACGTTTGATGGTGCCGTGAAGTACCAAAAAGTGAAAAAAAAGCAGTGGAACATATACAGTTTCATAGAAAAAAATGAAATATAAAAATCCCAGAACCTTATATTTAAAATAGCTGATAGAAAAATCGTCTACATAATGCTATCATGAAATAAAATAAAAATTGCCCCCGGAATAGGTTAAAAACAAAATACATATTGCAATTACATCATTTAGAGTTAGATTTCCTACAAAACACATTTATCCTACATTCAAAAAGTTGTGCCAAGAGTCGTACAATCGTTGTCAGAAAATATCTTCAAGTTCCGTGCCGCATTTTTCATCACTTTTTTGGACTTGGCGAAACGTAGTCCCTTAACGTATAACCATGCGTAGCAGGAAGACAGGCACATTTAGTACAACGTATGAGCTGTTGAGTTTGGGGCGACATCAGTTTCTTTGCAAATAGGCGACGCAAGAGACAAAAGGTGAATCGCTTGTTTGGCAGACAGTCTTTAGTATCGACAGAGAGTTATTTGTGTTTTCTTGTTTGTTACGTCTTAGTGTATGTGCAAATAAAAGAACATACGGAGTTATTGTCCCATCCGCAGTTTTATTTTGGAATTATTTCTTGTCGACAAAATATCCGTAAGTTCCTCAAATGTTAAGGCTGAGACACTGGATATTAAGAAGTAACTGCAAGAATAAATAAACTGAAAGCTGAATTTAGTATGGCCTAGACAAGTCGTTCTTCACAAAAATACTAATCCCTGTTTGAAAATTATTTCCAGTTAGAGATTTAGTTCCAATCGAATTGAAAAAGAAAGTGTGGAGTGGGAGGTGCGGGTGGGGGAGGCCTGTTGGAACAGGGGTTCAAGAATTAGCCTGGAGTGAGTAAAACCGAAAACCGACGGGAATTCTACATGTTTCTTGTTGAAGCACTCATTTGGTATTTAAACTCTAGATGAAACGGGAATCAGCGATGACTGTAATTTCTGGAGAATGGCTGAGCATTTCTACACTTCTTCAGGAGAAACGAGTGGTAACGAAAGTTTTGATAGGAAAAATAATGAGCATTGTGGATAGTGTCGTGTGCAGAATGGGCTGTAGCTTTGTTGTGGGAATCTCTCTAATTCCCACCACGCTTCGTCTGGACAGCATGCTGCAGCCGCGTCACGAGATTTAGGTAGCATGCTCCTATTATGGTCCTTACGAACATAACCTGTTAGCACCACAGCACGGGAGTGTAAGCAACACACATCACCTTGCCTGAAGGTGGTTGGGTCTTTGCCGTTTTCGGTGGTGGCGACTCCACATATTTGCACTGCTTGCCTTGGTCCTTTGTCATTGGGTCTTACACCCAGAACGCGTCCATAGTGACTAGGCTGCTACCGAAATCATAAATCATTAGGATTGGCCTGTCGCTGCTGCACCTTTTCCACTGCCGCCCTGGTAAGGCGGGCATTTTGAATGTGTTTTACGAGTAGCGCAACCCAGCGGGCAGCGGCCTTTGTCATGTCCAAAATATTCAGGATGTTGAAAACTGATCCATGACTGATTTTTGTTTTTTTTTTTACTTTCGTCTCGATTGTTATGCCCCGGTCGTCGAACACCAGGGGCTCCACTTCTGTTGTAATAGTCATCATAATTCCATGCGGCTCAGTGGTCTTGTGCAAGTACTTCAGTGTGGCGCCACTTCGGCGACTAGCGTGTCCCTAACCTACCGAGGAAAGAGGACTTGTAGTTTAATGTGGGATCCGAAGCAATGTTGTTGACATCATTGAGAGGTGAAGGCCAGGTGAAATACAAACTGAAATGTTCCATTGTCCGACGGGTACTCGATCTCCTGTTTCTTCACAGACTTGTTTGATCGCTTGGAAGTGTCTGCGCCTTCTATCCACTGTGTCATACTATGCTGCATTGTTGCCGTACACTACCACCAACTCAATATGAATTTTCGCAACTTTGTTCTCCTTGAAATACATAAAACCAATAGCAGCATGATGCTCCACTTGGGTCGGGTCGTTTTGCTTTGTCTCTACCGTCGTGCTACGGTACAGTGGTGCGAGGATTTCAATGTGCACCCCCACTGCAGACATGTTCCTGCAACACAAACAAAAAATTAATTACGCAGCTTTATACTTTCGAGGTGATAATTATATATTTACGACCATTCTTTGCAATGATGGGCAAGAAAAACAGCAATGGGCTTATCGTAAGAATCATTCGATCACTCGTGATAATATTTTCTTGATAGTCGGAAGAGTATTAGAATCCAAAACTTAGTCCTGCACGTATGATGTACTAACTGCTCCATCACCTTGTACAATGTGTGCCTTTGATACAGAGTAGTTGCAATTCCATTTGGTTTGCAGAAAAGAATCAAATTTCATTACAGTAGTAACAGAATACTCTTGTATGTGTCATTTGTCTATTCGTATATCGATTTCAACCAAATCTGGCACAGGAAAAGCGCATCAGCACTATGGGGTTTATAATCTCCCAGGAGAAGCGGGGGAAATGCTTGAGGCAGATGGAAGGTGTAAAGGGGTGGTGGGCAAGTGGAAAAGGAAGAAGGGGAGGTAGAGATGGAAAGAGAGAGGGGAGGAGGATATGGTCAGAGGGAGGGGGAGGAAGATGTAGTCAGAGACAGAGGGTAGAGGAAGTGGAGAAAAAGAGGGGGAGGATAAGATGAAGAGACAGAGAGAGTGGGGATGATAATGTGGGCAGACAGACAGAGGGAGGAAAAGGTGTACAGAGAGAGGGCGGAGGAAAGGGGTGTACAGTATGCGTGTCGATCGCATACGTGGGTGAAGCTTAGGGGAAAAGTCTAGTTTACTAATATAAAAATAAAATCAGCAAAGACGCATCCGTCTGTGTATTGTATACGAACGACGCCAACATTTCTTCATAAGCCCTATATTTAATTTTTAAGGTCTTGTCGATAGAAAGATCATCCAGGAATGAGTATCTAGTCCGTCTTGCGTTAGGAATTTTCTTGCGGTTTGGTATTCGTTCTTCATAAAAGGAGAGAGCCACGGGAAATTTAGATGGACATACCTAGAGTGGGTCGCGAGCCTCTGCCCTGGCCGCGGTAGGCTATATTGCTGCGCGCGTCTTGTGGCCGGCCTTATGAAGAGTTCCAGTCGCCACTCGCCAGCCTGCAGCACGCGACCTTTGAACTTCGCGCGCGGGTAGCCGCGGGCTCTTTCTCCTTGACGGACAGCCAATTTCGGCTCGTTAATCCCGCCCTTCCGTTAATTTACAGCCGGCTGGAATCCTCACCGTTTCTCGTCTGCAGAGCTCGCGATTTCGCCGAGCTGCTAACTGTAGCAGCGCAGGCTTGTGCACGTTTTGAGACTCCGGCAGCGGAAAGCACAGCTCCTTTATAGCTGCATAATATTTGTGCAGTCTGTAAAAGGCTTAACAACGTCACTGAGGTATAACTTTTGTCACAGACCTAACAAACCAGAGGAAGATTGGGGCTTAATATCCCGTAGAAGACAAGGTCGTTAGTGGCGGAGTTAGGATTATGGATACATCAGGAAGGAAATCGGTCATACCATTTTCGAGAGAATCATTCCGGAATTTGGAATAAGCGATTTAGGAAACGACGAAACGCCTAAATCTGAATGGCTGGAAGGGCATTGTAACTTCCGTCCTCCTAAATGCAAGTCCGATGTCCTACCAGTGCGTCAATTCGTTCGGTGTCTATTGTTCTTGTGTACAATCGTGCAGATTTCTCGTCAATGACAACAGTACCGAATTCTGTTTTCTGATTTTATTATTATGATTGCAGGTGGCATAAGTATCAATAATTTTGAAAAACACTGAAGCTACTGTTTTTATTCATTCACGCAGTACAGTACCTTATTATAAACCCGTCAGCAGCAAAACAAAAGTTGTTCTTTCATCCTTACACGCCTTAGCACGTAAGTATCATTATCAGGGTCTCGCTTAATTTTTGTCGTGTTATCTATTTTTTAAATTTTTGGGCTGGCATTTTTCTGTGAATCATCACACCATTTTTTATTTTCAAACAATATGTCCCTGGTGCGTAGTGTGATATGTCTCTTTTTAAACTTCTTACACCTTTCTCCATTTCATTGCTGCCGCGACTTTCTCGTCACACACTAAGAAACAAATGAACAAACATTAAACGACACACTCAGCGAGAATTATTTGCCTACTTTTGCTGCCCAATAGAAACGCCGGACAAGGTCGCTGATAAATTTCGTATTACGCTCTCCAGAAGCAAATCTTTTCAATATTGTTTTTGTCTTCACCAAAATGTCACAGCCTACTCTCCTTGCTTCAGTAAAAAGGCTGTTGTGTAATTTTCGCTCTTGCCAGTCACAAATAACATACTGAATGGTATCCCCTATATCACATAGACGTAGTCGTTAACTGCGATTAAATCATACAAAGAAAACAAATCAGCAGATTTTTCTTTGAATGAAATGTACCTTTTCGTAGACAACTAGTTACAACTGAGCAAGAAAAAGGTGCGTACATACTAACAGTGCGACTTTCTCAAGTCTTTTCAAACCATGCATTGCCGTTCACACACTGCAGAGCCATTTTAGCAAATTTCAGAGAGTGTGAAATATATGAACCATCAAAAACAGTGATCCTAAAACTAATCACTGTATTGCACCAGATTTTCGTGTTAGAGCAATGAGAAAATTTTACTACATGGCTCGATGATGACTTGGATATCAATAAAAGTTTGTTTCGTTATGTTGATACTCGTTACGCAATAACACACATTACTTGTCGGTTTTATTCCCGTAAAAGTTTTATTTTAGTGCTTTTTGAAATGGTAGTATTCTCTATGCGTTTTGTTTCAAGGCACGTACTA
Organism: Schistocerca nitens; assembly: GCF_023898315.1. NCBI lineage: Eukaryota > Metazoa > Arthropoda > Insecta > Orthoptera > Acrididae > Schistocerca > Schistocerca nitens. The sequence continues at coordinate 478,262,342 of NC_064614.1, read as the reverse complement.
GAATTCGGTACTGCCAAAAAATCTTTGTTTTGGATGGTTTATCGTCATACCAAAAAATGGTAAATGGAAGAAGAAAGATTGTGGTATAACTTCCCTCAACGACGTGGTGAGTAGAGAATAATGAGAAGGGAGATCGGCTGCACCTTTTTCAAAATCAAAACTTGATCGAAGGTTTAACGAATCTGTACCTTCCTTTTTAACAGTAAATAAAAAATTGGCTGAATTAAAATATGGCCGTACCTGTCTTGAAGATGATTCACATGAAGGCTCTAGCATAACTGTAATCACAAATGAAAACATTCAACGTGAGGGATTACCTATGCGAAACCTGTATTTAAGATAAGTGCCTCATTTGTTGAATATTGGGCAAAAACAAACGCGAAAACTAATTTGTTTTTCAACGTTTCGATAATTTGAAAAAGAATGCGACTGATTTAGTGCACCGATCGGTTACTCTTGATGTACATGCACCCACCACATCACGTCAGAAACTAAACCACAATCAAAGCAGTTTGTCGTAGCTAGTCGCGCTGCCTCCAGATGGCTGTTGTCATCACCTGCTGGAAAGATTAGTCTAGTGTATTGTGAGATCGAAGGGAGAGTTATACGACAGCTACGAATACTGTGGAAATAGTCTGCACCAACTAGATGAAAAGAATACTTTAGAAGAGATGGTCTGAATTGGAAAAGAAAAAAATCTTTCTATGAGTATATACACTACTGCTCACAGAGATACTTTCACAACACAAAAACTGGAGGACCTAAAGTATACATTTTTGGATCATCCGCCCAGTTTACCAGATACTGTACTTTCTAAATGTCATACATTACCATGATAAATAAATTTGTGCCTGACAAAGTTTTTGAGTCTAATAAAAAATTTTGAGACCGGAAGTCTCCTCTTCAGGAATCAAGACACATTTCACAAAAAAAGATTTTGTGAATCCCAGATCGCTCTCTTCCTCTACGAAAATCTAGAAGGCAGTAGATAACAGCACCCACGTTTATGACGCATTCCTTGATTTCCGGAAGGCGTTTGATGCAGTTCCACGCTGTCACCTAATGAACAAAATACTAGCGGAGGGTATATCATACCAACTTTGCGACTGAGTAAAGGAGTTACTATGAAACAGAACAAAGCATGTCGTTCTTAACGTAGAGAAATCTTCAGATGTAAAAATAATTTCTGGCGTACCCTATGAATGTGTTACAGGACAGACACTGTTCACCGTATCTATAAATGACCTATTGCTGAAGGTCGGGAGCTCCAATAGGCAGTTTGCAAAAGTAGCTGCTATGTACAGCGAGGTCTCAACGCCAGAAAATTGTAGCAAAGTGCAGGAAGACGCGCCGAAAATCGAAGCGAAGTGCAGGGATTGATTGGAATTTGACCTTCAACAGAATCAAATGTACTATATTACCAGTAAATAGGTGAAAGGTCCCATTATTTTTCGATTACGGGATTGTAGAACAATCACTAGAAAAGCTAGTTCATTAATTATTTTGAAGTACGCGTATGGAGCGATTTAGAGTTGATCGACGCATAGAGTATTCGAAAGGACAGACACCGCAGCTTCACTGGAAGAAACAAAGAAGACCCAAAGAAGTGTGGGTTCGTTTATTAAGTGCGAATGTGTTTCGCCAATACCAGACGCTACAGGAGAGGATTAGAGCGTCACGTTGTGGCTCACTGTTAAATTCCGAGCGCGTACGTTCTTAGAAGTGTCAACCCCCATGCTGATTCCTCCACATACTGTGTATAACTCACTAAAAGTCCATTAACGTAAAATTGGAGAGATTCGTGTTCATACACGAGATGACCAAAGATAGTTCTACCAGCGCGCGATTTGTGAGTGGTGCAGGAAAGGGAAGAAGTAACAACGCAACACGGTAAGGTATGTGCGAAACACCACTTCAGATACTGTTACGAACTATTTTAATTTCCACTGCTGGTTAAGTTCAACGAACCTCTTGAGACGACGATGTTAGGACTTTGCCAAGTGCTTTAGTACACATGACAACAGACTCACTAACATGTGGTTTGTGCCAAAACTCGTTATGGAATAATAACGAGTTCAAATGTCACTGTAGCACAAGGAGAAGACCCAAGACAAAGTGAGCCAGCTACACATTGTACCTGTTCACAAGGAAGTGACAAGCAACACTTGGTACTAGTACTTGGCAAGCTCCTGAACACCTGTCACGTGAAGATGTATAACGAACATAAACAGTAGTGAAAATTAAAATATTTCTTAAGATCAGCTTAGACGATGTTATACATGAACCATAAGGTATTAATAGCTGTGGTAACACAATGCAGAGCGTGTGTAAGAATATTTTTAGTGATACAAGAAATATCGTCTTCCACAAACCGTAACGTGCCTTGCGGACTGTATATGTTGATGTAGGTGTGTTTAGCATTTAAGGGTTACTGTCTACGGTTAGGGAAAATGGTTGCAAAACCACATCGACCAGATTTATGAGTTTAGTCATTACTCCCTTGGATACGTAACTCAGCTTGTCGTTCTTAATCCAAAGAAATCACATATACAAAGGTAACTGCAGGACTAACCCAAGAACGTGTCATAGGACCATTACTATAGGGTCTTCCATATATTATGCAATTTTTAAACATGCAATAATTAAGTCAAAATGCATTGAAATAAAATTCTTTCTTATTTTCATCTACATACACACCTATTTGAATGCGAAAAATTATGTTGTTGTTGTTGTCTTCAGTCCTGGGACTGGTTTGATGCAGCTCTCCATGCTACTCTATCCTGTGCAAGCTTCTTCATCTCCCAGTACCTACTGCAACCTACGTCCTTCTGAATCTGCTTAGTGTATTCATCTCTTGGTCTCCCTCTACGATTTTTACCCTCCACGCTGCCCTCCAATGCTAAATTTGTGATCCCTTGATGCCTCAGAACATGTCCTACCAACCGGTCCCTTCTTCTTGTCAAGTCGTGCCACAAACTCCTCTCCTCCCCAATTCTATTCAATACCTCCTCATTAGTTATGTTATCTAATCTTCAGCATTCTTCTGTATCACCACATTTCGAAAGCTTCTATTCTCTACTTTTCCAAACTATTTATTGTCCATGTTTCACTTCCATACATGGCTACAGTCCGTACAATTACTTTCAGAAACGACTTCCTGACACTTAAATCTATACTCGATGTTAACAAATTTCTCTTCTTCAGAAACGCTTTCCTTGCCATTGCCAGTCTACTTTTTATATCCTCTCTACTTTGACCATCATCAGTTATTTTGCTCCCCAAATAGCAAAACTCCTTTACTACTTTAAGTGTCTCATTTCCTAATCTAATTCCCTCGGCATCACCCGACTTAATTCGACTACATTTCCATTATCCTCGTTTTGCTTTTGTTGATGTTCATCTTATATCCTCCTTTCAAGACACTGTCCATTCCGTTCAACTGCTCTTCCAAGTCCTTTGCTGTCTCTGACAGAATTACAATGTCATCGGCGAACCTCAAAGTTTTTATTTCTTCTCTATGGACTATAATACCTACTCCGGATTTTTCTTTTGTTTTCTTTACTACTTGCTCAATATACAGATTGAATAACATCGGGCACAGGCTACAACCCTGTCTCACTCCCTTCCCAACCGCTGCTTCCCTTTCATGCCCCTCGACTCTTATAACTGCCATCTGGTTTCTGTACAAATTGTAAATAGCCTTTCGCTCCCATTATTTTACCCCTGCCACCTTTAGAATTTGGAAGAGAGTATTCCAGTCAACATTGTCAAAAGCTTTCTCTAAGTCTACAAATGCTATAAATGTAGGTTTGCCTTTCCTTAATCTGTTTTCTAAGATACGTTGTATGGTTAGTATTTCCTCACGTGTTCCAACATTTCTGCGGAATCCAAACTGATCTTCGCCGAGGTCGACTTCTACCAGTTTTTCCATTCGTCTGTAAATAATTCGCGTTAGTATTTTGCAGCTGTGTCTTATTAAACTGATAGTTCGGTAATTTTCACATCTGTCGATACCTGCTTTCTTTGGGATTGGAATTATTATATTATTCTTGAAGTCTGAGGGTATTTCGCCTGTCTCATACATCTTCCTCACAAGATGGTAGAGTTTTGTCAGGACTGGCTCTCCCAAGGCCGTCAGTAGTTCCAATGGAATGTTGTCTACTCCCGGGGCCTTGTTTCGACTCATGTCTTTCAGTGCTCTGTCGAACTCTTCACGCAGTATCGTATCTCCAATTTCATCTTCATGTACATCCTCTTCCAATTCCATAATATTGTCCTCAAGTACATCGCCCTTGTATAGACCCTCTATATACTCCTTCCACCTTTCTGCTTTCCCTTCTTTGCTTAGAACTGGGTTTCCATCTGAGCTCTTGATATTCAATCAAGTGGCTCTCTTTTCTCCAAAGGTCTCTTTAAACTTCCTGTAGGCAGTATCTATCTTACCCCTAGTGAGATAAGCCTCTACATCCTTACATTTGTCCTCTAGCCATCCCTGCTTAGGCATTTGGCACTTCCTGTCGATCTCATTTTTGAGACGTTTGTATTCCTTTTTGCCTGCTTCATTTACTGCATTTTTTCATCAATTAAATTCAATATTTCTTCTGTTACCCAAGGATTTCTATTAGCCCTCGTCTTTTTACCTACTTGATCCTCTGCTGCCTTCACTACTTCATCCCTCAGAGCTACCCATTCGTCTTCTACTGTATTTCTTTCCCCCATTCCTGTCAATTGTTCCCTTATGCTCTCCCTGAAACTCTGTACAACCTCTGGTTCTTTCAGTTGATCCAGGTCCCATCTCCTTAAATTCCCACCGTTTTGCAGTTTCTTCAGTTTTAATCTACAGTTCAAAACCAATAGATTGTGGTCAGAGTCCACATCTGCCCCTGGAAATGTCTTACAATTTAAAACCTGGTTCCTAAATCTCTGTCTTACCATTATATAATCTATCTGATACCCTCTAGTATCTCCAGGATTCTTCCATGTATACAACCTTCTTTTGTGATTCTTGAACCAAGTGTTAACTATGATTAAGTTATGCTCTGTGCAAAATTCTACCAGGCGGCTTCCTCTTGTATTTCTTAGCCCCAATCCATATTCACCTACTACGTTTCCTTTTCTTCCTTTTCCTACTGTCGAATTCGAGTTACCCATGACTATTAAATTTTCGTCTCCCTTCACTACCTGAATAATTTCTTTTATCTCATCATACATTTCATCAATTTCTTCGTCATCTGAAGAGCTAGTTGGCATATAAACTTGTACTACAGTACTAGGCATGGGCTTCGTGTCTGTCTTGGCCACAATAATGCGTTCACTATGCTGCTGGTAGTAGCTTACCCGCACTCCTATTTTTTTTATTCATTATTAAACCTACTCCTGCATTATCGCTATTTGATTTTGTGTTTATAACCCTGTAGTCACCTGACCAGAAGTCTTGTTCCTCCTGCCACCGAACTTCACTAACTCCCACTATATCTAACTTTAACCTATCCATTTCCGTTTTTAAATTTTCTAATCTACCTGCCCGATTAAGGGATCTGACATTCCACACTCCGATCCGTAGAACGCCAGTTTTCTTTCTGGTGATTTTTTTTTTTATTTTTTTTTATTTATTTATTGTTCCGTGGGACCACATTAAGGAGAAGTCTCCATGGTCATGGAACGAGTCAATACATGAAATTATAACACGATTGTAGAAACAGATAAAATGAAATATAAGAAACATATTCGGGCGACAAGTCGTTAGTTTAAATAAAGAAAATCAATAATGTAACACTGGAATTTGCTTAATTTTTTAGCTCTTCCAGGAGCTCCTCGACAGAATAGAAGGAGTGAGCCACGAGGAAACTCTTCAGTTTAGACTTAAAAGTGTTTGGGCTACTGCTAAGATTTTTGAGTTCTTGTGGTAGCTTATTGAAAATGGATGCAGCAGAATACTGCACTCCTTTCTGCACAAGACTCAAGGAAGTGCATTCCACATGCAGATTTGATTTCTGCCTAGTATTAACTGAGTGAAAGCTGCTAACTCTTGGGAATAGGCTAATATTGCTAACAACAAACGACATTAAAGAAAATACATACTGTGAGGGCAATGTCAAAATTCCCAGACTATTGAATAGGGGTCGACAAGAGGTTTTCGAACTTACACCACACATAGCTCGAACAGCCCGTTTTTGAACCAGAAATACCCTTTTTGAATCAGTAGAATTACCCCAAAAAATAATACCATATGACATAAGCGTATGAAAATATGCGAAGTAGACTACTTTTCGTGTTGAAATGTCACTTATTTCAGATACTGTTCTAATGGTAAATAAAGCGGCATTTAGTTTTTGAACAAGATCCTGAACATGGGCTTTCCACAACAGCTTACTATCTATCCGTACGCCTAGGAACTTGAACTGTTCCGTCTCGCTTATAACATGCCCATTCTGTCTGATTAAAATATTAGTTCTTGTTGAATTGTGAGTTAGAAACTGTAAAAACTGAGTCTTACTGTGATTTAGCATCAAATTATTTTCCACAAGCCACGAACTTATTTCATGAACTACATTATTTGATAATGTTTCAATATTACACACAAGATCCTTCACTACCAAGCTGGTGTCATCAGCAAACAGGAATATTTTTGAATCACCGGTAATACTAGAAGGCATATCATTTATATAAATAAGAAACAGCAGTGGCCCCAGCACCGACCCTTGGGGAACGCCCCATTTAACAGTGCCCCATTGGGACTGAACATCATTACCACTCTCAATATTGCGGAGGATTACCTTCTGCTTTCTGTTCTTAAAGTAGGAGGCGAACCAATTGTAAGCTACTCCCCTTACTCCATAATGTTCCAACTTCTGCAGTAATATTTTGTGGTCAACACAGTCAAAAGCCTTCGTTAAATCAAAGAAAACACCTAACGTTCGCAACTTTTTATTTAATCCGTCCAAAACCTCACAGAGAAAAGAGACTATAGCATTTTCAGTTGTTAAGCCATTTCTAAAACCAAACTGTACATTTGACAGCAAATTATGTGAATTTAAATGCTGCAGTAACCTTGTATATACAACCCTCTCGATAACTTTAGCAAACACCGATGGCATAGAAATGGGTCTATAATTGTCAACATTATCCCTGTCTCCCTTTTTATAAAGTGGCTTCACTACCGAATACTTTAATCGGTCAGGAAACCGACCACTCCTAAGGGAAAAGTTACAGATATGGCTAAGTACTGGGCTAACATACATGGAACAATACTTCAGTATTCTGCTAGATACCCCGTCATATCCATGAGAGTTCTTGGTCTTTAGTGATTTAATTATTAACTCAATCTCCCTCTTGTCAGTATCATGGAGGAGCACTTCAGGTAACAGTCTCGGAACACTTTTTTCTAAGAGCGCTATATGATTCCCTGTTGGGACTAGGTTTATATTTAGTTCACCTGCTATATTCAGAAAGTGATTATTAAATACTGTACATATATGCGACTTATCAGTAACATGGACATCCCCACTACGCACTGATTCTATATTCTCGACCTGTCTCTGCAGACCAGCCACTTCCTTTACGACTGACCATATGGTTTTAATTTTATCCTGAGACTTAGCTATTCTGTCTGCATACCACATACTTTTTGCTTTCCTAATAACTTTTTTAAGCACCTTACAATACTGTTTGTAATGGGCTGCTGCATTTAGATTTTGACTGTTTCTAACGTTTTGATATAATTGCCACTTTGTTCTACAAGATATTCTTATCCCTTTAGTCAGCCACCCAGGCTGCCTGTTTGTGCTAGTACCCTGTTTTGAACGTTCTAACGGAAAGCAACTTTCAAAGAGCACGAGAAAAGTCTTGAGGAAAGCATTATATTTATCGTCTACTGTATCAGCACTATAAACATCTTGCCACTCTTGTTCCTTGATAAGGCTTACAAAAGTCTGTACAGCAACTGGATCAGCTTTCCTAAAAAGTTGGTAACTATATTTAACATGTGTTGCAGCACAAAAATCTTTTAGACTTAAAATTTGTGCATCATGATCTGAAAGGCCATTCACCTTTTTGCTAACATAATGCCCTTCTAGTAACGACGTGCTCTTGAGTAGTCCCCGCCCGGAGATCCGAATGGGGGACTATTTTACCTCCGGAATATTTTACCCAAGAGGACGCCATCATCATTTAATTATACAGTAAAGCTGCATGCCCTCGGGAAAAATTACGGCTGTAGTTTCCCCTTGCTTTCAGCCGTTCGCAGTACCAGCACAGCAAGGCCGTTTTGGTTAGTGTTGCAAGGCCAGATCAGTCAATCATCCAGACTGTTGCCCTTGCAACTACTGAAAAGGCTGCTGCCCCTCTTCAGGAACCACACGTTTGTCTGGCCTCTCAACAGATACCCCTCCGTTGTGGTTGCAGCTACGGTACGGCCATCTGTATCGCTGAGACACGCAAGTCTCCCCACCAACGGCAAGGTCCATGGTTCATGGGGGGCGGAAAATTATATCAGGCATATATCCCTCCGAGTGTTTCGGCAGGCAGTTACTCGGTCGATGCAGTTCGTGATGGCCCCTTCACAGATATCTCGATGTCGTTGATGACACGTTGAATTGTTTCCTTAAGTGGCGTAACTGTTTGTGGTTTGTTCTCGTAGACATTATGTAAGTAGGCTGTTTAGGTTTTTATGTTGGTAACGCCACGTACTGCTCTGTATGAAAATCGCTGACTGCGCTGTGTACAGTCTGTCGCTGGTTGGACTTATTGTTGGAATATTTGCTTGTGTTGTGTTGGGCAATTGGATGCGAACAGCGCGTAGCGTTGGGCAGTTGGAAATGAGCCGCCAGCAGTGGTGGATGTGGGGAGAGAGATGCCAGAGTTTTGAGTGGTTACTACGAGCGGACGATCTGGACGTGTGTCCGTCAGAAAAGGGAAATTTATTTAATGTAGTTCGAGTCACGAAGTTTTTTGTGAGATAAGTGATTCATGAAAGTTATAAGTTATTGTCAGTCAGGGACGTTCTTTTCTAGGGATTATTGGAAGTCAGATTGCGTTGCGCTATAATATTGTTTGTCAGTTTAGTGATGATCTGAATAAGTAAAGAGGAATCTCCGAGTACGTTGACTTTTGCTCAGCTGTTTGAAAATCAAATAACGTAAGAGTTTTTCCAGCACTGTTATTCTTTACAAACAAAGGGGAAGTTTCAATTAGACTCCACATAACACCATAAAAAGAAGTCGCATGCAGTAAGGTCATAAGGTTGGTGAGGCCATTTCGCACTAAGTGAGATCACAGACTGAGGGAATTTTTCATGGATTAGGGTTACTGTCTCGCGGGATCTGTAACACGTAACCCCTTCCTGTTGAAACTACTTATGGACTGTATCCACTTCATCCAGAGCAGACCCGAAATTAATTCTGACCATTCCACGACAACGCTTACCGATAATTGTTCCCGCATTACCGTCGAAATTTTCAAAAAAGAAGGGGCCGATCACACCATCTGCCCATAAGCCACACCAAACTGTGATTCGCAGTGGATGCATGTGGCTCTCTTGGATCACCCTAGGGTTTTCTTCACCCAAAATATGGCAGTTTTCTCGGTGAACGAAGCCACACAGATGAAAATGTGCCACGCCCCTGAAAATTATTCTTTTTGAAAAATTGTTGTCCTCTTCCTGTTTTGTGAGAATCCACTCAGCGAAATTTCCCCGTTTCCCGTGATCTGTGGGTTTAAGATACTGCGTCAACTGGCTCTTGTATAGGTACATATGAAGATCCCTCTTCAAAATTCCTTTCAAAGAGGCCGTCGAAGTTCCCAGTTGTTGAGAACGACGTTGAAGTGACTTGTGAGGGCTCACAAACACACTACCTTGCACCTGTGCAATGATGTGTTCCATACAAAGGGTACTGTTTCGTCTGGGCGACTTTAAGGTTGCAACGGACCGGGTTCCCTCGAATTTCTTTATCAGCAGCAGAAATTTAAGAAGATTGTAACGTCCCAAGATACCGCGAAGTCTCCGAACAATCTCTGCATAGCACTCGACTGTTCTGTAACGGGTTTTCACAGTGGTAAGACGTTCCTTCTTTGTGGACTGTTCCACGGCAACTGAGATCCTGAAATACACAAACAAAGATTGATCAAGCAGTTGGACTGAGAATCGATATTAACAATAATAAATACAATGCTGTAAACTTGAAAACAATGCTTTACAAATTAATTTAAAAATTGCGTAATATATGAAAGATCCTGTACATACTGGAGATGTGACAATAAGGAAGCATACGACCATATTATATAATTGGAATAGTACTTCACAAATGCTCAGCTGGTCACTTAATTACACATCAATTGGTGAATGAATATCACATGTTTCGGGAGTAACCCCTCATCAGATATGTGTGAAACAGAGGATATAAAGTCAAGTGGTAATAGCAACAGCGACGCCACGGCGCTACAAAAAATATCCACAGCTAACAAGTAAAGAATACGTACCAGATACATCGAGTTGCGCAGACTAACTGAAGTTATATGATACGTACGTAACTGTCAGAGGCAGATTGATAACAGCACGACGAAACGGAATTCTACCGGTAGGCGGCGATAGCCTATCCTTAGTGGCGCTACACAGTGCCAAGTGACAAATAATTGATTATGTACTAAAATTTCTTAAAAGTAGTACATAAAGTCATATTGAGAGAAAGCTCCAGCTGACAATCTAGAATATACGCATAATTAAATTGGTGGCTTATAGCGCCAACATGGCAGAAAACAATCTTAAAATAATAGATATAATGAGTAAAAAAAGTTTCAGAAGTTGTACAGATCTTTACAACGTTCTCCTTTCACGATGATAGATATAGTGGCTGACGATCCCAATATTGTTATTTTATATTAGTTGGATCATCAGTCACAATTTTTCTCATCGCGGAATGTAGGCCTTTGTAAACATCTGTACTGTTTGTGAAACATTTTTCTTCTTTTACCTATTATTTTAAGATTCTTATGTGCCATATTGGCGCTGTAAGCCACTAATACAGTTATGCAAATATTTCATATTTTCGACTATATCTTTCTGTCTGTATGGCTTTGTGTAATTCCTTAAGAAACTGTAGTGCATGAATAGCTGTTTGACATTTGCGCTGTATAGCTCCACTGAAGGTAGAATTTTGTTTCGTGATGCTGTTATCACTGAGCAGCACTCAGTCCGCCTCTTTCAGTTATGTATGTACCATGTAACTTCAGTTCATCTGTACGACTCGATATATCTATTACGTATTCTTTATTTGTAACCTGTGGATATTTTTGTGTAGCTCCATGGCAACGCTATTGCTGTTACTACATGACTTTCTATCTTCTATTTCACAGACATCTGACAACGGTTTATACCGAAACACGTAATATCCATTCACCAACTGATGACGTTTTATTACGTGAGCCATTCAGCATTTGAGCAGTACTGTTTCAAGTTGCTGTGTGTATAAATGTTTGCTGCCACCTCCCAGCGTTGCTAGCCGTCCTTTAGTATTCGCCGGCTCTGGAACGATTAGGATTCACCGAAGTAGCAGGGCCTACTAACCAGGTCTACTGCATACTAACTTGGTTCAAATGGTTATGAGCACTATAGGACTCAACATTTGCGGTCATCAGTCCCCTAGACTTAGAACTACTTAAACCTAAGGACATCACCCACATCCATGCCCGAGGCAGGTTTCGAACCTGCGATCGTAGCAGTAGCGCGGTTCCGGACTGGAGCGCCTAAAACCGCTCGGCCACCGCGGCCGGCTGCATACTAACTACCCCGGTAAATTGATAGAGTGTTCTTGAATAATAAAACCGTAAAAATGAGTGTCGAGAGTCTAGAAACGTTTTTTAGAAGGGAAGTAGTAACTTTAATTTTGCTGGGCCTACGCCATTTCATGCGGAGCAGATCAGTGGTTTATAGGCAACACGTAATTCGTATGCAGATTGAAGAGCGCTTGGGTCCTGCCCCTCTCTTGGGCATAATCAATACAAAACGACGTCTGGAATGGTCAGGAAACGTCGGCGAACTTTTGTCTCCAACAAAAGTTCTTCCCTATGACGTTTGATACAAAGACTTCGAAACACACTTACGTCATCTAGAAGAAAGCGTTGGAAGCTCCGGTAGCAATGCCACAAGAACGTCTAAACAATTAAAATAAATACAAGAACGATATTCGCATTTGCGGGCCAGGACGCGTGTTCTGGTAGCTAAGGCTACCAAGGCGAACACTCGCGTCAAGTGGAAGACTCGGGATCGTGTCCCGGCCCGGCACAAATTTACATTGCCACCAATGCATAGTGGAGCCAAAGTTTAGAGACATTCACAAATGGGAATACGATTCTCGCATTTCATACGGCTGTCGTAGTAAATTACAAGAAAATTGACCTTGTGGATAACATGAGAAGTTCACTGAGGCTTTTTGCGGATTATGCTGCAGTATATCGAGAGGTTGTAACAATGGAAACTTGTACTGAAATGCAGGATGATCGGCAACGAATTGACGCATGGTGCTGGGAATGGCAACTGAATGTCAATGTAGACAAGTGTAATGTGCTGCGAATACATAGAAAGAAAGATCCTTTATCATTTAGCCACAGTATAGCAGGTCTGCAACAGGAAGCAATTAATTACATAAATTATCTGGGAGTAGGCATTAGGAAATATCTAAAATGGAATGACCATATAAAATTAATCGACGGTAAAGCAGATGCCAGACTGAGATTCATTGGAAGAATCCTAAGGAAACGCAGTCCGAAAACAAAGGAAGAAGGTTACAGTACACTTGTTCGCCCACTGCTTGAATACTGCTCACCGGTGTGGGATTCGTTCCAGATAGGGTTGATATAAGAGATAGAGAAGATCCAACGGAGAGCAGCGCGCTTCCTTACAGGATCATTTAGTAATTGCAAAAGCGTTACGGAGATGATAAATAGACTCCAGTGGAAGACTCTGCAAGAGAGACGCTCAGTACCTCCGTATGGGCTTTTGGTGAAGTTTCGAGAACATACCTTCACCGAGGAGTCCTACGTATGTCTCGCGAAGAGACCATGAGGATAAAATCAGAGGGACTACAGCCCACACAGAGGCATGCCTACAATCTTTCTTTCCACGACCAATATGAGACTGGAATAGAAGGGAGAACCGTACGCCACACACCGTCAGGTGTCTTTCGGAGTATAGAAGTAGATGTAGATGTAGAAAATCTGAGACTGAATCGATGATTTTTGGAGGGCTTGGTAGTTGACCCAGACAGTAAATATGTAAATTTAACGTGTAGTAGATAAATAGACGAAAGATGTCAATTGCTGTATTATTACACTATTCGCGATAAATCATTTGGAAACAGCTACAACCGTAAAACACGTACGAATAACAATCTCGAGCGACTTAAAGTGGAATGATCACATGAAACAAATAGTAGGAAAAACAGGTGCCAGGCTGAGATTAACAGGAAAATTCTTAAGGAAATGCAACGCATTCACTAAAGAAGTGGCTTACGAAACACTTGTGCGGCCGATTGTTGAGTATTGCTCATCAGTCTGGGACCCTTACCAGGTTGGAGCAGTATAACGGGCGATCAAAAACTTTTCCGTTCGAAGGTAGCAGAATTCAGAATCGGTATGACAATCAGGCAAAATTACCATCAGCATCCCACCGACACACAAAGTTGAAGATATCCATTTGGTAGAACACTGTGTTCTGTTCTGTGAAGGATCCACATCCTTGTCAGACAAGAATCGTAGACCTTTCAAGGCCTTTTTTAAAGCGATCAAAGGCGCGATAATCGTAACGGGGAGACCAGAACTATAGGGTGGGTGCTCGGGTGTCTCCCTCTTGAGTCTGCGCAACCTTTGTTGGCCTCCCAGATTGACCGCCGTCTTGTGTCGAATCGCTACCAGTATGAAACTTGGCGCACCACTTCACAAACGTTGGTTTTCACAGACATACTGCCCCATACACACTCTTTATTCTGCTATGGATGTGTACTGGTTTTTGTCCTTCGGCAGCCAAGAAACGACTAACAGCAAGTTGGTCGTGTTCGGACGCATTCGGTAATAACGTTGCCACAGTTCACATTCCCACATACGCTGACCACATGACGGAAAGACAAGTACGCCACACTCATCCTCATGTCAGTGCTTATATACCCGCACTGCAGTCGCGCTACGTTACATAGACACTGCAGCAACGCCATCAAACGGAAACTTTTTGATCGGCTCATACAGAAGAGACACAAGATCCAACGAAGAGCGGGGTATTTCGTCACTGGATCGGTTAGTCGCGTGATAGCGTTAAAAAGGTGCTCGACGATCTCCAGCGGCAGACGCTACAAGATATATGTTGCACATCACGCGGAGGTATCAGTGAAATTCCGAGAAAGTATGCTCCAAGAAGTGTTAGGGAACATGCAATGATGAAAAAAGAAATCGCAACTCCAAGAAGGGGTTTTTGCGACATAAACGGAAGTTGACAGTTGTGTTTCTACATCTGAGAGATGATATTTATTCAAATTTCGCACCTGTCGCACAAGAGTGACGCTAGTAGGATGCAAATCAGTTTTTCTTTAAATATACGCTGTCACGATTGTGAGCGTCAGTTTCCTTTGAGATTGGACGCGGTGAGCTGGTGTCAGACAAAAACGCCTTTAAGGCGACAAAGACGCCATTATCAGCACCTCACTTACTGTGGACGAGTTCGTGTAATAGGGCTTCGAGAAACTGGTGTTCCTTCTGCGATATTGCAGAAAGATTTGATAGGAATGCCGGCCGCTGGTGGCCGAGCGATTCTAGGCGCTTCAGTCTGGAACCGCGCGACCGCTACGGTCGCAGGTTCGAATCCTGCCTCGGGCGTGGATGTGTGTGATGTCCTTAGGTTAGTTACGTTTAAGTAGTTTTAAGTCTAGGGGACTGATGACCTGAGATGTTAAGTCCCATAGGGCTGAGAGCCATTTTTTTGACAGGAATGTTGGTACTGTGTATGACTGCTGGCAGTGCTGGTCACGAGAATGTACTGACCCAAGAAGACTCGTCTGTGGACGGCCACCTGGAACTACCGAGAGGGAAGGCCATCGTGTTCGGCGTGTGGCTCTGACGCATAGTACTGCATTGGCAGCAGCAAGTTGAGCAGCAGGTCACCGCAGTGACACAACGAACTGTTACAAACCGATTACTTCAATGAGAACTCCGAGCCAAGCTCGGATTCCACTGTCCCAGACCACCACCATCTGCGACTTCAGTGGTTTCGAGCGAGACTCATTGCAGGGCAGGGTGGAGGTCTGCTGTGTTTTCTGATGAAAACTGGTACTGCCTCGGTGCCAGCGATGGCCATGGGTTGGTTAGGAGGACGCCAGTTGAGTGTCAGCGACCTACCCGTCTGTGTGCTAGAGACACTGGACCTACACCTGCAGTTATGGTGTGAGGTGCGATTTCTTATGACAGCAGGAGCACTCTCGTTGCTATCCCACTCGCCCTGACTGCAAAATTGAACGTCATTTTGATAATTCGACCTGTTGTGCTGCTATTCATGAACAGCATTCCATAGCTGTTTTCCAACAGGATAACGCTCGCCAACATAGCACTGTTATGACCAACATGCTCTACAGAGGGCGTACATATTGTCTTGGCCTGGTCGATCACCAGATCTGTCCCAAATCTAGCACATACGGGACATCATTGGATGACAACTCCAGCGTTAACCGTCGCTGTATTGACAGACTAAGTGCAACAAGCATGGAACTCCATCCCAAAAACTGACATCTGGCACCTGTACAGCGTAATGCGTGCACTTTTGCATACTTGAATTCAGCATACTGGCGGTTAAAACGGTTATTAATGTACGAGAGTCACTAAAAAAAAATCACACATTTTTTAAAAAATCCATCTTTTATTCTACATTTTTGAAAGTTTTACAGTGTGTAGATACATCCTTTAGGAACAATATTTTCATTTCTCCACATCATTTCCATCCCTCTCAACTGCCTTACGCCATCTTGGAACCAGCGCCTGTATACCTGCACGGTAAAATTCTGGACCAACCTGTTGGAGCCACTGTTTGGCAGCGTGCACAAGGGAGTCATCATCTTCAAACCTTGTTCCACGAAGAGAGTCTTTCAGTTTCCCAAAGAGATGATAGTCACATGGAGACGGGACAGGACTGTAAGGCGGGTGTTTCAGTGTTGTCCATCCGAGTTTTGTGATCGCTTCCATGGTTCTTTGATTGACATGTGGTCGTGCATTGTCGTGCATTGTCGTGCAACAGCAAAACATCCTGCTTTTGCCGGTGTCGTCACATACGCATCAGAATTTATGGTGGTTCCACTTGGCATGATGTCGACAAGCAAGAGTCCTTCGGAATCGAAAAACACCGTAGCCGTAACTTTTCCAGCAGAAGGTGTGGTTTTGAATTTTTTTTTTCTTGGGTGAATTTGCATGATGCCACTCCATTGATTGCCTCTTCGTCTCTGGTGAAAAATGATGGATCCATGTTTCATCACCTGTCACAATTCTTCCAAGAAATTCATCTCCACCATTCTCGTACTGTTCCAAAAGTTCGCTGCATACCGTTTTTCCTGTTTCTTTGTGAGCCACTGTCAACATCCTGGGAACCCACCTGGCACAAACCTTTTTTAACGCCAACACTTTCAGTATTCTGCAAACACTTCCTTCCCCTGTCAAACGTAGCGTGACAATTCGTTCACTGTGATGCGTCTGTCAGCAGTCACCAATTTGTTAACTCTCTACACACTGTCTGGAGTGTGTGCAGTACGACGCCTGCCGCTGCGAAGACAATCCTCAATATTGCCGTGCCACCTTTCATCACGTAACTTGCTTGCCCACCGACTAACTGTACTGCGATCGACACCAGCATCTCCATACACCTTTTTCAACCTCTTGTGGATGTTTCCCAATGTCTCGTTTTCACAGCACAGGAATTCTATGACAGCACGTTGGTTCTGACGAACGTCAAGTGTAGCAGCCATCTTGAAGACATGCTGTCACGGCGCCATTCACGGGAACAGGTTGAACTAAGTTTGAAAACAAGCGGGAAGAATGTATCTAGACACTGTAAAACTTTCACACATGCAGAACGAAAATTGTATTTTTACAAAAATAGTGTGCATTTCTTTTGGAGTGACCCTCGTATCAGCATTTCCCCTTCTGCAGTAGCTTTTGTCGCGCTTATACGCTCCTGGAAATGGAAAAAAGAACACATTGACACCGGTGTGTCAGACCCACCATACTCGCTCCGGACACTGCGAGAGGGCTGTACAAGCAATGATCACACGCACGGCACAGCGGACACACCAGGAACCGCGGTGTTGGGCGTCGAATGGTGCTAGCTGCGCAGCATTTGTGCACTGCCGCCGTCAGTGTCAGCCAGTTTGCCGTGGCATACGGAGCTCCATCGCAGTCTTTAACACTGGTAGCATGCCTCGACAGTGTGGACGTGAACCGTATGTGCAGTTGACGGACTTTGAGCGAGGGCGTATAGTGGGCATGCGGGAGGCCGGGTGGACGTACCGCCGAATTGCTCAACACGTGGGGCGTGAGGTCTCCACAGTACATCGATGTTGTCGCCAGTGGTCGGCGGAAGGTGCACCTGCCCGTCGACCTGGGACCGGACCGCAGCGACGCACGGATGCACGCCAAGACCGTAGGATCCTACGCAGTGCCGTAGGGGACCGCACCGCCACTTCCCAGCAAATTAGGGACACTGTTGCTCCTGGGGTATCGGCGAGGACCATTCGCAACCGTCTCCATGAAGCTGGGCTACGGTACCGCACACCGTTAGGCCGTCTTCCGCTCACGCCCCAACATCGTGCAGCCAGCCTCCAGTGGTGTCGCGACAGGCGTGAATGGAGGGACGAATGGAGACATGTCGTCTTCAGCGATGAGAGTCGCTTCTGCCTTGGTGCCAATGATGGTCGTATGCGTGTTTGGCGCCGTGCAGGTGAGCGCCACAATCAGGACTGCATACGACCGAGGCACACAGGGCCAACACCCGGCATCATGGTGTGGGGAGCGATCTCCTACACTGGCCGTACACCACTGGTGATCGTCGAGGGGACACTGAATAGTGCACAGTACATCCAAACCGTCATCGAACCCATCGTTCTACCATTCCTAGACCGGCAAGGGAACTTGCTGTTCCAACAGGACAATGCACGTCCGCATGTATCCCGTGCCACCCAACGTGCTCTAGAAGGTGTAAGTCAACTACCCTGGCCAGCAAGATCTCCGGATGAAGCGTCGTCTCACGCGGTCTGCACGTCCAGCACGAACGCTGGTCCAACTGAGGCGCCAGGTGGAAATGGCATGGCAAGCCGTTCCACAGGACTACATCCAGCATCTCTACGATCGTCTCCATGGGAGAATAGCAGCCTGCATTGCTGCGAAAGGTGGATATACACTGTACTAGTGCCGACATTGTGCATGCTCTGTTGCCTGTGTCTATGTGCCTGTGGTTCTGTCAGTGTGATCATGTGATGTATCTGACCCCAGGAATGTGTCAATAAAGTTTCCCCTTCCTGGGACAATGAATTCACGGTGTTCTTATTTCAATTTCCAGGAGTGTAGATAGAGAGGTACAAATTGACACACATGCTTAGAATGACATGAGGTTTTATTAAAACAAAAAAAAGTTGAGAAATGTCTGACAGATGGCGCTTCATATGATCAGAATAGCAATAATTAGCATAACAACGTAAGACAAAGCAAAGATGATGTTCTTTACAGTAAATGTCCATCATCATTCCTCAACAATAGCTGTAGTCGAGGAATAATATTGTGAACAGCACTGTAAACCATGTCCGGAGTTATGGTGAGGCATTGGCGTCGGATGTTGTCTTTCAGCATTCCTAGAGATGTCGGTCGATCACGATACACTTGCGACTTCAGGTAACCCCAAAGCCAATAATCGCACGGATTGAGGTCTGGGAATCTAGGAGGCCAAGCATGACGAAAGTGGCGGCTGAGCACACGATCATCACCAAACGACGCGCGCAAGAGATCTTTCACGCGTCTAGCAATATGGTGTGGAGCTCCATCCTGCATGAACATCGTACGTTCCAGGATGTGTTTATGAGCCAGGCTGGGGATGATGCGATTCTGTAACATATCGGCGTACCTCTCACCCGTCACGGTAGCAGTTTTGCTGTCCAGCGCCATCTATCGGACATTTTGGAACATTTTCTTTTTGTTCTAATAAAACCACATGTCATTCCAAGGAATGGTCTCAATTTTTACCTCTCTATCTACATTATTCCGTGGTTTATCAAGTTTTCAAATTAATACTGACTTTTTGATCACCCTGTACGTTAGTAATCAGCGTTACAGGGCTCGTAAATGAGGGACTTATAGCAGGGCCGTGGTGGCGGTCGTGGTGCGCGGAGCGCGCGGCTGTCACCGCGGACGGCGGGCGCGCAGAGCGGCGGCGTGGAGCTGCTGCTGCTGGCTGGCTGGTGCGGCATCTGCGCGCTGCAGCCCGGCTATCGATTGGGCCGCGCCCCGGCCGGCCGGACGGACCCGCAGATGAGCCGCGCCAAGCCGCGAGCCGATACCGCCTCCCGCCTCCCGCCTCCCGCCCACTGCCTGCTGCCGCCTGCCGCACGGCGCGCATTCGCGCTGCTGTCCGTGTTTCGCAACCCACTCTGCACTGTCCAGTCACATTAGTGTGAGCTCCTCTCAAAAGTCTGAGTAACCACCTTTTGCAGCGCGGGCCGCTGCGAGACGTGAGGTTCTGGTAGATACCGACGAGGTCCCTCGGTTGGGAATCCATGGAGCGAACAGCCCGATGGAGGTTGTTCCACAGATTTTCGATTGAGTTTAAATCCGGGGAGTTTGGTGGCCGGGGAAGTATGGTAAACTCGCCCTAGTGCTCTTCGAAACATCCGTGTACATTACGAGCTGTGCGACACGTTGCATATACAGAGGGGTCCAAAAAAATGTATCCACTGTTTAAAAGTCCATAACTCGCCAACTAATTGACGGAGTTGTCTCAATTTTGGTGAAAGTGTAGCTTAAAGTCCAACTTAAAGATATCACTGTCGGTGTTCGAAATGGCCACCATTAACACTTTCGCTGCGGCATCGGTGCGGGAGCGCAACTCTCCAGTGCGGCCCGCCAACGTGCGAGTGCGGGCCTGTCTGTAACACACCGAAACGGCAGGTACCGCTCGTAACCGACGCTCCTGAGCACACCTGAGCTACAGGATGACGTCAAGACCTTGTAAGATCTGTAGGGTCATGTTATATACCGACTTAATGATGACACCTTAGATGCATTACTTCAAATAAGCTTCGACTGTATTGTGGCCATGTTTTGAAGTCTGTTTGCTGTCTGACACCTACAGGGGTCACACAGGCGTCATTCAAATGTTCATAAGCCGCCATTACGAACAATACACGTTCGATAACTGACCACACAAAACAAAAATTTACACGATATGATGCTAGCTTACACACTGCAACTAGACTGAGAAATCCGATAGTGAGCGTGGACGCTTATAAGCGTCAGCCGCACTGGCTCATGGCTTGTTGTGACGCTTATAAGCGTCAGCCGCAGCGAAAGTGTTAACATCCACACAAAAACGATGCCGCCAAACTGCAGCACGAACTACTGACTGCAACGTGTTCAGTAGGATATTTGCACATGAATGTACGATGGATTCTCGAACTTCATCCGATATGTTTGGCTTTTGTCGATAAACGACGTCCTTTAGTGTTCCTCACAGATAAAAGTCCAGAGGAGTTGGGTTTGGCGAACGTGGTGGATACTCCACAGCACCTCTACGGCCTATCCATCTTCCTGGTACAGTTACCGGTGAGGTGTACCTTCAGAAGCTTCAGACATCCATTTTACCTGCCATCCGAGACTTGTATGGAGGCGGAAGAGTGCCCCAGCCCACTACCAAAATCGTGTTAGGGCGTATCTCGACGAAAATCTACCAGGATGATGGATAGGCCGTAGCGGTGCTGTGGAGTATTCACCACGTTCCCAAGACCTAACTGTTCTGTAAGACCTTCAGTACACACACCATCAGATTATTTGACTTGTCGCTCTAACGAAGTAGGCGAGTGTCAGCAATATGTCTCGTGGTCTTATCGTGGCGTGTTTATCTTCTGCTGTTAGGTCAGACAGTAGAAATGCCACTTACACGCTTAGAGTAGCAGATTGACGGTAACCAACTTTAAACAGAACTTGATTAATTTTCACTCACATTTATTAAAATAATAACAAGCATAAAAATTACTCAACTTGGTTCTGGATGCTATTTACAATTGACAATCTGAAGTTCCCTTGGTATGGGTACGTTAATCTTATTCTCACATATATTTCTGATACTTGACAAAAGTGTCTATACATGTATCTTCATGGCTATGTACAGGAATATGGTAATCTTATTAGGCGCAGACTGAAACTTGACTATAGACTGGTACAGACAAATGTAGAACTCGTACAGACTGGTGCAGACAAATGCAGACTGGTACAGTCTGGTGCAGACAAATGCAGACTGACTAATCGGAGGTCTGTACACTCGTTATAATACCTCGTGCGTTCATGTATCACTGAGCGAGTGTGATCCGCGAGGAGAAAAGGTTCTACGTAAGCAGCAATCTCATTGGCTGCGTTACATATTAATACGTGGATCGGCGGGAGCAGAATTTGGTCCGTCTCTATGGCAGCGCCATCTCGTAGTGCGGAGAGGGACGAGCGCTGCGCCTGCGCTGTTGTGCTTAGCGGGACGCGCTCTAGTGGGAAAGTTGTGTACGCGCTGACTACACGGAACTATGTACACAACAGGAACACTAAAGGGCGTCGTTTACCGACAAAAGCCACGCACATTGGATGAAATTCGAGAACCCATCGTACATTAATCTTCAAA
Source organism: Schistocerca nitens (assembly GCF_023898315.1). NCBI lineage: Eukaryota > Metazoa > Arthropoda > Insecta > Orthoptera > Acrididae > Schistocerca > Schistocerca nitens. The sequence continues at coordinate 478,240,453 of NC_064614.1, read as the reverse complement.
TATCCAAATGAACACGTTGCAGTCAGTAGTTCGTGCTGCAGTTCGGCGGGATCGTTTGCGTGTGGATGTTAATGGTGACCATTTCGAACACCTATAGTGATATTTTAAGTTGGACTTTAAGCTACACTTTCACCAGTCAATCAGTTTGCAAGTTATGGACTTTTAAACAGTGGATACATTTTTTTGGATCCCTCTGTACACCTGCTGGTAGATGCCATCTTGCCGAGGAAAACCAAAATGCATGTGGGGATGGTTCCCAAGGATAGATGCATACTTGTCTTGCTCCATTGTGCCTTTTAGACTGGCGAGATCACCCAGTCAATGCCACGAAAACATTCCCAGACCATAACAGTCCGTTGTGTTTTTGCAATGCGTTTGCTTTCAGACGTTTCACGTCGTACACGCCAACGGCCATATTTCCGATGCAGCATAAAACGTGGCTCTTCTAAAAAGACTACCTGTCGCCACTCAGTGGACGTCCAGTTGCGGTATGGGCATGCAAATTCCAACCCTTATCGCCACTGAACAGCAGTCAGCACGTTTGCATGAATCAGGCACCTGCCGCGGAAGTCCATACGCAGCAAAGTTCGCCGTACGGTCGTTGATGAGACGCTGTTGGTAGCCCCTTGGTTCATCTGAACAGTCAGATGCTTATCAGTTACACGTATATTTGTCCGTAGACGCCTCCATAGCCGTCATTCACCATTGTAATCTGTGGCCCCTCGTGCAGGACTGTTGCCCCGGCGCCCGTTTTGGATAGCGCCATTTTGCCATCAGCAGTACAGTTTCACCAGACTTACCCGTTTCGGAAATGCTTCCACCGTTGTCCCACTAGCCAATGATCATGTCCTTTTGGCGTCAGATAAGTCGTTCCGTTTCTGCATTACAACGACTGCGCTGTTTTGCGAGACTTTTCTTCCCTTAATTGTTATTCATCCCCACTCGAAAATGGTTCAAATGGCTCTGAGCACTATGGGACTTAACATCTGTGGTCATCAGTCCCCTAGAACTTAGGACTACTTAAACCTAACTAAACTATGGACATCACACACATCCATGCCCGAGGCAGGATTCGAACCTGCGACCGTAGCAGTCGCGCGGTTCCGGACTGAGCACCTAGAACCACTCGGTCACCGCGGCCGGCTCATCCCCACTCGCCACAAGTGAGCGGATGGGTGGGCTGGCAGTGGTGCACTCAACCTGCTCTTTAGCCAGTAGACATTATTTTCTACCTTAGAAACTAAACACAAAACAAAGAGATATATTTACCATGAATTCAAAATTATTTTAAAAGGTGATGTTAATGGGAGAATGTAATAAATAATGCTGTCTTTATAAATAGTTTAAAAACAGTGATAAAATGTGGACAGGTAGCATAGCTAAAACACTTGGAAAGCACTAGACAGTAGAGAAAACACTTTAAAAACACTGAACACGACAGAAGAGACACTTCATATGTGAATGTAGGCTTTCCCGGTGTATACTGCTGATGAAATCTTCTTAGACTTCCATCCGGGTAGCTGCGTCGAAAATCCGCGACGTTTCGATGAGTTTCATTCTCATCATCTTCTGACGAAGAGCCGGCCGTTGTAACCGAGCGGTTCTAGACGCTTCAGACCGGAACCGCGCTGCTGCTACGGTCGCACGTTCGAATCCTGCCTCGGGCATGGCTGTGTGTGATGTTCTTAGGTTAGTTAGGTTTAAGTAGTTCTAGGTGTAGGGGACTGATGACCTCAGATGTTAAGTCCCATAGTGTTTACAGCCATCTGAACCATCATCTGGCGAAGATGATGAGAATGACACTCATCTAAACTTCGCGGATTTTCGACGCAGCTACACGGATGGAAGCCCGAGAAGATTTCACCAGAAGAGACACTGACCGTTAAAAATGGAATGCTGTACACTTTCGGTAAAACTGGAAAAAGGACCTGACCTGTGACGGTAGATCATTGATGAAAATAAAGGTGGGTATGGAGGGAGGTAGGAGAGTGCTGGTCATCAGAACTGCGGAACTCGTAGGGCGTGGTGTTGAGACAGGGGTTGAGAGAGGGGTAGCTGAAATTGCGAACTATAAATTTGAAGGGAAAACGGGGGCGGTTTTCGCCTCCACCTGCATGCTTTATGTGCCCTCCACTGTGAGTTGTTATTGCACGTTGACGTCGAACTAGGCAGTGGTCATATTAATGTGACTGCACCGTATAACACCTCTAACATCTCGATTCGCTGTGGCATGAGTTGGGCAAGGTTCGAATGTAGTAGGTCTTATTACTGCTGTGATCACTCACCCATATCTGAACAATTTTATGGCTGTCTTCTCTCGCATTGAACGTATTCTCCAAGATCGCTCAACAGATTTCCAATCAAGTTACAATCCGAAAATTTGGCCATATATATTGTGGATTTACTTGTATTATATTTTGGGGATCGCTTGTGCATTGGTCCTCACAGTAGGACCTCTATTTCATTTCCACACTTTCCCATAGCTAGTTGCATTACAGTTTAACCCTTTCATTACCATCGGGACGTAAGTGTCCCACTATTGGTTGTCTGAGAATCTGTGGAAATTTGCATTGCCGTGCATCATTGTCCCGCAAGGTTTGCAGAATACTTATAATTACATCTTGCACCTGCAGAAACTGTAGATTTACTCTGTCTTTCATTGTTCATCCTCTGCTCCGATCCGCTCCACATCACCGCGCCTACAGATAGACAACCTATTGAACATAGTTGCTTAGCAGGTGGCTGTCCTACCGTTTCGGACAATTCGTGTCGATAACCTGCACTCACATACTGACGACTATCGCGTTACAACGGTGCCCATAGGAAGCATCTGTAATACGATTTAAAAACTTGGAGATATGCTTTGTCCACTGATACGTGTCTGTTTTCTGTATGTCTTGTTTTTCGGAAGTCGTCTTTAGAAATCCTAGAGGTACTACGAATAACCTTACCACAAATTTGCAATTTCCTACGAATAGCCCTGTACGTCCCACCATCTTATGCGTTGGTGAACGAAACGGTGGGGAATATTTTTTCATATTGTTATCTCTGACTACGTCATCAATTAAAATAATCATATATTAATGACTTCCTTCCTCTAGCGAAAGGGTTAAGTAAGGCTCCTTTGCAAATCTATTGGTAACTCTAGAATATGACACATAGTGCCGAAAGAAAAAAACACTTGAGACATTCGTAGCAGCTCATAAGTGGGTCATAGTCCGCCCCCGGTAGCTGAGTGGTCAGCGTGACGGAATGTCAATTCTAAGGGCCCAGGTTCGATTCCCGGCTGGGTCGGAGATTTTCTCCGCTCAGGGACTGGGTGTTGTGTTGTCCTAATCATCCTCATTTCATCCTCATCGACGCGCAGGTCGCCGGAGTGGCGTCAACTCGAAAGACCTGCACCAGGCGAACGGTCTACCCGACGGGAGGCCCTAGCCACACGCCATTATTTAGTGGGTCATAACAAACCAAAATCCACTTCTGGTACTTCTGGAGTAGGTCGAGTGAGTACTACAACATACAAAAAATATTATACCAAATTAATAACCTCTGAACAATCTAAAATACTTAACTTGTAAAGTTCCAGATACACAGTAATGATAAGTGTATTTGTTACTGTCGCTGCGCTCTATAATTTATCACCTGATACAACACAGAATGATTATCGTCTCTCAGTGTAAGGTGACTATAAATTTCTGACTTAGTATATACCTCGCGTTACTGGATCCGGCTCAGAGCAATGATCGTCGTAAACAATTACTGCAGAGTGAGGCGAGCAGCATTGCAGTCTTACGTAAGTATTCTTCCAGCAACGACAACCTCTTCAGGGCGTGTATACGTCGACGAATCCCATCCATTACTTGTGTTTCCGTCATGAAATACCAGCTTTGACATGGGATCTCGTTCGTCGGACGTCACGACATGACAAAAATAAATTACACATCGTACAGCAGTGTCGCCAACTAGGCTTTACAATCTAGAAAAGATATAAGAAAGTTCAGTTGCTTCTCATTTCTATCAAGGAAACCTTCCTTAGGTCACTCTCTGATACTGTCGAAACTTAGCAGGGTAAAAGAAGAGTGAAAATAAAGGAACACCTAATTTGGCATTGGTGGCAACACTCCATTTCCGAGAATATAACGGTTGGAGTTTGTACTCCACTTCATCAGTCCTCTCGCGCGACTTGTGCCCAGATGAGTTGGTAGCACTGTGGGTAGAGCGCAGCTTCGAATTTTTGCGCTCCTCTTCAAACATAATCTTATCAGTAGTTTTTGTGACATCTTAAAATGCAATGGAATTATTCATAATAGAAATAACAATTTTAAATATTATTAAAACTAGATTTTATCATCTCGATTGCACGGATTATCACTTTCCAGAAAACTGCTACCAACAGCATTTGTTTGTCCCTACTACGTCAGGGGCAGATTTGGTCCTCGAGTCCAATAGGACTTAAATCCACTAATAAAAAGGCAACAGCATCTGTACGCAACAGCCACAAAATTGGGAGAGATCACAAAAGAAACCTACTCGTATTTTTAGTTTTTGGATGAAGTTCTGCAACCTTAGGTATAAATAGAGCCGGTTGTTTGCGTTATTGACTCATGGGGTGGAAAAAATCGATCACGTCTACTACGATGTGCAGTTAGTCGATGAAATCTGAATACAGACGTTTTCATTCAAAGTAATTTCGCCAAAGTGTATGTCTTTATTTGACTTTGCGACGTGTACTTTTACTGACCGACGAAGAATGGCATTCGCCTATTACGGAAGTGTCATATTTTGTTGATTAATGTTTTGTTCAATACCGTTCACTTTACTGCTAAGCGTATCGCTCAAAATTCACTGTTCATTCAGATTACTACGACCGCTTCTTAGAAGTAACGAATACGTAGCTATTGACGTACGTCGCGGCATAGTTCTAGTTTAATTCATATACAGGATATGTCAGCAGGAAATAGGCATTCGTAAAGAAATGATAGTATGGATCATTCCAAAGAAAAAATGTCATAACAATGTACTCCTTTCTCAACAGTTTCTTTCATGCAGGCTTGAAACTGCCAAGGATAGAAATCACGCAGATGAAAGTACATTAACATATCATTACGTGTTTCTTTTATTGATAATATGCTTGATAACTCCTGTAAAATGTCTTTCTTCTTAGACTGCCGTGAATTTTGGGATACGTATCAAAAGCTGGTGTGCAGCTATTTGGTGCTAGTGGCTCCATTATTCTTTAATGCATGCTCAAGTATTTAAGGCACGAGAAAGCAATGCGTCTCTCGTTTGTTCTTTCCTGAAGAGTCTGCTCCCTAACTAGCCCTATGGGAGGAAGATATGGGGTTCATACTATTAATTATGGTGTTATAAGACCACCGTAACCGACACAGCGCTCTAGTTGAGATAATGTAGGGATATGCAGCGATTCCATCCTTGAAAAGTAATATCCAGCCTTAGTTGCTAAAGGAACACCCCAAATACTCCGGCCACATTTTTTTGGTAAACTGCAGATTCCATTCTTCGTCGAGAAGGTTGGTTACTTAGATGTGACAAAAGATTTCGTTATGAAAAATGACACAGCATCTTGTAATTAAGAACCTGCACAGAAAATACCTCATAGAAGAGTTTGAATTATCTCCCGCCGACATGATGTTGCTGGTTCCGACGAGGGTAAGCACTGATTCCTCAGTAAATAGCATCTGTGGAATTAATTCGTGATCACCAGTTACCCATTCATAGAATCCCTGCCGCTTGACATAATCTCCTTCCGCTCCTGTTCGCGTATCGTGCTCCACACTCGTATCTGTCAAACACTCACTTGCGCAGGTGTCATTGTATTGGCACTCTCGGGGTTATGTTCAATTAGTCAAATTGTGTTGTCTATTTCAATTTGATTTATTTAATCTTGTCACCCAGAACCACCACCGACACTGGAAAGAAACTACACTAACACAGTGTATCGAAGCCTCTTAAAAAGCACTCTTTTATGGACATTCTCCGATCAAGAAACCGTAGCTGGAAGAGTCCATAAGATTTCAATTGCAGTGAAATACACACCATAGAATACGAACTCTGTTAGCCTTTCTAGTTCACACAAACGAAAACGCTAGGAAGCGCCACACTATTCCTTTCCAAGAGCTTGTTGCACACCTCTGACTGCATTCAGAGACGCTACTTGGGCTACTCTTGCATAAGACTGCTCCTCATAAGCAATCTACTCATCGTATTCGAGGTCAGAGAAAGGTGCAACAAGGATTGATCGCCGACATCCTGTATGAGGAGGGCAGCTTATTTGACTTGGGTAAATTTTTATATTATTCACGTCCTTCTGTGATGCGATTCTATCTTGAATGGCCTAATGGTACCATTACGAAAGATCATCAATCAAACTGCGGAGTTCCAAATCGGTGTAACGTAAGAAGGGGACATAGATTACGTCGCTGTATGGAGGTCAGTCACCACGCTGCACTGGAATTGCTCGCTAACGAGATAAAATAGAAGTAAATGGACTCGCGTCCATTATTGCACTTTATCAAGTCCTATTGTTTGTGGTCATGTGAAGCAAACGAATAGCATCGGTCTTTTACTAATGACTAACTTCGGGATTGCTGCTGCTTGGGGAAGGGTAGTCTTCTCAGATTTCACATTTTCTGCTCCTTACTTGGGTTGGAAATAGATGTGACCGCTGAAAAACGTCATAAAACCCAACTTTGTAACCAGTGGTGAAAGAGCACGGGGCAATATCGATAGCACAATCGTTTTGGGAATATTTTTGTAATATTCTTGAGGATCTCTAATCCGTGTGGAAGACACTCGCTGCGAAACGGATCTTGCTTTCCTCTTAGGCGATCGCGTGAATCCATAATTGTTGCCTTCCGTAGAGAAATTATGATTTTTTAGCACTACAATATTCCATTCGTCACAGTTGAAAGGATAAGAAAAGCGCGACTGTGTTTTCCTGCCCCCCCCCCTCCTCCCCCCTTCCCCTTCACCCCCGGTTCCTCATATTCTAAGCCAGTTGAGCAGCTCAGATGTTTCTTATTTCTTTTTGCATCTTACACTCTCCAACCATGAGGGCAGGGTTGGCTGTTGTGGAATTTTGTTATGTTTCAGCTAATTCCCTGCATATTAGGAGTGAGGTAAAGGGGTTCCCACTTGGGAATATTTCGAAGGGGATTTCCAGTTCCGGTATTTGTCTGATGGTCAAGGGTACCTTCAGAAAGCCTTGGCTTGAACCGCGGGACTGAAGCTATTTTTAACTTGTATCTGTGATAAGATTGTCCGTTGCCCCAGGTAACAGTTAAAAAAGTGTGTGTGTATTTATTCGTTATGTGAGACTCATCAGTTATGTACTATTAAACAACTGTGAGAAGGATTGTATACTGCATGGTTTCAGACACATTTGTAGACCTTTGATGGCTGTGTTTCTGACTGTATCTCATTTCGGTAGCCTACTAAGCCTCTTCCAACAGTACTGAGTTCTTGAGATCCTAAACTGGATTCCTCTTCGCATACCCTACACGTTTGACTAGCTGTCTCTAAAGTGTATTTGTTTGGACAAGGTGACTGTTAAGTGTGTAAGAAAATGTGTAGCACTGTCGTTGTTCCTCATGTTCCACCTTAATTTCTATGGGTTCCACTACTGGTACACGATTTTCTGGTAGTAAATTTTTCTCAAATAAATTCCCGAGATTTGATGTCCTGACCTTCCTTTACGATTGCTAAATTGCAGTGCAATTTGAGACAGGTCCACGTATTTAATTACAAAAAATTGGAGCGTCGACTACTGACTGACATGTTTTAAGACTGAACTGAATTGTAAGACTTACGCTGTGAGCAGCGGACAATTCGAGTACCCTGGTACCCATTTTTTTAACGTCATAGTGCGGACAACTAAAATATTCTGGAATATTCTAGAAAACCAGACTCCTCTTCACTGTATATACGTCATAATAATGAAAACAGGCAAAATAAAAATCTAAAAAATATAATGCTCCAATGAAAACTATTTTATCGACTGTTTGTGAGCAGACATTACCTTAGATAATTAAATCCGTATCGGTCCGTGCACGACAGTGCCAGTGTGTTCAAAAGAGCCGCGAGCAAAATGAGATTTTTCAGTGGGTCATATCTCGGGTTCTATTGACCACAGATACAAGGGGGCAAGCGTTTTGGATAGGCCTTGGCCTAGCGACTATTACTATACCTATCGGAAGAACGAGAATACTGTAGCTATCCTATAGTATGTGCTGAAACGTTACACACTTCCTCCAGCTCAGGGAAATTGACGAATCTGTTTTTTCTTTTCTTTTTTTCCGGCATTATGTGCAGTCTAGGGTAGGCTTTAGACGGCTCATAGAAACACCATTAGTTCATAGACGGTTCCTGAGAAAACCCCGAAAAACCATGATTTTTTGGTACCAAATATTCATGGCGAATCATCTAAATTGTTACAGTATATTCTTAAGATGATGTTTTCGGGGAAACTTGAAACTTTTTTCAGTATCAGTTTCCGTTACCTAGATCCAGAGGTTCAAATTTACGGTACTTACGTACGCTAAATATGCACGTAATATCCGGTCCGAGGCGTAAATGTAGTTTTAACTGACGTGGTAAACACACGGAAAAGGTCCTAGGGTCATCACAAAGGTTATGAGGTTACCAAACTATATAATTTCAATCGCCTTTTTTAAACCAATGAAATGAAATGATGGTATGGCATTGTTGGCCGGCAGGCCTCATAAAACTTTAAGACGTGCTGCCTCTGTACAGTAGCACGTTCACGCCTACACAAATATGCACCACACAGTCACCTTTCTCGAATGAAGTGGTCCGGCTGATGTGCGTGCTGATTCAACGTTGTCCATTGCACATGTTCCGCAATTCTGCGTATTGACATGTCCTTGGGGATGTAAAGGGGCTTTATCTGTCCACCGATGTTCTATGGGCATTTATTGTCCACTTCCATGCGAGCAAGAAATTCCACAGCGAACGTTTGTCTTACTGGCAAATTAGCAGGAACCATTTCCTGAAGATGGGTGATTTTGATTGCAGAGCAATGCGGGATGTTTCGTAGCATTTTGCACCGTGCTCGCATGCATGTCCAACATTCGGGCAAATCCCCATGCACTGCATGTTCGATCACCGCCGCTCGACCTCCCCTGCAGTGTTGTGGCCACGTCTTCGACAGATCAGTCGCCTTCCTCCCTCTGCCCCACTGTGTTTCAGAGAACCTGCCTTTTCGAATTTGTAATCATTCTCTCTAGACCCTTAGCATGCGTACGTCGAAACAATGCCTTTTTCAGTTCCCGTAAGTGTCCGGAACTTCTGCAGGGCTATTGGCGCCCAGTCACTGTTCTTGTAAAAGAGCTTTACCAGCAGCGAGCGACCCTTCATGGAGGCAGTCATGTTGAGCGTCTCGGACGCAAACAGAGGAACAGCCGTGTGCCGCGCGTCTGTTGGTGCCCATATTCTGACGCTTACAGCGCCATCTATAGGTCAAATTTTCGTTAAATTTTTTTCTGTTCTATGAAGTTTCCCCCTGCGTCAACAATACGCTGTTCAAATTTGACATCATTCTGAGCAGTAGTTTTCTTTCTGGAGCGTTTTGAAACTGGAACTTTAATCGTAGAATCCTGTACTTGTACAACGATGGGAGAAAAAGGAAAGAATGGGAGATAGACGTATAGTGGCAGTGAGAAAGAAATGCTGACTATGAATGATTACCTGCAAAGAGAGACTGGGTAAAAGGATTAAAAAATGCTGTGGTAAAAGAGCGCAAATGTGTAATGCCAAAATTTTTGGTGAGGAAGGTCGGTTGAGGCAATTGGTCCTCCACTTTCCTGTCAGTCTTTTGAAGAGGAGCATATTCGCCTTTTGTGTGCTCCGAAATGTGCATTTTCGGCTAGTTTATGTGATGGGGCGAAATGATGGAGGAGGAAAGAAATTGATTTTGTCGTTTTCCGTATCTTTTAAACTGTTTAATATGCGCACGAGACGAATGAATGCTGTTATATTTTAGTTTTTATTTAACCGTTGACAGTTACGAACTATAGTATAAACTAGGCAGTTACTACAGATCATATCTATCCAAACGGCATGTATATTGGATTCATTATTATACATAATATAATTACTTACTACTAACTGTTATTGGTAGTTTCACTAATCAATAAAACTATTCTCTCGACATTACCACATTCAGCATGATTTCTTCCTACATGTGCAGCTTTGATCAACACTATTAGTAATTGCACTGCGACCTGTCTTTTCACTTAATGATCAGCTCTTTCTTCTTATGAGATCCAGTCTGAATTGTTACAGTGTTTCGGAGTCCATGCTATATAACGTCATATCCACCATCTCCAGTCTCTGACGGTTACCAATGTGTCTTGGCAGCGTGTTGAGTTTCACACAGTGTGCTCACGAACGTCCACGTTGATCCATGTACTGCCAGTGTTTTCCTTTCATTTACTTTTGAACATCTATGACCATCTGTGACGAATTAACTGCGTTCCCGGATAGCGTTCATTCAAGAGGTCCATTCGAGAACGCCTTACGGACCTATTCCAAATATATCCGAGACTGCCCTACGATGCTGTAGGACTAATATCTACAGAAGACGGATACAGTGGAGAACTTAAAAGCAGTGGAGAGGACCCATTGACATTTGAAGCCTCGTGTGGGTAGCAGCGACGCGTTCACGAAGCTCAAACGATAAAGCCTTGTCTGGGAAAGTGTGGTGTCCTAGTTCCAGACTGAAATACTGTTTTAACATTTAATACACAATAAATTCATAGATTTTTCGGACGAGTTGAAAATAATTTCATGTAAGTTAACGACCAGTTCCGGAAATCGGTTAGTGAGGCTAGTCGATGGATGGTAGGCGTGGCCCGTGATCGAGTAGACATTGCGGTAGAGGGCTGCATTCTGGAAACGTCGACAGATTACACAGAGATCTCATAGGTGATGGAAGTTAACAACATCTTCCATGTACCTAGCAACAGGAGGCGAAAAGTTCACAGGGGCGTTTCAGTTCCAGTCTTATTTTTCCAGAAACTCTTGTTGTGTTTTAGGGTTATTTGATGTTTTCAGAACGCTCACGTGTTTGTTGTCATCGTACCAAAAATCCCAACTTTGCACTGAAACAGAAATTTCCCATATCTTCAGGTTGCATTTCTCTTTCATCATCCGGGGTAGCCTCCTTCCATTGCTGGAAACTTTTGTTGAATCTACAGATGTCATTTAAATGATTTGTAGCGTAGCTCTACCATCGCGTTTCATATAATATCTCTATTTTCAAAGAGGATCCTTTCAGTGGCGTCTTTAATATCAGAAACTGCCATAACATAAAAGAAGTCTTGTCTAGTGAGAAGGGAACTTGGCGAACGACTTTTATTTAGTTATTCGCCAGTAAATTTTTAATCAGATGTGACTAATGAGGTCTATACTCAACAGTCAGTTTTTTGCTGCCAGAAGCATTTATTTTATTTTATTTTTGCGCCAGTCTGTGTGTGTTCCTGATGCACAATTCCAAGATTATCAGAAAAGACATTCAACATAATTTTGATTTTCTTTCGATTCTACCATGTTTTCATGAGCCTTGAGGATGCTTCCATTGCAAACGACTGTGCTTTTGTTTCTGAGTCAGTTTTGTTAATCTATGAATCATTTTTAGTTATAATGGTGTTGGGAAACTGAAGATCATAGTCGGTAGCGCCCAGCAGAGAAGTTTTGTAGAGTTGTTGGTCATTAAAAAGGAGAGGATTGATACCTCAACCTCAAGACAGATAATTTTTTGTCCTGGCGAAATTAGCTCGTACACGAATTCCGATTTTTGTTTTGTTTTTGTGAATAGGTGGGGAGAAAGAAGCAGTTATGTCCAATCAACTTTGCTTGCTGAGTGGACATAAGTGGTTCTCACTCCCCATCTATTCACAAAAAAATTCCATTTCTATTCCCTCACTATTTTTACAAAGTGTGATTAAATAGAGTAACACTTATATAATTAACTACAGAGAAAAATAAAAAAAAGTATAAGTCAAAGCCAAACTTGTGTCAGTGTTGGCAACACTGCAAAACACAATACATACTTAGAAGTATACAGATAAACAGTAAACAGTGATGTACGAAAATGAGCTGTGTAAAATGTTAAAAATGTATAGTTCTGTAAAGTATCGAAAACTTAGGCTACAAGTATGAGAGTCTAATGAAGAAAGAAACCAAAGGTGTGTTAGCAGACGGCATTTCCTGATGTAGGCGAAAAACCAAGCATAAGTTACCGTAAGTGAAAACCAACAAACTGTTAACGAACTGTTTCCGATCTTAAAAACAAATCAAATTGTAAAAAGACCACTTATGCTTTACTTCAATAAAGCGAAACACATCAGATAAGAAAAACACGCATTTTCTTGTAGTTGTAACTACGGAACAAAAATACTCTCAGGAATTTTTCCTTTTACTTGATGCGATTCCCAGAGTAGTTCTCCTGGTGTATAGAATTAATTATTGCTGATATGCTTCTCCAACTGAGTTAGCTTTCAGCCTCCAACGAACGCGCTCTTAACGACAGGATGAACTGTACTCTTCTTACTTCTTCGTGGTGGTATAGAAGCTTCGGAAAATCTATCGAAAAAGGTTGCTGTGCGGGTATGGCGTCTACGGTGCTGCATATCTTACCTCATAGTTTCACCGGCTATTGCTTGCGCTTGGGTCGCCACGTCCCGAACTTGGAGTTGGTCGCGGGACGGTAGTGGACGAGCGCGAGACACGGAACGGCCGACTCAAGAGGCCGTAATGCCCGCCGCCACACCTCGGCGCAGCTTACCGCCTGTCCGGCCGCAATTTACTGGCGGCTCAGGACACTTCCCAGTGCCGCCATTGCTCACCTCCACACCCGGCCAGTAAGCACTGCGCCAGAGAGCGCCCCCCCCCCCCCCCCCCTGAGCCTGAAAGACGGCGCTTCTCCTGCTCTATAAACGTAAGCCGCGCCACGCAGTACAGATAAGACACATTTACTATTATCAGTTGAAGTAGCGTCCAGAACACTCGCATTACTTTGCAGCACAGCTAAAAATAAAACAATAAAAAGAAACAATAATATTATCTTGGAACTCTCCCATTTGGTCCGTGTTTGCATAGAAAAACAGTAATGTCACAAATTGAGTCTGCCTTGATGCAAACACCGTGTAATTTGTTTATTTCTTTATTATCCCAAACTAGTTTCGGCGTCAAATATCACCATCATCAGTGGTTTTTTTAAAATCTAAAACATGCAGAAAACGGTATGGTTGTACAAACACAGTAAAACATAATCACATTTTTACAAATCGTCTTTTGAAATATAGTTTTATACTGATACTTTCATACTACCTTATTTATTGTATGCTACAGCATGTTTTAAGCTATTATTGGCGCTGTTTGTGACATATTGTCTGTGCTCTTTTTTCTGTTGCCGTCTTTTTATACTTAGCGAACATCTTGTCATCTGCAGCCAAGTGAGCGCCTGTTAGTAAACAAATACTCAAAGGTGAACTTCGTATGTCAGCAGTATATACTTGGGGTTGTGGTAGTGTTTGTGGAAACCAGTTATTTTGGTGTGTATTTAGCTGTTGCTTAGCTATTCGTGTACTCACGTTCGTTGGATGGTGTGTGGCTGCTTTTTACACAGAAAAACAAAACTTTTTGGACTTTGTTTCTAATCCAGAATACTACGCCATCTTGCTGTTCGCGTGTGTCGCGAGAGGCGTATAGCAAGTGGCGAGAAAGCCTATGAAAAACCGTAGCGCGAATTACGACGACTTCTGTTCATTATTTATGTCTCTGTGTGTGATGGGGAAGTGGTTCTTTTGCGTGTGTGTGCTTTCTGTTCTGTGTCCTTGGTCAATTCTTTCAGAGCGGTAAAAAGAAAGTTAGTTTCCAAATGGGGAAACATAGTCTGAAACGTAAGTTGAACCGAGAGATTTTCAAGGAAAGCAATATGACGTTTAGCGATCACGACATGCTTGTGTTCCACAGAACGAGGGTATATAGGATGTTACAAAAAGGTACGGCCAAACTTTCAGGAAACATTCCTCACACACAAAGAAAGAAAATATGTTATGTGGACATGTGTCCGGAAACGGTTACTTTCCATGTTAGAGCTCATTTTATTACTTCTCTTCAAATCACATTAATCATGGAATGGAAACACACAGCAACAGAACGTACCAGCGTGACTTCAAACGCTTTGTTACAGGAAATGTTCAAAATGTCCTCCGTTAGCGAGGATACATGCATCCACCCTCCGTCGCATGGAATCCCTGATGCGCTGATGCAGCCCTGGAGAATGGCGTATTGTATCACAGCCGTCCACAATACGAGCACGAAGAGTCTCTACATTTGGTACCGGGGTTGCGTAGACAAGAGCTTTCAAATGCCCCCATAAATGAAAGTCAAGAGGGTTGAGGTGCGTGGAGGCCATGGAATTGGTCCACCTCTACCAATCCATCGGTCACCGAATCTGTTGTTGAGAAGCGTACGAACACTTCGACTGAAATGTGCAGGAGCTCCATCGTGCACGAACCACATGTTGTGTCGTACTTGTAAAGGCACATGTTCTAGCAGCACAGGTAGAGTATCCCGTATGATGAAATCATGATAACGTGCTCCATTGAGCGTAGGCGGACGAAACTAAAATGAGCTCTAACATGGAAATTAAGCGTTTCCGGACACATGTCCACATAACATCTTTTCTTTATTTGCGTGTGAGAAATGTTTCCTGAAAGCTTGGCCGTACCTTTTTGTAACACCCTGTATACAAAGTAAAAATGGGAATATTTTTCTATGTGGTTAATACTCGCATTCCTTTACATATCGATGAACTGAGCGAAGAGTTTTGTTACTTTTCTCGTAATGGAAAACTTACTCGCATAACAATTTAGAAAAGCTTTCTGTAATCTGAATATATTGGCGAAACACTTCTTAATGTATCTAACTAATTGATTCTTTAACAAATTGGCCAGGTCCGAGTAGAACTCGAGCTCTGAGGCTTCCAAAAATGGTTCAAATGGTTCTGAGTACTATGGGACTTAACATCTGAGGTCATCAGTCCCCTAGAATTTAGAAATACTTAAACCTAACTAACCTAAGGACATCACACACATCCATGCCCGAGGCAGGATTCGAATCTGCGACCGAAGCAGTCGCGTGGTTCCGGACTGAAGCGCCTAGAACCGCTTGGCCTCCGCGGCCTCTGAGGCTTCCGTACTAACTTAATTATACGTGTAGAAAGTTCATCAATCCCAGGACTCGAGAGTCTCGACAATTTTTACCTGTTATCGATATTGACAGTGACAAGATTTTTTATGTTTGATATCATTACAAATTAACAATTTTCGGATTTTTCCCTTTACTTACATGTCAAACCTTGCTTCTTGCCAACTTTTATGATTGTAGGTCAACGGGAAGGACCTTACCGATTTTAATGAATGAACACGAAATAGCAGTGCCTGTGTTCTTAAGAAGAACGATTCAATGTTCCTTCGAGCGTGCGTGCATGTCCTTCCTGGAGTGTAATTTACGCAACTTACTAGTGTAGTTTGTGACACGTGGATAACAACATATGGAAGTTCGTTCTGGCCGTGATTCATGCGCGGATAGCCGAAGCGATTGACCACCTCTCGCGTAAAACGGAAAATCCGAGTTCGAGTCCCTCTCCGCCACAAATTTTCTCTGTCGGCATTCCAATATACAGCCGATGGTGATTCACATTCGCAGCTGATAATACATTTCCCGTATTTAATGGGTGGGTTTGAGAGTTTCCAAATATATGTGAGATAAATGGCCGCGTCTTTTGATTGCATAAGCTTAAGTTTTTCTCACCGCCAAGGGGCCTTAGAGCTTACAAGGGAACATCTCCATCGCACCCCCTTCAGATTTAGTTATAGTTGGCACAGTGGATAGGCCTTGATAAACTGAACACAGATCAATTGAGAAAACAGGAAGAAGTTGTGTGGAACTGTGAAAAAATAAGCAAAATATACAAACTGAGTAGTCCATGGGCCACATAGACAACATTATGGACACTGGGAGCTCAGGAGCGCCGTGGTCCCGTGGTAGCGTGAGCATCTGCAGAACGAGAGGTTCTTGGTTCAAGTCTTCCCTCAAGTGAAAATTTTACTTTCTTTATTTTTACATAGTTATTATCTGTCCGTTCGTTCATTGACGTCTCTGTTCACTGTAATATGTTTAGTGTCTGTGTTTTGTGACCGCATCGCAAAACCGTGCGATTAGTAGACGAAAGGACGTGCCTCTCCAATGGGAACCGAAAACATTTGATCGCAAGGTCATAGGTCAACCGATTCCTCCACAGGAAAACACGTCTGATATATTCTATACGACACTGCTGACGGCATGTGCGTCACATGACAGGAATATGTTGTCGACCCACCTAACTTGTACACTTGGCGAATGGGTAAAAAGATTCTTCTACCTTGCCCGATTTAGTTTTTCTTGTGGATGTGATAATCATTCCCAAAAAAGTGATGAAAAGATAAGAGTTTGTCACATAAACTGAAAATAAAAAATTATATTTTCACTCGATGGACGATTTGAACCAAGGACCTTTCGTTCCGCAGCTGCTCACTTTACCACGAGACCACGGCGCTCCTACGTTCTCACTGTCCTTGATGTTGCCTATCTTGCGATGAACTACCCAGTTTGTATATTTTGCTTATTTTTTCACGGTTCCACACAACTTCTTCCTGTTTTCTCAATTGATCTGTGTTCAGTTTTTCAAGGCCTATCCACTGTGACAACTTATAACTAGAGGGGGGTGTGATGGGGATGTTCCCTTGTTAGTAACTGACATTAACTTCAACTTGATACGTTTCCCCGTTCCTGAGAAACAGGGGACAGACGGACAGTCGCGTAGCATATGACAAAAATCATCAGCAGCCAAACATTACCTGCCGTCATACCCGATGGTTACCCACACCATAATGCCAGCAGTAACACCGATGAGCGCCTTCAAAGTATTGGAAGAATGGTATCTCTCGCCAGGCCGCCTCCATACTGGCCGACGATGGGTAACCGGAAAAGTGCAGGCCCGTGATTCATTGCTGAATACAATACCTGATGGTTCTCCACGACTTGACGCCAGCAGAAAAACTGACGTGTCTCTCCAAAATATTGGAATAATGGGACCTCTCTCCGGATCGCTTACATACTCGCTTACGCTGGTCATCTGGGGTAGGAGAGAACCTCTATTCATCGCTGAACACAATGCGACGCCATTCATCAGCAGCGATGGTTCTCTGTAACGGCCATAACCACGTCGGAAACCTTTTCACATGAATCACCTGGGCACAAATAACAGCTGCGCCAGTGCATTGCTTTCTTATACCTTGTGTACGGTACAATACCGCCATCTGCATGTGTTCATATCGCTATCTCATGACTTATCGTATCGAATAAAACTGTAAAATAAAAAAATAAATTAAAAAAAAAAACGAATCGTTACAGGGACCACCGAAGATGCTTTAGAACAAAACTAAACGCGTTTGATCTCAACATTTTCATTACAGTTGTAAAATATATTTAACCTATACAACTTGTATATCTTAAACCGTGGAAAACGAAGCCGCAAAAGAAAGAGTACTACATGTAACGTATTTTTGTTCCTTCTCTTCATGAGAACAATTCAAGTGATAGAGCTCTTTTCATAAATTGTGAGCGCTATGTGACAAATTGTTCGTAGTCATGGCAGCGATTAAATCGCACACAACAAGATTTTTTCACAATATTGTACACTTACTTCTATTTTTCACTCCAGAAACAGACGTTATCGTGTCGTGGTAGGTTCACGGGACTGCGGCAGACTTTTCCAGCCCTTAAAATTACCTGCAGCCAGACTGCGGACACAGTGGCGGCCAGAATTTGGGGCTTTTCGCGTGCGTCGGATGGGAGAGCGGCGGCTGCTGTGATCACGTAGACAGCACTGCGGAGCGTTTCTGGTGCCGCTGTTTATGCAGATGAGGGACCTCCGCGACGTCACGCGAGCGCCACCTCTGCATAGCCAGACCGTGCGACGAGACGACCAATTACCTCGCACAGTTCGTCGCGTTTTAGCTTACCCGACACACAGTTTTGTTCCTCTCGGCTGTTCAGCCCTTTGTAATCGATTTTCGGATTAAATTCGTTTCTGGCGGATGAGGAAGGAAATGAGTTAATTGAGAAATGAAGCAGACTGGAAAAAAGTGAATGAGAAACAAATTCTGAGAAAATGTTTCGAAACATTTCGTGCCAAGTTACTGCTGCTTGTAAAGGTGAAGCTGCTCTTAGAACTGACCTCATATAGAGCGG
This sequence comes from Schistocerca nitens, assembly GCF_023898315.1. Taxonomy (NCBI): domain Eukaryota; kingdom Metazoa; phylum Arthropoda; class Insecta; order Orthoptera; family Acrididae; genus Schistocerca; species Schistocerca nitens. Next base: position 478,222,111 of record NC_064614.1, on the reverse strand, counting down.
CCCATATGTAGTACTTTGTAAACGGCTTCGAAACAACGTCTACGAAAAATGATAGTAGTCAAAGAAGTGACAATGTTGCTGTGATTCATATTTAATTGGTTTTGATACTGAAGAAACTTTTTTTATGGGGCTGTTTCCCTTTGGCAACATTTAAGGTCTCTTGTAAAGAGAATTCAGTGATGTAAAGCTTGTAAACTTTTGCAGGTAACAGAAAAATGTGCCGCAGGTCTTGTGGCTCTATGCAGTTCCACGTTCAGTGCCAAGTAAACATCGTGTAACGGGACGTTTGTTAGAAACTTTTCGCTCCAAGCTTTGTATAGATTTTCACTTCTATTCAGTATGTCTTGAATGTTGTCAAGGAAAGTACAAATCTTCGTCTGTAAAGAACTACATGTATTTCAGTGTCCTGGTACATAAAGAAATTACTTGAGTTCATCAAACAGAAACAAATACCCATCTCTTTGCATAGTACCATTTGCAAAAAGATGGTTACAATTTGTTGAACGTTTATGAAATATTTGGGTTTTCCTCATGAACCATGGACCTTGTCGTTGGTGAGGAGGCTTGCGTGCCTCAACGACACAGATAGCCGTACCGTAGGTGCAACCACAACGGAGGGGTATCTGTTGAGAGGCCAGACAAACATGTGGTTCCTGAAGAGCGGCAGCAGCCTTTCCAGTAGTTGCAGGGCAACAGTCTGGATGATTGACTGATCTGGCCCTGTAACACTAACCAAAACGGCCTTGCTGTTGTGGTACTGCGAACGGCTGAAATCAAGGGGAAACTACAGCCGTAATTTTTCCCGAGGGCATTCAGCTTTACTGTATGATTAAATAGAAGCTTTCGAAATGTGGTGCTACAGAAGAATGCTGAAGATTAGATGGGTAGATCACATAACTAATGAGGAGGTATTGAATAGAATTGGGGAGAAGAGGAGTTTGTGGCACAACTTGACTAGAAGAAGGGATCGGTTGGTAGGACATGTTCTGAGGCATCATAAATTTAGTACTGGAGAGCAGCGTGGAGGATAAAAATCGTAGAGGGAGATCAAGAGATGAATACACTAAGGAGATTCAGAAGGATGTAGGCTGCAGTAGGTACTGGGAGATGAAGAAGCTTGCACAGGATAGAGTAGCATGGAGGGGCTGCATCAGACCAGTCTCAGAACTGAAGACCACAACAACAACAACTCATTACATCTAAAATTTGTGTGATACACAGTTATTGCGACATAATTAATCATTTGAAAGAAAAAAATGGTTGAATGGAAACAGTTACACTAGGGTGCCCATAAAGGAAAATGTCGCGAAAGCAGCAGTGACTGCGCTATCATGTTCTGCGACACGGGCTTCTATTGTTTTTCCACTACTGTGCAGCTTTTAAGTGGATTTGCATAAACCATCAGGTTTTTTTCATAACTTAATCGGAGTGAAAGAACAACTACCGTGAAATATACGAACTACAATTGAATTGTACCTCTATCTGAACTGTGTATTTTTATTGTTTATGACACATTTTACAAATCTTAGTTCATTAGCAATAAGTTTAAACACTAAGATGTAATCGTGTTACCAGTCGATTATTTACTGATGGGTTATAAATAACGAAAAGGCGTAGGGGATGAAGACACCTTTAGCAATTATTAGTCATTGAGACCAGTGATAATAACATTTTAGAGAATTCTATCTCATGGTTTAATGCAGCCTCAAATTATCCCCGTTACCGCTTTACGGTAATCCATTCTTTGTGGAGTGCTGTATTCAACACAGTGTGCTAAGTAACGTCCAGAATAACTTAGGTGTTACAAATATTTACATGTCTTTTGGTTTTCTATATCTACCATCACATGTGACGAGTTAAGACTGTGTGTCTGGACAGAGGTGATTCTAGGGAGACATTCGAGGACAACTGTCGGAAGAGTCCTCTGCGTTTATTACAAATTTCACTATCGCTCCCTCGTGATGCTTTGGTTGTTTTTCTTGCTATTACCGGTTATTTACCGCACAATATTTGATTTAGCGACACTTGAATGAAGGTTGAAAGATACCTGTCGTCTTTTACTAGTGCAAGGTACTGTTAGGATGAGCTGCGCAAAATATCTCTTTACTCATTTCCTAAATAGCAAGGATGACTATCCAAGTAGAACCTACGTTCGCTTGTCTCTAAAAAGTGCCAGACACAAAATTTTAATTAATAGGCCAATTTTTTAAAATATTAATTAATTAACTTGACAAAAGATGCCACCTTACAGATCGTTTGATGATTTAACAAAATACTAATCTGCAATAATCATGATAAATTTCATTGAAACATTATTAAGGACAGATGTAAACTGACTGGTTTTGAGGATCCTGAATAGGGAGCGGAATGGCGCTGTGAGATGCAATCGCAACGAATTTAGCAATAATTAACATTTATTTCCTCATTAAAAGTAATTACACACACAGATGTTAAGTTAAAACGGAGTTACGTGGAACGATGGCGCGTGAATCTCGACACATGGTACGTTATACAACGCAACAACTGTACCGACACGTGTGGGGGCAAGACTGTTAAATCACTATTTACAATTTATGAAGATCACACACCACGTTCACACTGATCGCTCACACAACAAAAGACAGAGTTTAGAAGAAATGTTCCCAACTGCACAAGTAAGCTCACTTGGTCAGCGTGCGACTGGCTTTAACGCTCAATTTCAGAGAACAAAGCCCCTTTTGAAAATCTGTACAACTCAGTAATTTTGTAAATAAATTTGCCAAACATGAGCACATTTTCTCCGTGATGAAGCTGAGATTTCAGTTCGAACACGAGAGGTGGTATACGTCGAATTGGAGCCTCATGGTTTGCAAAGAAACGCACGTGGTGCAGTAGAGTACGGGCTACTAAGTCCGTGGGAGTGAAACACATATAGGGCGACAAATTAAATAAAATTTAACACAAACGTTCCACAAAGCACACGACACATTCATACATAATACACGAAACTAACTAAAAGTATACATCACGTGGCGGCACCGCTTGTCCACGCCAAGTTGCACTTGCACAAAAGATCTCGGCTAATTAATGAATACTAATGAAATTAATACGGTTCCCTGACTTAAATAATTGGTTCAGCGTGATTATCAGTGCCACACATCAGAGGCCGGCCGGGGTGGCTGAGCGCTTCTAGGCGCTACAGTCTGGAACCGCGCGACCGCTACGGTCGCAGGTTCGAATCCTGCCTCGGGCATGGATGTGTGTGCTGTCCTTAGGTTAGTTAGGTTTAAGTAGTTCTAGAGACTGATGACCTCAGAAGTTATGTCCCATAGTGCTCAGAGCCATTTGAACAATTTGAACACATCAGAGTGACCACCGAAAACTCAGGCAAAGCTAACTCTCACAAACTTCAGCTTAGCAGTTAGAGATACTACTGAGAGCATCGTTACTCTCCGGCGTCCACTAACCTGCCCCGTCACCGGGGTCTACACAGCAACCCGTGAAGGCTCAGAGAGCGTAAGCGGTTTGTACCTGTACCATCTCACAACTGGTGCTGACAAGTGGCCATTAATGTCTCTCTGAGCCAACGTAGCCATATTGAAAGCTCTGCACAAAGATTGGCTAAACTACTCTTAACATTCAAGGAAACCTCCTGGCAAGTAAGGGAACCTGAAGTGCCAGTTACAGACGAACCACACATTTATACTAGCAGATGACAGTGAGGAAGGAAAGATAGGCATGAATCCATAATAATGGATTACACAGAGACTTACAGAACGTGGTTATGAATTTTAAATTGAAAACGATAATCTCCTTTGGTGCCGAAATGCCGCTGTAATATCACGTACTCTCGTCTATCTTTCTCTCCAGGCATAGTCATACCGAACATTTGAATCATTAAGAACTGTAGCAAAACCGAAGGCTGCCTTCGAAGATCAATGGAACGGCTTACATGGAGGCGTTCCAAGGTTTCTTATTCAACGCTCCACACTTTAGTAAGTACTATTAGCATTTTTTCAACTTTAAGAATGCAATTAGTTGGTAGATATGTTAGTCTCACTGTTTGAAAATCAGGGTATAAAGATCGTGCCCAACTGTATGGACGACTTCAGTCCAATATACACCGACACACCACTACATGGTCACCACCGGCTCAACGCCGTGTTATTCTACAGTTAGCATGCAAAAAAGTTGCACCGTGCCTGCGAATAGAACTTCAGGTAAATGCCGCCAGAAGTTGACATTCAAAGCATGCAGATCCGGTGGTTCTGAGAAGCTGGTTTGTACTATTTGAGTTGGCTCTGTCTGAGAAAACAGATATGTTCGATAGGATTGAAACTCGGCCGAGATGGTGGCCAGGATGTGAACTAGATTTGTATCACAGTTTTAGAGTTGGGCGAATATCGCGTATGTCAAGTCATCGATACTTTATTCATTGAAATTGCGGCATGCGGTTTCTGTATTCAGAGTGTTTTTCTTCTAATAAACGTTGATTACTTGTAATAGACGGCACGAAAACATTTCCTGAGATTCACAAAAATTAATCAGTGGCACTAGTGAAACGAGGTCTATTTATATCTTATTGTTAGTTATATCTTATCAATTGATGCTCTGACAACAGCCATTTTTGCAAGTTAAATAATAGGAACTGTGTTGGGCATGAGTATGCAAACAACAAATCTTGTTATTGACCAGATATGATCCAGCACCATCATCTGTAGGATTTAGTTTCAAGAAGATGTTTTATAGGACTTTCGTGTTCAACAGACTCATACAGCATGTAGGGCCGTCGATGGGATTAGGCTAAATGTATTTCATTTACCTTAAAATTGATCCATCAATATTGCTGATATGGTAAGTCCTCATAAAGTCGAAAAATAGCTCCAGCTTAGCAGATAATACTAAACTTACTTCACTCCTTGCTCCCATCGTTACATGAGTCCATACATTCAGACATATACATACAAAATCCGTACAACACTGCTTTTGTTCCTGGCTTATAAGCGATATCAGCATAGTAACTATCTTTGGCAGCTTGAGCTAACTACCTTAAACAACAGATGTGCATTCTACCGATCAGTTGTGAGCAAGCAGTGTTAAATAATGGACATGCGGCTGGAGTGTGCCAACATGGTTGTGTCACAAACCGCAATAGAGCAACGTACGGGGATCCCTAAATCAAGTGTTCAACCCCCCCCCCCCCCCCCCCCCGAGTCTTTTGCAGAACAGAAAAGTATGTGCAATGTTTGTCTCGCACCCCTTGGTTCCCATACAAAAACGGCGCGTGGACGCCTGCCACAACTTGGTTGAAATTAAAAAAGCAGAAAACATCATCACGGGCGACGAGACTTGACGTCATCAATACGAACCTACCACAAAACAACAAAGTGCTGAATGGATCATTGATGGTTCGCAAGGCCGAAGAAAGTGCGACAGTGAATCGATAGTTGAATAATATTCCAAAGAATGACTATCGTGACAGTTTCACTTGATTGTATGAACTTTCTGTGCGTTACACTCAAGCGTGTGTGTGCCTGAGTGAGTGGGTGGAGGGGAGAGGGAGACTATGTAGATCGCCTTGAAGCATTAAAACTTTTATTTATTTTTATTAATCCAGTCTTTTAGTACTGACAGTGCGGTAAATCTTGCAGCAACATTGTGTGTGACATTCTTTTCCCATCTGGCATTCAAAATATGTCATTGTAAGTCATTCAGAGAAACATGCTGTTACATATAGCACATTGGGTGAGGATAAAACTTAGAATGTCTTCCTTTTCCTGGCCTTATCCTGTACTTTTCTTTAATTTTATATGTTTAGTTCCGTTGGACAAAATCGAGCAGAAAATCCCCATGGTCATGGAAAGAGTCAGTACATGCAATTAATATACATAAAATAAAATAAAATGTACACGAATCCTATGCAAATGACAGTCCGCAAGTATATATTGCCATAAACAACAATATAAGGAATTAGCTTCACTTTTCTCCAGGAACTCCTCGACAGAATAGAAGAAGTGATCCATGACGAAATTCTTCAGTTTGGACTTGAATGTGCGAGGCTTACTGCTAAGATTTTTTTGAATTATTCTGGTAGCTTATTGAAAATTTTTGTTTTGGACCCTCACTTATTGCATTTACTGTTCTAATGGTAAATAAAGATGCATTCAATTTTTGAATAAGACCTTGAACATGGGCTTTCCATGACAGTTTATTATCTGTTTCGACACCGGAAATTAGAATTGTTCAGACTCTTAATCATATGCCAAATTTCTGTAATCAAAATGTCAATTTAGTTGATCTGTTTATGATAAACCGTAGAAACTGAGTTTCACTGTGATTTGTTACCAATGTATTCTCTGCAAGACAAAAACTTATATCTTGAACTACAGTATTTGATACATTGCATTTGTTGAACTCAACTACCACACTTATGTCATCAGCAAACAGAAATATTTTAAGCTCAACTTTCATATTAGAAAGCATATCATTCACATATGTATATATAAAAAAAACAGTAATGGTGCCTGCACTGACCCATGAAGGACTTAACTATGTCCCCACAATTGACTGTGCCCGAATCAGACGCCACCTCATAGCCTTTTTCACTACTATGGACAGTGGCCTTTTGCTGTCTGTTCTTGAAGGATGAGAGGAACCAATTCCGTAAAGGTCTAACTTCAGCAGTAATATTTTCTGGTCCACACAATCAAACGTCTTAGTTAAATTCAAGAAGATGCCTAGTGTTCGCAGCTTCACGGAGTCTGCATTTTTGATTTCATAATGTCAGTGGTAGATGGTGGCCGGGTGTCCTTCCTGGAGAGAAGTTTTATAACGAGAGAGTTTCTTCACAGTTTATCAGAGAGTTGCTTCACTGTTTAATCTTTCCACCACATTAGCAGCAGGAAGAGAAGTTTGACATAGAGAATTCAGAATTATTTTCTTGTGGAAACATATAAATTGTGTAGGCTTTCCTTACGACGTTAATAACTACAGATAGCCGCATTGATCACAGAAATAAGACGAAGGCTCCGCGTGGTTTCTTTCGGGTTGTCAGCCAGTGGCGCCGCCAAAACATGGCAGTTTGTCTTATTTCGCAGGTAACAGCAACACTAATATTATGAAATACGACCAGTACGTGTACCCTGCAAGAGAAAATGAGAATTTATGACACACACCAAAACAGCTCCTTGGCACAAAAATACAGGCGACATATGTTATTAAGACTTTTCTTAACACCCAGTCATGCTGATGTATTAATGTGAGCTGTGGCTCCAGTTTACCTTTATCTGTTTAAAGAGAACGTGGTTAAAGACTGGAAATAAGGGGCTGTTAGATTAAGCTATTCAAATATTAGGTAGGTGATGGGTTCTAAGAAAATAAGATAATGAAGAAATGGCCGCAAGATGGAACAACTCATTTCAGGAAAAACTGAAACACGAGTGACAGTCTGCTGCAGGCCGTCGCTTACTTCGACACCAAAGACGCCTTTCACATGGGACTTGAGACCATTCTCGGTTCTGTCCGAAGACTGACGGAAGACGTCTACGCATTTAGCCCTACTCCAGGGGCCTCAGCGCAACTGTAGATCTACAACTTCGTTCCAAGAATTGATGTGGGCCCGCTGATCTGGAGCTTATGGTCTAAACCGGAGGCCTCTTCTGTGACTAAAATCGGTGTAGATGGAGAAAAGGCTAAGCCGAGTTTCGCACGAGCGATACTTTCTAAAACCGTGCTGATTAGGCTCTTTGATACGATTGGGAAACTGTGTCAGACTGAATTTCTTTCAAACTTGTCAGAGTTTCGGTAGTGAGTTTTGTAAAGCTCGTAACTTAATATAGTGACTCCAAAAATGTTTCTGAATATGATGGTTAACATTTTGATCCAAAATTTAGTACCATTACTTAGATGACAGCAAGATCACGTAGCTTATCCCTGCAACTCCCAGGCTTTACACAGATTCTCGACTGTTGCTTATCAGTTTGAAACATTTAGCAACATGCGTTAATAGAGGAGACAGGCGCATCTCATCAAAGGATCGTTTAGTGAATGTGGAAGTGTGATACAAGTGATGTTTCCCGATGGCAGACGCTATGAGAGAGGTATTGTACATCTCAGGGAAGCTTATGAGCAAAAGGTGGATAGCAGGAGTTCCATGATGGCTCAGGCAACATATTTCTCCCATCCAAACACATTTTGCAGATTGACCCTAACGATAAAACCATGGAAATTCAAATTCTTCCGAGGGAGTATCGGCAGTCATTCTTCATTCACACCACTCAGGAATGGTGCAGGAAAGAGGGAAAACTATTGTGGTACGGAATATTCTCCTTCACACACCGTAATGTGACTTACAATGCAGATGTACATATAGAACGAGGCTTCAGACTACCTGTTTTGGACATAAGTTTCAACTTAGCCTGCTCCCTTACCCTTTCTCAGCCTCCTTTTGGCATAATTCCTCGCTTCATTTGTAGCACTTTGGTTCTTTCGGGGACAGGAATAGGACTTTTACTTTGACATTTTATCTTTGGAAACAGTGGCTTTTTCTTTAAGTATGTGTCATGATTATATAGTAACGATTTACAAATGCTGTGCTAGAGATATTTACTTGAAAGATAAAAGAGCAACTCTTACAACATCAATTAAGTATACGACTGCGAAGGATCGTCCACTGCATTACTTTAGGCACAATCCAGCATGAAAATGAACTAGTATGTCAACTACTACAACTACAAAGTGTAAAAGATGTGTTTTGCGTGTCTTCAGTGTACATTTCCGCAACTTCGACAAAAATGAGACCTTCTGAATATACAGTGTAAATTATGGAACTACCTGCCAGATTAAAACTGTTAACTGGACGTGGGAATCGAACCTTGGGACCTTAGTCTTTGGCAGTCACGTGCTCTACCAACTGACCTACACGAACGACTCGAGTCCCTTTCTCACAGCTCTACTTCCGGCAGTACCTCATCTAAATTACGTTTGCTGGCAGCGATGTGCGTTCGTGAAAACTGACAGAAAACATCTTCCAAAGACGAAAACTTGCTTTGGAAACCCATGGTAGCTACAAAAGCTTGTAAAACTTACTGGTAACGGTTTTATTGTCATACGATGCGCAATAATTCAACAGCACAGCCTCTATTTCTTCAAACCAAGAGATGGATAGCGAAGTGAAATCACAAGTAGAGATATAAATGCACTGGACGATATTTAGGTGGCAAGCTTCCTGAAGAGAGCGAGAAATACGGGACGTTAACGATCCGCGTTCTCGACTACGGCCACATTTTCCGCAGCCTACGCAGCGGGACCAGATGTGTGCCTACAGACTGTGCGCCGGACGGGTGGTGTCGGCGTGTGTTTACTGGCGCGCGCTCAAAGCGGGACACGGCGCGTCACCATAATTAAAGCGGACGGCTTGGCGTGCCGTGCATAAACAAGCGGCGACCTCAACTGACGCGTCCATAATGTGCCAACCGAAGGGTGTCGTATCGAGAAGGCGTCACATAACATTGCAATTATCAGACAACGAACCACCTATAGAAACAGCGAATGATATAACAGTCGTTAGTCAACACATACGCACGGTAATCCATTTTATCAATGGGGTGCGCCATTTTGTTTTAACGTCCCTGGCGGCGAACAACTGCACTGTGGCGCGAGGATATCATGGTGTACCAGGATGAAAAAGTATCTAATAACGTTACATATCCGATGTTATCAAAATGTTCGTAGATGTACAGAAAGTAAATATCCGCCGTTGAACTAATTATTCTATTGTTATCAACGTTTATATAATTTCAAAAATGGCTCTGAGCACTATGCGACTTAACTTCTGAGGTCATCAGTCGCCTAGAACTTAGAACTACTTAAACCTAACTAACCTAATGACATCACACACATCCATGCTCGAGGCAGAATTCGAACCTGCGACCGCAGCGGTCGCACGGTTCCGGACTGAAGCGCCTAGAACCACTCGGCCACACTGGCCGGCTGTAATTTCATAAGGGCAGAAACATTATATTAGCTGATAAATGTTACTTACCTTGCTATGGCTGTCTCGTTTTCTGGTTTGTCTTTTCGTGTTTATGCTTTCCAATTACTAGGTGCAAGGGTTTTTTTTTTCAGTAAAATTCCCTGGAAGCCGGCCGGAGTGGCCCCTGCGGTTCTAGGCGCTACAGTCTGGAGCCGAGCGACCGCTACGGTCGCAGGTTCGAATCCTGCCTCGGGAATGGTTGTGTGTGATATCCTTAGGTTAGTTAAGTTTAATTAGTTCTAAGTTCTAGGCGACTGATGATCTCAGAAGTTAAGTCGCATAGTGCTCAGAGCTATTTTGAACCATTCCCTGGAATATTAATGTTTTTTGACATCATTAATATTTATTAAAAAATTCTTGACACTTTCTACAACACCACTGGTTAAGTAAATGCTCCGAGGAACGTTTCAACATAACAGAAAGGACTTGACAGTTACATTGACCAATCTCAACAAAACTGGAACTGTCATAGCGCATTTGGCGTCTAAAATTTCTATAAGCTTCCAGATCCTTCTAGAACAGAATGTAGTTAAAATGAGTTTTATCATGACTGTCATAATTGAAATTACTTTTCAGTATATTTTAGAGGAGCCTAATGTATTCTGAAAATAATTATTTATCGTATAAAGGTTTATGCGCCTAATAATTAATAATGAAGGTTGCAAATGTTGGCAATAAAAAATTACCATATTTATGTCTTTGTACGGGGTGGGGCAAAGACGAGTGTCTCAGATCAGCGGATACGATTGAACGTGAATGTATGCATATAACCACACCGCATGACGCGCACGCCACTTGTAGCCCGCCACTTGATCCACAGCCGTTCAGAGCGTAGTGCAGGCTGTATCACTGTGAGTGAACGGTGGAAGGAGGGCGACGGTACTCACAGCGGACACCGGGTGTTCGTTGTGGAACGTTACGTGACAACGAAGTCGTGGAAATGGTGTGGTCAGTTGTTTGCAGAGAAATTTAATGGTGTCCAAGTGCCAGCAAAGGGTGCCATGCAACCCTTAGTCTGAAAATGGCGTCAATCAGGATCTGTTTTGGATAAGTCCAAAAACATTCCAAAATGTGCCTACACACGAGAATATGTGTCTGCAGTTCACCAGAAAAGGCTTCAGAGTCCTACCAAATCAGCCCGATATCTGTCGCAAGAGACCGGCATATCACGTCAATCATGCGGGCGGATACTCAGCCTGGACCTGTTCTCCGGGCCACTTTTATTTGCCCCACGACTGAATTCTAAATAACAAATTATAAAAATTAAAAAGGGAGTGAGAAAGTTTGCTTTCGTGAAAATTAAAGAATAATAATATTAGTTTTACCTTATAAATTGGTTTCTGACTCATTTATGTTAACAACTGTGATTACTAATTTTCGTGGATCATCATCGGTGGTGCGAAATACATAAAAAAATTATATTTTCATGAAAATAGTGTTTTGTGATCAAGTATATGCAAAATTTCTTTAGGTGTGGAATATACGAGGGTTGGACCTTAAATAGTGGCTACTGTTTATTCACAACCGATACAAAAGAATTACATGATTGCACCTGTGACTGCCCTTCAAAGTAGTCACCAACGTTGTGTAGTACCCGTTGCCAGCGATGTGGAAGGCTTAGTATACCGTTAACAAAGCCTGTTCTTTTGATGGTGCGAATGGAGCGGTCTACTGCCTGTTGAATCTCTGGAACAGGTCTGAAGCGAATGCCACGAAGTGGTTCCTTCTTCTTGGGAATCAAATCAAAGTCACAAGGACTTAAGTCCGGGGAGTATGGTGGATGGTACAGTACTTCCCAGTCCTATCGACCGAACAGAGCAGCCACAGCTTGCGCTATATGCGCCCGCTCATTGTGCAAAATGATGGGTGGGCTGCACAGAAAGTGTCGGCGCTTCTTTCGCAAAGATGATCGCAGGTGATGCTCCAAAAACGAACAGTAATACTGTGCACTGACGATCTGCCGTGGAGGAGCGTAATGGGTTAGGATAACACCATCACAGTCGCATACGAGAATCATCATAACTTCCACCATCCTGGGGCTCTGACGCACTTTCGACTTTCGCGGCGACCCATAATGACACCATTCGTTGGATTCGAGTTTCAGTTTTGGCTCGTACGATGTGGCCCATGTCTCATCCAGTGTTACGATACGGTGAAAGAAAGCCTCTCCTTCGCGTTCATAGAGCTTCAAGTGCTTCTGACAAGGGAACCTCCCCATCGCACCCCCCTCAGGGTTAGTTATAAGTTGGCACAGTGGATAGACCTTGAAAAACTGAACACAGATCAATCGAGAAAACAGGAAGAAGTTGTGTGGAACTATGAAAAAATTAGTAAAATATACAAACTGAGTAGTCCATGCGAAGATACGCAACATCAAGGACACTGGGAGTCCAGGTGCGCCGTGGTCCCGTGGTTAGCGAGAGCAGCTACGGAACGAGAGGTCCTAGGTTCAAGTCTTCATTCGAGTGAAAAGTTAAATTTTTTATTTTCAGTTTATGTGACAAACTCTTATGTTTTAATCACTATTTTGGGAGTGATTATCACATCTACAAGAAAACCTAAATCGGGCAAGGTAGAAGAATCTTTTTACCCATTCGCTAAGTGTACAAGTTAGGTGGGTCGACAACATATTCCTGTCATGTGACGCACATGTCGTCACCAGTGTCGTATAGAACATATCAGACGTGTTTTCCTGTGGAGGAATCGGTTGACCTATGACCTTGCGATCAAATGTTTTCGGTTCCCATTGGAGAGGCACGTCCTTTCGTCTACTAATCGCACGGTTTTGCGGTGCGGTCGCAAAACACAGACACTAAACTTATTGCAGTGAACAGAAACGTCAATGAACGAACGGACAGATCATAACTTTGCGAAAATAAAGAAAGTAAAATTTTCAGTCGAGGGAAGACTTGAACCAAGGACCTCTCGTTCTGCAGCTACTCACACTAACCACGGGACCACGGCGCTCCTGAGCTCGCATTCTCCTTGATGTTGCCTATCTTGCATATGGACTACTCAGTTTGTATATTTTACTAATTTTTTTCACGGTTCCACACAACTTCTTCCTGTTTTCTCGATTGATCTGTGTTCAGTTTCTCAAGGCCTATCCACTGTGCCAACTTATAACTAAATCTGAGGGGGGTGCGATGGGGAGGTTCCCTTGTGAGCAGCGTCGTAGCGCATCCATTTCTGCATTTCTGTGAAGTCATGCGGAACCCATCGTGATGCAATTTTTCTCATGCCCAGGCGTTCCTTCAGGATGAGAAGCACAGTCGTATGCGCTAATCCTGTTTCGTGGGCGAACTCACGAATCGTGTGGCGTCGATCACTGTCCACTAACGCAGCAACAGCATGCACTTCTTCTTCAGAGACGCTAGGACGACCTGCCCGACACATGTCTGCCACAGTTTGCCGACCTTTGTTGAAAGCTTTTACCCAACGTACCACTGTTCTGTACGGCAATGCCGATTCCCCCCATGCCTCGTGAAGAACTTGATGACACTGTCGTGCTGTACGACCTCTGGCACATTAAATCTTGATCCAACTCCGTTGTTCCTGCTTGGAAAACATGGTGACACCGTTACGCTAGACCGATCGCTCCTCACAAGTGACTGTGTTTCCCTCGACTGTGCGCACGCCGGTGACGTGGGACGGGCGAGTCCATTTGCTCGGAGGTAAGGTAGGTATGTCAACAACGTGTGCTATCAGCGACAATAGTAGATTCCATTGTATAGTGTCTCCACAGCAGTGTTGCCACTATTTAAGCTCCAACCTACGTATTATTTAAGTATACAAATTATTTCAAGTCATACGGAAATCTGTACACAGTCGAACATTTAAATTGAAATCCGAAAGTTCTGAGGAGGCAAGATTCATTACAATCTGCAAACAGAAAAATCAGTTACGTAAAATTATGTTTTCGAGGTGATAAATAAATTTTTATGACATCCCCTTCTGTTATACGTAAATTGAAGGTGGAGAGAGGAAGAAAGGAAAGGAAGTGGGAGAGATCACTGCTGTCATATGCGTTGGGACATCACACGGAATAGGCGGCGACGAGAGAAAATGTGTACTGGACCGGAATCTGCGCTTAATAGGCATCTGCGGTGACACCACACATTCATATAATTCCTCTTCTATATTTAGATTTCGGAAACTTCATATACTTAAGGAGGACTGACAATTGTTTTTGTTATTTCGTGTTCGATATTTGGCTTTGTTGATTACATTTGAAATTTTACTCACGTAACGGAGACCAATAGTATATTTACTGGACAAGGTGTATGTTGGGAAACTTCCATTTAAAATGACACGGCATATTTCCGTTTCTGTTATTGCCCAATCTGTCCGAGCCTACCTAATGTCTTCGTCGTCGGCTGCCGTTAAGTGTTGATCTTCCTTTCCCTTCACACCTTTAACTCTCGTTTAACATATTCTGTAGATGGCGATGAGAGGTAACACCACGCATACTCCTTTAAAGTCTTCCACGTGACTCAGGGCTCACTGAGAACGAGTATGAGTTTGCAACTTCTGTTAGCTGTGTAGGATAAATCGTGAAGCAGATTACCCTCCCGTCAAATGAGTCCAATGTAGTAATTTTCAAATTATGTTATTTTGTCATTTATTATTTCTAGTTCTGTTAGGTATACGCAAGTGCAGATGTGAACTCATGATAAAATAGAAGATCGACACCAATGTTAGACTTTTCTTTAGTCAAGAGACATGTGATAGCTGTTTAGTTCCTGACGAGTTGCCCTGTAACAAGGACGAATTGGAGACGAGTTATACGTGAATGTATAACTTTTTATTAGTACAAAGTTTGAGATTATAGATTGTTTAAATAAACAGATACTGACTGATAGATTCCATGCGAAAATGGAAGGAACCGACAAAAAGGGTAACGTGAATAGGAGATCCTCAGAAAAGTCAATAACATCGGCAGCAACGAAAAGTATTGAAGAAATGAATTGAAATAAAAATATCTGTAATTATAAGCAGGCAGAAATTATAATGTTAAAAATACATCGTTTTCTGAACCCTTTTAAAGTAACGGTTGTGATTATACTGACCAATCCAGATGCTGTTGCTCGACGTCTGAACTGCAACAGGCTGCCGCAGTCTGTGCGTGTTGGAGAGGCAGATCCTGAAATGTTCTTATTTTTTCGATAACGAATGGTTGCATCTATCCATGTAAGTGAACTCGCAAAAGAAACGGTTTAGTTTTGAAAATACTTGTCAGTTACATCAAGAGAATCTGACTGATGTAAAAACAAGAGTGTATTTTGAAGTTAGTGCAACACTAATTACTGGAACGTTTTTTTCCACGAAATCGTAACTTGTGATGAGTATGTGAACAGTGCACTGCAACCTTCTTCAGAGAACTAACAACTTACCAAAAGACCTACGGCTTCCAGAATGAACTTTCCCTCTGCAGTGGACTGTGTGCTGATCTGAAACTTCGTGGCATATTAGAACTGTGCGCTGGATCAGTAATCGAATCTGGGATGTTTACATTTCGCAAACAAGTGGTTCTACCGACTGAGGTATCCAAAGACGACTTACGATTCGTCCTCACCGCTTTACTTTCACCATTACCTCTCCTCCTGCTTCCAATACCCCATAAAATTTCTCCTGCATACCTAGCATAACGAGCGCTTTCTTCCAGGAGTGCTAGTTACGCAAGGTACGCAGGGGTATGGTAGGCGGGAGGAAAGATACTGGTGGAAGTAAAGCGTGGTGTCTTAAAGGGGAGAGGGGGACGGGAGGAATTCGAAAGTCGAGTTTGGATAGCTCACTCCGGAGACCACATGCCCGCAAAAAGTAAACAGCCCATATTCGAATCCCAGAACGACAAACAGTTTTAATTTTGAAACTTCCTGGTAGATTGAAACTATGTGCCGGACCGAGACTCGAACTCGGGACCTTTGCCTTTCGCGGACAAGTGCTCTACCAACTGAGCTACTGAAGCACGACTCATGGCCCCCTCTTACAGCTGTAATTCCGCCAGTACCTCGTCTCCTACCTTGCAAACTTCACAGAAGCTCTCCTGCGAACCTTGCAGAACTAGCACTATTGGAAGAAAGGATATTGCGGAGACATGGCTTAGCCACAGCCTGGGCGATGTTTCTAGAATGAAATCTTCACTCTACAGCGGATTGTGCGCTGATATGAAACTTCCTGGCAGATTAAAACTGTGTGCCGGACCGAGACTCGAACTCGGGACCTTTGCCTTTCGCGAGCAAGTGCTCTACCAACTGAGCTACCCAAGCACGACTCACGCCCCGTCCTCACAGCTTTAATTCCGCCAGTAGAGCGGAGAGCTTCTGTGAAGCCGGCACGGTAGCTCAGCGTGTTCGGTCAGACGGTTTAGCTACTATCTGTACTAAAAAAACTGAGTAAATGGGTCAACAAACAACCTGAACGAGTGTCGTCGGACGTCCGCCACGAGCAAATTCAACGAACAATATAGAACAAACTGACATTAAAAAAAAAAAAAAAAAAAGTTGGTAGAGCACTTGCCCGCGAAAGGCAACGGTCCCGAGTTCGAGTCTCGGTCCGGCACATAGTTTTAATCTGCCAGGAAGTTTCATATCAGGGCACACTCCGCTGTAGAGTGAAAATTTCATTCTAGTTTTAATTTTACCAGGAAATTTCGGACCTGCGATTATCTCCAACAGCACAGTGCAATAGACGACACCACTAGTGCGCTTTCGGCAGTTCTTTTGTTTTTCTTTTTAAATCTGGAATGGATCCAATAAGATCCGCAACCTGCCACTTTCTCCGACCAGCGGGCTGCAGCGCCGTGTTGTGATGGCAGTCTGCGGCGTGCGTACACGGCCATTTTTTCCCACGCTACGCCGGAAACAGCGTTATCGCGGTACATGAAACGCTCTGCATTTACTTCTATGTGATTAATTTGCTAATGAAAGCCTTCAACGAGTCACCATTCCGACAGTTTGCATGACCAACGTGTCAAATGTGTATTGGTATTTCGAGAATGACTGTAAAGAATGTGTACAACGTAGAAAAAGACAGATTGCTACTTACCGTAAAGAGAACACAGTAAACTGTAGACGAGCACGATTAAAAGACACTTACATTAAGATTTCGACCACAGCCTTCATCAGAAAAAGAGAGACTCACACCATTCACACACACACATGCACACCGGATGCACACATGACCGCCAACTCCAACATCTTGGGCTGGAATTCGGTCGTGTGTGCATGCAGTTTGCTTGTGTGTCTGAATGGTGTGTTTCTCTCTTTTACTGATGAAGGCTGTGGCCGAACTTAACTTGTCCTCTTTACGGTAAGTAGCTACCTGTTTTTTTGTATTGTTGATATTCCTGCCTGTAGTTTCCATTCTTTGATTTTGTAGAGAAAGAGTGTACAGCGTACAGTTGTGTTTGGGTTGTTGGTAAGTACAGGGCGGGAGTGGAAAGGGTGAAGCACGGTATCGGCACATAGCCTACTCTACTGGGACAATGCCAAGGGGGCCGTCTAGCTTAACGTCTTCATCCGACAGACTTGTCAAGGTCAACAGTGCTACATGCCCTTCTAGAGTCGTTAACCTAGATGGACTCCGAGCCGTCGACTGCCACAAAGTCTGGTATCCGGCAGTCTGCATTTACTTACTGCTTGCCTGCTTTTAGATTAGAACATGCTCACCATCAACCAGTTGTCGTCGAGTAGTCGTTCAACCCTCATCTTCCGACCGGAAACCGATCCTCGCCACCTTTTTAGGATTAAGCTCCCTGTTAGTATCGTATTCACCTCGAGTTCTGGCACTTTATAAGATTGCATGTATCCTTCCGTCCCGTCTTCCTTTCACTTTCACCAAGACCAAAGACGAATTATTATTCCAGATTGTTTTTATTGTCCCTGTACACTGAGCTGACAAAGTCGTGGGATAGCGATATGCGTACATACAGACGGCAGAAGTGTCGCGTACGCAAGACAAAATAGGGCAATGCATTGGCGGAGCTGTCATTTATACTGAAGTGATCCGCATCGAAAGGTTTGCGACGCGATTACGGCCACTCGACAAGAATTAACAGACTTTGAATGCCAGATGCGTGGGACATTCCATTTCTGTAATCGTTAGGGAATTCAATATTCTGAGATCCACAGTGTCAAGAGTATGCTGAAAAAACTAAATTTCAGGTATTACTTCTCACCAAGGACAACGCAGTGACCCTTGGCTTTCACTTAACGACCGAGAGCAGCGGCGTTTGCGTAGAGTTGTCAGTGCTAACAGACAAGCAACATTACATTAAATAACTGGAGAAACCAATGTGGGACGTACGATGAATGCTTTCCTTAGGACAGTGAGGCGAAATTTGGCGTAATGGGCTATGGCTAACAGCATGAAAGTCGCCTGCAGCGCCTCTCCTGGGCTCATGATCACAACGATTGAACCCTAGATGACTGGAAAACTGTGGCTTGGTCAGATAAATCCCGATTTCTGTTGGTAAGAGCTGATGGTAGGGTTTGAGAGTGATGTGGATCCCACGAAGCAATGGATGCTAGTTGTCAACAAGACACCATACAAGCTGGTGGTGGCTCCATAATGGTGTGGGCTGTGTTGTGTTTACACGAATCCCATCGAACATCTATGGGACATAATCGAGAGGTCAGCTCATGCACAAAATTCGGCGCCGGCGACATTCTTGCGACTATGGGCGGCTGTAGGAGCAGCAGGGCTCAATATTTCTTCATGGAACTTCCGACGACTTGTAGAGTCCATGCCACGTCGTATCACTGCACTATGCTTAGCAAAAGGAGGTCCCACACGATATTAGGAGGTATACCATGAAATTTATCACCTCACTATATTTCGGTACAGTGTTTTAATGAGTTGTTCTATCATATTCCCTCTATAGTTTTTCTTGTAATCTTAGACGGTCTTAAGGACTCACAAAAATTGGTGAAAATGTTGGCCCGTTTCAGAGCTAAGAGTACCAGTTTCAGGGACAATACAAGAGCTCTCACTTCACAGAACGTACAGGAGAGATTGGGAAATTTGTCGCAGGTCAGTGGCGCAGTCTTCTGATTGTGACCAGTTACAGCAAGATGTAAATAACCCAGTTTTTGGGACAGAGCAATTCATCTTTCTAGAACACAATTCTACACGGCACAAACGACATAATGAAGGTATTAGATACAAATACCAGAGAGCGATTACACTTTTCCTCTAAGTTGTAATCAATTATTTTCAATTATGTCCCTAGAACTATGAGAAAAGGACCAGAAAATGTTAATCTATAGGACTGTATTTATCGAGACGCTACGTACGTAGGCGAAAAGCCGAGAAAGTAGGAACAGAACGCAACGAAATATCCTTACAGAAAAGATTGTGAGCACGAAATTAGAAGCCATGTGTAACAAGATCGGAAAGACATTTGCAGTAAACGTGCAAAGGCAGGCAGGTACTGTATTTGGCAATGGAAGCTGCTGGAGAAAGTAAGAACTGCAACTTACAGATTGTCAACGAAGCAATGAAAAACAGGTTATCAGAAGTAAGGGGATTTGTACTGTACCACTGTATTTCCTACGAAAATAATTATTTCTGTTTTCGTTTAAAACTCTTATCCGATTTCTTGTTGGCCAAGTATTTTTGTTTTCTACGTTAGAGACGAAAAACCGACTCTAACGTGCTTGGTACCTCACAGATGCTTGCAGAGGACTCATAGCTCGGTTATGGTAGTGGATACACAACCTGAAAGAATGAACTTCCCGTTTTGCGTGGTATCCTTCTAGTCGTTGCAGGCGAAGGTACAGAAGTTCTGAGAATTCCTCCCGCACCCTCGTTAAATCTCCGCGAGCCCCGTCTTAATGGCACCCCGGTCGATGAGACGAGATGCTGAAACCCAAGAAAAAGAGAAGGTGGCAGGGGAGCCTCCTCCGCTTCACGCGGGAGTAACAATAATGAGGTGATATATTCGTGCAGTTATTCTTCTTGGTGCTGGAAACGCCGAACGGTGAAAAATGTAACAACATAGCATTCGAGGTTGATCTGATCCAAATATTAATTCAGTTTTAAACCAATAACAACTCTCTGATAGGATTACAGAGTACGCAGGATGTATCATAATTAGTACCGAAAAGTTACACGTCCGGAAGTATACGATAAAAGAAGCAAAAATGTCCCCGTAAACACGTGTTCACGAACGAAGTGTTTGAGAATTAATTGTGAATGTTAGCTTACAAGCCGCCAGTAACTTCAGAAAAAAAAATCGCACCACGAAAGATTTACGGAAATTCGTCACAACATGCAAAACTGTAAACTTTGGCTGCCGATGGACGAATGTTTGGCGCTGCAGCGAAGTTTCATCGTGCAGCTCTCAAGGGTAGTAGACAGGGGACATAATGATACCAGGGCATAAAGTCTTTGCGAATTTTATTCCGTGTACTCAGTTAGACAGTATTGTATGTATTGTACTGTACTGTATGTTAACCGGGGGCATAGAAACGACGGAGAGGCTCCGTCCCCGCCGCAGCCGCAGTGGTCCACAACCCCAGACAACTACCGAAGTCCACCCCTCCGCCGCCCCACTCCGAACCACTCTTTCAGGGTTATTGTGCGGTTTGGCCCCCGGTGGACCACCCCCCCCCCCCCTCCGCGCCCCTCCCACAGGGAACACCTCATAGCAGACGAGTGTAACCCCCCATGTTCGCATGGTAGAGTACGCGTACGTGTCGAACTCGGTTGCACAGGAATCGCCGACATAGTGTAGCTGAGGCGGAATAAGGGGAACCATACCGTATTCGTCGAGGCAGATGGAAAACAGCCTAAAAACCATCCACAGACTGGCCGGCTAACTGGACTCGATACAAGTTCACCGGGCGGATTCGTGCGGGGACCAGGCACTACTCCGCACTCCGGAAAGCCGTGCGTCAGACCGCACGGCTAACCGGGCGGTCTCAGTTAGACGGTAACTAGGCCTCGCAACAGTCGCGTGAACAGTATACGCCGATGTCAGCACTTGAGAGAGGCCAGTTGGAGTACTCGGGCATCCGCTCGACATTCGAGTTAGAGCCATGCCGTTATTCCACGTTGTTGGTAAGAATGGGTGAACCATGGCCGTACACCGCGTCAAGAAGGAGGTGGTGGACCTAGAGAGACAGGACGTGAGAACCGAGGAATCGTCAGGAAGACACTGAGAACTTCGGATTCGTAACTGTCATCGATCCGACGTCCAAATGGTGCTCCAGTGACGACAAGGAGAATTAATAGGCCGCTCACACAAAGGGGTATGTGCCCACAGTACCCCTTGCACCGACAAACATTGATCTCTGTACTCCAGCAAGCCAATTTGCTGACTGTCGCCCACCATACGGCCTGACAAGATTCAACTGGATGGTCTGGACTGCCATTCCATTTCATATCAGGTCGCAGCTATACATCAACGATATTCTACGCCCCGTTTTATTGCTCTTCATGGGAAACCATCCTGGGCTTACACATCAGCAAGATAACGACCGCCCGCATACGGCGAGAGTTTCTACCACTTGGCTTGGCTCTTTCCAAAGTCTACGTTGGCCAGGAAGGTCGCCCGCATCTCGTGGTCGTGCGGTAGCGTTCTCGCTTCCCACGCCCGGGTTCCCGGGTTCGATTCCCGGCGGGGTCAGGGATTTTCTCTGCCTCGTGATGGCTGGGTGTTGTGTGCTGTCCTTAGGTTAGTTAGGTTTAAGTAGCTCTAAGTTCTAGGGGACTTATGACCACAGCAGTTGAGTCCCATAGTGCTCAGAGCCATTTGAACCATTTTTTGAACCAGGAAGGTCGCCGACTCTCTCCCCAGTTGAGAATGTTTGGAAGACTGTGGGCAATGCCCTCCAACCAGCTCTAAATTTTCATTATATAACGCGCCAATTGGAAAGAATTTGGTACCGCATCTCTCAGGAGGACATCAACAGTTCTATCAATCAATGCCTAGTCGAATAACTGATTGCATAAGGGGCAGACGTGGGCACCCTTTCTGGGGTATAAATAATCTTTTTGTTTTAAATAATATTATTTATATATTATTGTATATATTATATATTTATATATTTACATCTTACTATATATTTTATATAATTTGTTTTTCTATATATGTACATCACATCTAACGATTTTCGCTCCATTCGGATAGTTCTTACGTGGTGTGTCGTTCTTTTGTCTTATAGTGTATTTTTATAAGCGTATAAATTTACTTAAAATGCAAATTTTCGGGTCCCCCCCCCCCTAATTGGGCTGAAATTTTATCCATGGCCTACCTTAATATGAACTACAGTACTGTTTCAGCACGTTACATCTCACAGTTACTGTACTCTCGTACCTGTTACCGGAAGCGTTCCACATGTCGTCTTCACATTCGGATTCAATACCGCACTCCTCTCTGGAGCGTGTTATTAGTTCGTTCAGACACCAACGGGTCACCTGTCTAATCCTGACAATTCGATGGTCCAGTTCTTCAACCGTATCAAGGGGCGTGCTTAACATCTCTTAGGTGGCCCAGAGTTATCGCAGATAATCTTGGAAGCTGTAATATTTCTGGCTTAGTCAGCCATCATATTAGGCTCCAAGAAGCTGTTCCCAGAGCAGTGGAGATGCAAGAAGTATATAGATGACGAAATGTGGTGTGAGGTACCTGTGACAGATGTTAGATTCCGTACCATTCCCGTGAGAAAGACCGCCTGCATAATGCTACTGCTCTGTGATTGGCTGCTGTGTTCGGAGCAAGGGCGCCACAACGTTAAAGTATAGTTATAATTATTAGTTAAACTACTCATTGGAACTACGTCACTTTTTAATATAAATATCTCTCAACAGCTGACTATCAATCAGTCATTTTAGAATCATTAAAAACAATTTAAATCAAAAACAAAAGATTGACGAAATTGCAGACGAAGCACTTCGGAAGCGTTCGGGTCACGCCTTTTCTGGTATGGCGCGTGAAGTGTTTCGGGCTGTTCGTCACTCTGGATTAGGCAGTCGAGAATAACAGACATGTTGTCTGTCGTAGGATGTGTTTCCAATTTTTATTTAAGTTCCTGTTCGTCACTCTGGATTAGGCAGTCGAGATGTACAGTCATGTTGTCCGTGGCAGGATGTGTTTGCCAGTATTCAGTATTAAAAGATTCACTCCGGTAGTCATGAGGCTCAGACACGTGCCACAAATAGTGTAAAGATACATTTTCGTAAACATTGTGTTTGATCATGTACTTTGCTGTATCAGAATGTGTTGTATTAAGATGATGTAGCCTTCTCGTGTGGCTATATTAAAATACGCGAGTGGCATCCCAAAGAAGTGATACATTATTTCAGAACAGAACCTCGTTAAAAATTAGTTTCGGCCTCAAGATACAGAACCTACGACCTGCGTGCTGTTTTCTGCGCTGGGGACATCAACTTGAAGACAGCAGGTTAGTGAACTGTAATAGAATCTTCGTATTCCACACAGTGCAGTGGAAACAACTAGGCGCCTTACGTGTGCTGCATGCACAGAACAAATGTGCAGTAATGCAGAGGAGGTAAAGGGTATGACCGTTATTAACACCAAAAATCAATTCATTCTTCCTTTCTTGCCGTAAAGCCGAGGTACCGGCCTTGCTCGACTTTTCCATCTTGCATCAGTAGCAAAATATGTCGACGCCCCCTCAAGCAGGCACAACACCATGTGCCGTAGACGAGGACTTAAATGAACATTTAACATTTCAAATACACTATAAGACAAAAAAAAGACGATGCATCGTGGAGGAATTATCCAGATGGGTTGGTAATCGGTAGACTTGATGTACATGTACAGACAAACAAATGATTACTGAGAGCGTATCGACCCTTATAGGCAGGGCCTTCCAACCAGCTCGGGATTTTGACGATCTAAAGTGCCAGCTGGACAGAAATTGGCACGATATGCCTTAAGAGAACATCCAACAACTCTGTCAATCAATGCCGAGTAACTGCTTGCATGAGGGCCAGAAGTGAGCCAACGCTCTAGTGACTTGCTCAGTTCGTGAAAGTCTTTCTCTTGAATAAATAAACTAATTTTTTTTGAAATTATAATCAAAAATGGTTCAAATGGCTCTGAGCACTATGGGACTTAACATCTATGGTCATCAGTCCCCTAGAACTTAGAACTACTTAAACCTAACTAACCTAAGGACATCACACAACACCCAGCCATCACGAGGCAGAGAAAATCCCTGACCCCGTCGGGAATCGAACCCGGGAACCCGGGCGTGGGAAGCGAGAACGCTACCGCACGACCACGAGATGCGGGCGAAATTATAATCAGCTGATCGTACATATATATCACGTCTACCGATATCCGCACTATTCGGATAATTTCTTGGTGGGGCGTCGTTTTCTTTGTCTCTTAGACTTTATTTTGAGTGATATAATAGAAGACGGCACGTTGAAAACGTGTTGCCCTGGCCTACCTCGATAGAGAGGGTGTTCAACAGTTTTCCTGGTCGCCAGGTTGTCGAGACCTCTCACCCACTGAAAATGCCTTGTCTTTGGTTACCGAGAAACTGGTACGCCGTCTGCCTTCGTGCTGCGTCTTTTTGTTTTTGTGTGTGTACATCTGTACTAACAACGGCAACAGGTCATAGTGAAGTCGGTGGAGGCTCATAAACACACATTCACAAGTACTCGCAAATGCGGACCAGTGTTTACTGGAACATTTTGGCTGCCGTTATCGTATACTTTCACGTATGTCATTTCTGGCTATTACTTATGATATGGATATGATGGGACTCGACCGCCCTACCCTTCCGCCATCCTCTTTTCCCCATAGTTGCGTACTCTGAAAATCACGCTCTATGACATGCAAAAGTTCACACAGAAAACAGGAGGTCAACACCACCTTCTCCACAAGCATATTAGCACTCTTTAACACGGCTGCGAAACGGGAACTGTGTAAATCTGAAGAGGTTGAAAAATCAGCCAACCAGTTGGAAATAAAAGTTTACTAGCCCTTGACCTAGGTATCGATAGTTGTAAAAATATCTTCTTCAGAAGTAGTGGGTCTTGTAACAGAGCTCCAAAGCGAAGAGTGAGCTCCTTTAAGGAAGAGACTTAACACGTTAATATTAAAAAGTTGTAGGACCAGCACAATTTCTTTATTAATTCAAGAAAGGCGCGTTTCGCCCTGGTAGAGCATCATCATGTTATCCCGTGAGGGTTGGTGACAATAGTCATAGCAGCGAGGAACAAGACCACGCGCACAAGCTCTGAGTCTGGTTCCGGACCAAAACGGCGCCGGATGACCGTCCGCATTCACACAGAGCATACATACATGAAATATTGGGCTAGTAACAATGACAGACACTAGGCAGCGCTGTAAGCGAAGGATGCATGAGAGAGCCTGTATACAGAGAGAGAGTGGCCATAGGTGAAGTTGCCCGTGATTGGTTGATTAGCTTTGGCAGAGAAATGGCGCCAAACGTCTCTCGCACTTCCTATGTTCGCCGTGCTTTTGAGTTGAATTGAAGTTCAGATGACTTTTGGAAACGATTAAAAGGTATTTGAATTATTGAGAGACTTGTTATGCGTTGTGCATGCATATTCGATTTAGTTGTAAATCGTTTTTAGTACGTAATTAGCGTTTGCGATCTTAAATAAGAGTTGAAATAATGAAGCGTTTTGTGATGAAGTCGGTAGGCCTACATGTTTGAGGTAAACACGTTAGTAATTGTACAGTATTGTTTTCGACATCTGTAATTTGTTCTGCAGACGTTCGAAAACGATGCCAGGTTATGCTGCATTTGGTTGTTCCAATAGAGACGAAGGTGGATTTCGCATGTTAGCATTTCCACGCAATGAAGAAAGACGAAAGCGGTGGGCAGTCACAGTCAACAGGGCTGACATAAATCAAACAGGAGCCTTGTGGAAACCAACCAAGTACTCTTATCTATGCGAAGTAAGTCGTTTTTGCTTTTTACTACATATAAAACAACTTGCAATATACATAGTTAAATTTGAAAACAGACCTGTATATTGGCTGTGTGAAAATTATTATAACACCTTATTCTTATAAACAAAAGCATTTAACGAATGATTTCGCCATATTGTCTTGTGCTTTTGATTCGGTGAGTGTGTACTCCAGTACTCCACTACTGGCCATTCAAAAGTCCCGCCCGCAGTTTGGCAGAAAAATGGCCGCCGTATCGTCCGGTTGGCCTCTCTCTCCCTATACAGGCTCTCTAAGGATGCACTGTTACTAGCCCAATACTTCGCTCGTGTTCTTATTATTCATGTGTAAACTCGGTGTGAATGCGGATGGGCCTCCGGCACCGTTTTGATGTGGGGGCGTATTCAGAGCCTGTACGCGTGGTCTTGTTCTGTGCTGCTCTGACTGTTATAACCAGCGCTCATGAGATAAGCTGATGATACCCCAACAGGGCGAAAGGCGTCGTTCTTGACTTAATAAAGAACATTGTGCAACCTACGACTGTTAGCAGTATTAGCATAATGAGATAGCTGTATCGACACGCCAGGATGGAATGTAATAGTTTTTACTTTACACTTTGTCTTGTGAGCTTACAGAAAAAAAAAGCAAAAGAAAACCATGTGAACTCAAAGCTGCTGAACGAATTTCCGAGTAATAATTATTTATTCTCCATCGCAGAAGAGCCTCGGCGTGTTGCTGCACTTTAGGATGCCAATTATATAACCCCGCTGGTTTCACATGGACCACGGATTCCGGCTTTTGGGGAAGGCGGCGCGGACAATATCGACGGAGGTAATAACGGGGCCGGGGGTTCCTTTTGTGGGCCGCCCGGCGCAGTATTCAGCGCGCCGGGTTCTCCCCGGGCCGTCACATTTTTCTTTTCATTTGTTTGTCTGAGGCGCCGCATCTCTGTCTCAGCCTTCGCGGATAAAGATACGTGCGGCTGCGGGGGCTCATCCGATCCGGACTCCAGGTATTCATTTCTTACGCTGTTCCTCATCACGGCAGCTTCCGCGGACTCTGCGTCAGTAATAAGCCGAAGGATTCGCAATACCGCCGAAAACCAGAGCGGAACAAATACCAGCTGGGAGCCACGATGCAGTGTCGAGTCTGATTTTCGACTTCCTTTTTCTTTTGTCGACATAAAGAGGAAAGCTAGCGACAGAAATAGGTGCACTGCAGTTTTTACTGAGAACGCAATATCGAATTGAAAGCGTTAGTACTTTCCTTACGAACTTTGTGCTTTTTTGTTTTAAAACTGTATAATTTTGCACAAAAAATGGAATAGGATGTAAGTGCCACAAACTAAAATTTTCAATATTTAAATAAATGTGTCTTAAATCTTGGATAATTATATTAATTTTATGAAAAAAATGTGTATATCAAAATACAAAACATGAAAATAGTTTTTTTATGAATGTGTATAAAGGGAACAAAACTTAGATGACTGGGTGTTGTGTGCTGTCCTTAGGTTATTTAGGTTTAAGTAGTTCTAAGTTCTAGGGGACTGATGACCATAGATGTTAAGTCCCATAGTGCTCAGAGCCATTTGAACCACTTTTTTTTGAACAAAACTTATATGGAAAAAGAAGTAAGCGCCATCCTTTCGTTTTCTGGAAGACGCTGTAAGTTCCTTACTAAGTTTGTGAAAAGGATGTAAGTCAAGGGTTTATGTTAAAAAAGATGGTAAGTCCATTGTAGTTTTGACAACGTTTAATAACTTTACATATAATTTTACTCTTTCACTGCTAGACTAATATAAAAAAGGTATAAAATAAAATTTTGCATGGTTTTTTGAAGCAAAGTTGTTTTTCACCAAAAACTGAATGAGATATCTAAATTTATTTTGGATGTCTCAACTTTTTATTCAAAATGGTTCAAGTGGCTCTGAGCACTATGGGACTTAACTTCTAAGGTCATCAGTCCCCTAGAACTTAGAACTACTTAAACCTAACTAATCTAAGGACATCACACAGATCCATGCCCGAGGCAGGATTCGAACCTGCGACCGTAGCAGTCGCGCGGTTCCAGACTGTAGCGCCTAGAACCGCTCTTTTTATTCACAGTTGATCGTGTTTGACTAAATCAGTTTTATTTTAAAAACATGTATATATACGAGAAATCAAATGCAAAGTTATCTGCATTTAGTAATCGAAATAATCTTACATTACTGTACTTCTTTCCTCGAAGCAGTCCTATTCCTCATCTTCTTCCTACACCTCCATGTTGCAGCCCTCTTCATCTTTGTTCTCCAACAGGGCTCTGCAGAAGTCCCTATCTTCTCCTTTCTCTATATAATCTATCATTCCCAAAAGATCATTCTTCTTTTCTTGTGAGATTTTGGATTTAATGTATTTTTGGCAAGTCACAGGGTAGCTGAGGCACATACATCATGGCGGTGGCACTTACATCCCTTCCCATCTCAGCCCCGCTGGCCCACGCACTGTGCTGCTACCTTCGAACTGCTCTTGAAACTAGTAGGAATTTTTCTAGCAGTTGCAACCTTTCTCGTTTCATTACGCTTGGCTTATAAAACCCTTTTCACTATAAAAGTCATTTTCTTACATCATTTTCCATTTTTTGTACTCAATTTATGTCAAGCAATATAGATGAGAAAAATAATTTTAGTGGCGATCATCGACGTAGTATCTTTAACAGTATGTTTTGTGACGATAAATTATGTAACTGTTACATAAAACTTACGAAAGACGTTACTATTAAGATCAGAATTTTCTTATTATACTGCCAGAATTCATTATTAAATATTGAAATTTCTGTTCTAGCTGCGTGTTAAAAGATATAGATTACTGAAATATTTAAGTCCTGCAATAGAATAACTATTTTTCTCGTTTTATTATGTTATTATTAACAGCTACTACATATAACCTCTTTTACACCAAGGTTTTCGTTTACTTTTGATCTGTCGCAAGTACAGCATTCGAAATTTTTGATTCATTTCGGTAAGTACAGTGTGTCTCGCGTAACGTGAACGTTCTTGATCTCACAATGTTTTACGAAGTCGTTGTTAAGGTTTTTGACGAGTGATAGAGAACGAATAGTCGAGTATTTTGCTGGTATTTAATACCCTGAGTAAACGTTTAGACCGAGATATTAAAGTCATTTCTTTAAATAAAGGATTTAACTACTGTTCTAAATGGCAATCGAAAGTTCTTGAATGGATGAGTTCAACGACGCATAATGAGGAGTGAAAAAATTACGACCAGTGTCCAGCGCGAGATGGAATGCCTTGTGGTACCGCTGCGGGCACCTCACGCCCTAAGCAAAGTACAGCGTGGCTGTAATTTAACTTCCGCTGCGGGAGAGGGCGTCCATGAAAAACAAGTGATCGTAGGACAATGACATTTTGTGGAAGCATTTGTAAAGACGTGCGAAAGAGAAATAACGACCCTTTGAAAGACCCACATTTTAATATCTCTATGGAATGGTAACATCTGCCCATTGCGTACCATGTTTACGTTCCAGGTTACAAACGTTGTTCAGTGCGACGACCATCTGCATCCACGACAACCTGGAACAGCACGAGAGATATCATTTCACAATCGTTCGTAGCACTTTTCGAATGGTGAACGATAGGATGCTCAACTGTCGTGACAGCTTGCGAACTGCTTGAAGATCACACATTGCGTCCAGCTTTCTCAGCCATGGTAACAGCAACTTCTTCAACAGTTTGTGACACGATTGGCCGTCGACCTTTCCCAGGGACAATTCCCAAATCGCCAGTTAATTCGAACTTCCGAATCGTGTTCTTCAACCCCGGTGCAAAAAGACAACCTTTCTGCATTCCTTTAATGTGTCGATACTCGCGAAGAGCAGCAACACTATTGCAACTGTTTCAATAACAGAGCTTCACGAGTAAAGCCCTGCTCACCTTGTCCAGACCCACTTTGGCTGTCTGTTACGGTAATACGCACTGGTGCTTCTGTTTCAACTCTACGTCGCCGTACCAGTACCTGAGTCTAATGGCAAGTTATTACACTAACATTACTAACAACGCAAATCATACAACACACAATCTGAACATTATTCCTATAAAGTTGGGTATCCATGCGGCAAATAGTTTTCCGTGTCGAAAGTATAATTATAACCACCCTGTAAATAAATGGAGTAGAGACGAATAGCGACTCACTCGAGTGACGATACGGGACGTAAAAAGAAAAATTCACTGACATTACATACTCGTACTTCGACAAAGGCTAAACGGTTATGGTCCAGCGCATGGGAACGACCATGTCGGAAACGGTAAGCTTGTCGGCCGTTAGCGTGCTACTGCCGAGATAATCTACATCTACATGGTTACTCTGCAATTCACACTTAAGTGCCTGGCAGAGGGTTCATCGAACCATTTTCATACTACTTCTCTACCATTCCACTCTCGAATGGCGCGTGGGAAAAAGGAACACTTAAATCTTTCCGTTCGAGCTCTGATTTCTCTTATTTTTGTTGATGATCATTTCTCCCTACGTAGGTGGGTGTCAACAAAATATTTTCGCATTCGGAAGAGAAAGTTGGTGATTGAAATTTCGTAAATAGATCTCTCCGCAAAGAAAACCGCCTTTGTTTCAGTGACTGCCATCCCAACTCGCGTATCATATCAGTGACACTCTCACCCCTATTGCGCGATAAGACGAAGCGAGCTGCCCTTCTTTGCACTTTTTCGATGTACTCCGTCAATCCTGCATGGTAAGGATCCCACACCACGCAGCAGTATTCCAGCAGAGGGCGGACAAGTGTAATGTAGGTTGTCTCTTTAGTGGGTTTGTCGCATTTTCTAAATGTTGTGCCAACAAAGCGCAGTCTTTGTTTCGCCTTCCCCACAATATTATCTATGTGGTCTTTCGAATTTAAATTGCTCGTAATTGTAATTCCTAGGCATTTAGTCGAATTCACAGCCGTTAGATTTGTACGATTTATCGTATACCCAAAATTTATCGGATTTCTTTTAGTACCCACGTGGATGACCTCGCCCTTTTCTTTGTTTAGTGCCAATTGCCAGTTTTCGCACCATACAGAAATTCTCTCTAGATTTTGTAATTGGAATTGATCGTCTGATAATTTTACTAGACGGTAAATAACAGCTTCGTCAGGAAACAATGTAAGGGGGCTGCTCAGATTATTATGTAAATTAGGAACAGCAGAGGGCCAATGACACTACCTTACGGAACGCCAGATATCCCTACTGTTCTACTCGATGATTTACCGTCTATCACTTCGAACTATGACCTCTCTGAGAGGAAATCACGAATCCAGTCACACAACTGAGACGATACTCCATATGCACGCAATTTGATTAATAGTCGCTTGTGAGGAACGGTATCAAAAGCCTTCTGGAAATCTAGGACTATGGAATCGATCTGAGATCCCTTGTCGACAGCACTCATTACTTCATTGGAATAAAGAGCTAGCTGCGTTGCACAAGAACGATATTTTCTGAATCCGTCTTGGTTATGTATCAGTAAGTCATTTTCTTCTAGGTGGTTCATAATGTTCGAGTACAGTATATGCTCCAAAATCCTACTGCAAATTGAGGTCAGTGATATGGGTCTGCAGCGCGGAGTGGCCGCGCGGTTTGAGGCGCCATGTCACTGACAGCGCGGCTCCTCCCGCCGGACGTTCGAATCCTCCCTCGGGCATGGATGTGTGTGTTGTTCTTCTGCAGTTTGGTCCCTTAAGAACTCACACACATTTGAATTTTGATATGGGTCTGTAATTCAATGGGTTACTCCCATTTCCTTTCTTGAATATTGGTGTGACCTGTGCTACTTTCCAATCTTTAGGAACAGACCTTTCGTCAAGTGATCGTCTGTATATGATTGCTAAGAATGGCGCTATTGTGTTTGCATACTCTGAAAGGAATCTGATTGCTATACCATCTGGACCGGAAGACTTCCCTTTCTTAAGTGATTTGAGTTGTTTCGCAACACCTAAGATATCTACTTTTATGTCACTCATGATAGCAGCTGTTCTGGTTTCGAATTCTGGAATATTTACTTCGTCATTACATCTGTAGAAAATGTTTTAATTACGGTGAAACTACGAATAGGCGACTAGGTGTTCGACACCCGCGCCTCATTACAGAATGTGGAGGTCGGAGGCTTTCTGCTCTGTAAATTAGAACAGGTGGCGACCTGTGGGAGATCTGACAACAGAGTACATTAATGTGCGCGTCATATATCTTGGCGGCCGAGTTTAGGTTCGTTCTGCGCATCTGACGTCACAAAACACAGTCAGCCAATGAGCAGAGAACGACGTTGCCAGATCTCGACTGCAGTGCAGAGCACGGACGAGTGTCTTCAGTTTTAGAAACGTTCAGTCATAAAGTAATAGAACAAAAGCAATGTCTTGATAGCAGACTTTCTTTTATAGAAAGTTTGGAAAAAGCATTCTTTATACCAATTGCTTCATATTCTATTAATTAATTAAACCAAACAAGCAATAAGACTCCTAATTCAGGCGATAGCAGGGAAAGGTGTTTGTTTCAATCTCACGAACTGCTTTTTCGCAATAAAGAACAGCGGTAATTGTTTATTTCCTATTGTACTTCGACGAAGCATGAGTAATTCATAGTCATACCAACAGGGTTTATAAGTAGTTGCGTGAGGTTTTAAGAGTCCTTATGGAGTTACACTGTTCGATGAGCTGAGGTAGCGGAACAGTTAAGGTGTTGGGCTGCCAAGACAAAGGTTATGAGTTCAAACCTTGTGTGGTGCTTAATATTTTCTTTATTTAAAAACAATATTGGAGTGCCTTACTTCATGAATTTTATTCATTTGAATGAAATTTCTAGTGCTTTGCCTCTTCATTAACTTTTTCGCTGCTGCAGGCACGTGCTCCCCGCATTCCGCGCTGTGTGCAATTTTGTCATCACTGCACTTCTCGCCTGTGCAGACACATGGTGTTCCCACTGCTTTGACACACTTATCATTCGATTTCACAAAAACTATTTGGCCAAAAAATTTGATTTTTACTCGTCTTCTTGACTGATACCTTCCCCCCATAAATGACTTAATTTTGTTTTGATGTGCAGCATTAAATGTAGTAAACCATTGCACGAAATTTTGAAGAGTTTGCAGAGGTAAAAGTCCATAGCGTATACTTCCCGTATGGTCGATTTTAGTTGCCACAATGTTGAGAATGAAATGTGGACGAGATACCTAAATTTCATATAATATTTACTGTATAACAATATCTCATTTAATTTAAGTACCACATAGGTGTCGTATGTAATATTGAGAAATATTCCATCTTTCGCGACTGTAATAAAAGTTTTATTTATACAGGGCGCGTTTGGCTTTATTTTAAAGCACTTCCATTGGTGAAAGGTATGGCACATACACAATGGTATTCATGTTCTATTTCTTGTTTTTGTTCCACAGTCGCAGTTTTACCAATGGTATTGAAATATATCCCTCTTCTGCAACTGTAATAAGCGACTTATTTAGACCAGACGCGTTTCTCTCTTTTGAAGCATCATAAGAGGACTGTATTTTGTGTCCTCCATTACCAAGTCACATTTCGTAGTTTTGTGCTGCGGTAGCACAATATTCAACGTTTGTGTTGGCTCATCAGTGTTTTAGCAAATAAATGCTGTTTGTGTGTGCCACACACAAAATTATATTTGACATAGCTCTGAGCACTTCACTGACAGACGGTATATTCAAGTCCTAATGTTTTTGTAAGTCCACAGTTTTGTTTCATGTATTTTGTCTACTTCCTTTTGATTGATTGGTGTGCTTTAAAATAAAGCCAAACGTGCCCAGTGTAAGTAAAACTTTTGTTACAGTCGCGAAAGGTGAAATATTTCTCAATATTACATACGACACTTATGTGGTACTTAAATTAAATTAAATATATAGGTATCTTGTCCACATTTCATTCTCAACATTGTGGCAACTAAAATCGACCACCCGGTAAGTATACTCTATGGACTTTACCTCTGCAAACTCTTCAAAATTTCGTGCAATGGGGTACTATATTTAATGCTGCGTAATAACTGCGTTGAACATCGAAACAAAATTAAGTCATTTATGGGGGGAAGGTATCAGTCAAGAAGATAGGTAAAAATCTAATTTTCGAGCCAAATAGTTTTTGTGGAATCGAATGATAAAGAGTGTCAAAGCAGTCGGAACACAATGTGTCTGCACAGGCGAGCAGTGCAGTGACAAAATCGCCCACAGCGCGGAATGCAGGGAGCACGTCTTTGTAGCAGCGAAAGGGTTAATGCGGCTGTGGTGGCTTTACTTCATGAACTGCGCGCTCCCCCCTAAACGTAAGCTTGCGAACTATGCTATACTATGGCGCTGCTTCTCTTGGCGCGTGCGTCGTGTGCAACTGGCAACGCGGCAATCTCCCGCGTCTAGGCGGGCATGCGCGAGCCGCCAAGATAAATGAATTAAACTATAGTACAACGTAGGGGCAGGCACAAGTGTTTTGGAGCACACCGTATGTGGAACTTGAGGCTCTGCTGCAGATGATCCCTACGGGCGCCCATGTTAACCCAACGACGTCGTGAGTCACGATTGCAGTGCGCACCAGACCGTAGAGAGTGGGACGGTGTCGACTGGTCGGATGATTCACGTCTCTTGTCACACCAGGCAGATGGTCGTATCTGGATACGGCTGCTCGAGACACGCACCGCGGCGCGGATGCAGGCGAGTAGGGCGGAGAACATTCAGCTGCACTTCCATCGGACCTTTGGTGGTAAACGAAGACATCATGACAGCTGTGGACCACTTGAACATTATTGCGGGGATCACCTGCACACAGAGTTGCGCTCTGTCAAAACTACGGTTCCGTAGTTTTGGTACACTACACAAATGACGTAGTGAATGTTAGGATCACCGGTATTATTGGCAGCATCGGTAAGGAAAGAAACATAAATCAATGTGTAAGGGACCAACTGAGAACCGAAGACTTCTCTTTGTTTTTTTGTTTGCATTGTGCATAAACAGAACCACATATAGTTCAGTGTCAGCCCATTGTGTAGCTCTGAGCACTATGGGACTTAACATCTATGGTCATCAGTCCCCTAGAACTTAGAACTACTTAAACCTAACTAACCTAAGGACAGCACACAACACCCAGTCATCACGAGGTAGAGAAAATCCCTGACCCCGCCGGGAATCGAACCCGGGAACCCGGGCGTGGGAAGCGAGAACGCTACCACACCACCACGAGCTGCGGACGCCCATTATGTGATTTATATCCTTACAAAATATAAATTGCATATTATAAATAAGAAAAATTAGTTGATCGCTTAACATCTGCGCTTTTATGTAACCAAAACAATTACGTTGGTACTTGTGTAGTTGCATCCACAAACATCAAAAAAATCTGTGTAATTGTTATTGTTATTTTGTGGTCAATGGAATATTTTTTACGTTGATACACGTACACTTGCACCGAAAAACATTAAAAAAATCTCTGTAATTACTGTTGTAATTTTGTAGTCAGTGGAACGTTTTTCATTATGATCAAAGGCAAGAATTTTCTGTTACTACTGATAAGTGGGAAAATTTTTGTGAATAACAGAAACATATTTTATATAAGCTCGACAAAGTATTGAAGAGATGTTTGATATTTCTTCGTTTTTTCGTTTTTTTTTTCTTCTTAGGAAATTGCGTTATCTAGCGGTACATGATAAATGTCTATTGCTCTTTTTATTTTTACAGCAATGTAATTTGTTTCACCTTAAAATTCAACAATGTTCGAATTAAACTTGAATTAAACATTGACAATTTCAATTTTGCTGTAAATAGTGTTAATTTTTAAGTAACGTACACAAGGATATCTATGTAGAGCAGAAATGTTCTGCAGGATACATGGCCCTTCATACATCATCACTCCGTTTCTAGGGGAACCTAGTAAGACACTGGTTGTAGACGCAAACAAAGTGATCTAAATGCCCAATAGTTATGCAACACACCTGAGGTATAGGTAATACAGATAGGATCTTAACTGACTAAGTTTACTGGGAAAACTAAGATAGTCTACTTTTACTTGTGTTAGCGTGCAGTAGCCTACAGTAGTTTTATAACTCTACCTGCATACCTGCATGCTTGGCGTCTTTCCCAATGACGATGGCATCTTACAGCAGGACAACTGACAGTATCACTAAGTCAGAATCGTGCTAAAGTGGTTTGAGGAATGTGACAGTGAACTTATGAGGATGTCTTGTCACCAAATTCGCCTGATCTGAGAGCGATGGGAGACATTTGGCATGATATCGGAAGCCAGGTCATTCCCGACAAATCACTAGCCCGTAATTTACGTTAATATGCGTCACCTGTGCGTAGACATCTGGTGCCATAGATTTCTGGAAACCTACCGAGGACTTGTGGAATCCATCTCTCTCTTTCCAAGCATGTAGCCCGACTGGCGGGTCTGCTTTGTAAATGCGGATTAGGCATAGTTAATGGCTCTGAGCACTATGGGACTTAACATCTCATGTCATCAGTCCCCTAGAACTTAGAACTACTTAAACCTAACTAACCTAAGGACATCACACTCATCTATGCCCGAGGCAGGATTCGAACCTGCGACTGTAGCGCTCGCGCGGTTCCAGACTGAAGCGCCTAGAACCGCTCGGCCACACCAGCCGGCTAGCATAGTTAACTTTGAAGGGGTGGCCGGATGCTCTTCCTGTCGCCACCCCATACCCCCTGGGACACAAACAATGTACCCCAGCTGTCTGTGTCGAGTGTAAATCATGAAATAGTGCGAACGTGTTTCAAATGTCTGCGAGTCGTGTAACTGAGTCGGAATGGTGGGACCAGCCCGGTATTCACCTAGTGGTAAGTGGAAAACCGCCTCAAAACCACATCCAGGCTGGTCGGCACACCGGCCCTCGTCGTTAATCCGCCGGACGAATTCGATCCGGGCCGGCGCGCCTACCCGAGTCAAGGAAGCAGCGCGTTAGCGTTCTCGGCAACCCTGTCGGGTGACTTGTGGAATCCACGCCACTCATTATCTCTGTTGTGTTGCATTCCAGACTGGGATCAAAGCTTCGTTTAGTAGGCAGTCATATTGTTCTGGCTTTAAGGTTTGTTAATGTTCGTTTTGAGGCATCTCGCTCGCTATGTGTTGTTGTGGTCTTCAGTCCTGAGACTGGTTTGATGCAGCTCTCCATGCTACTCTATCCTGAGCAAGCTTCTTCATCTCCCAGTACCTACTGCAACCTACATCCTTCTGAATCTGCTTAGTGTATTGATCTCTTGGTCTCCCTCTACGATTTTTACCCTCCACGCTGCCCTCCAATGCTAAATTTGTGATCCCTTGATGCCTCAAAACATGTCCTACCAACCGATCCCTTCTTCTAGTCAAGTTGTGCTACAAACTTCTCTTCTCCCCAATCCTATTCAGTACCCCCTCATTAGTTACGTGATCTACCCACCTTATCTTCAGCATTCTTCTGTAGCACCACATTTCGAAAGCTTCTATTCTCTTCTTGTCCAAACTGGTTATCGTCCATGTTTCACTTCCATACATGGCTACACTCCATACAAATACTTTCAGAAATGACTTCCTGACACTTAAATCTATACTCGATGTTAACAAATTTCTCTTCTTCAGAAACGCTTTCCTTGCCATTGCCAGTCTACATTTTATATCCTCTCTACTTCGACCGTCATCAGTTATTTTACTCCCTAAATAGCAAAGCTCCTTTACTACTTTAAGTATCTCATTTCCTAATCTAATCCCCTCAGCATCACCCGATTTAATTTGACTACATTCCATTATCCTCGTTTTGCTTTTGTTGATGTTCATCTTATATCCTCCTTTCAAGACACTGTCCATTCCGTTCAACTGCTCTTCCAAGTCCTTTGCTGTCTCTGACAGAATTACAATGTCATCGGCGAACCTCAAAGTTTTTACTTCTTCTCCATGAATTTTAATACCTACTCCGAATTTTTTTGTTTCCTTTACTGCTTGCTCAATATACAGATTGAATAACATCGGGGAGAGGCTACAACCCTGTCTCACTCCTTTCCCAACCACTGCTTCCCTTTCATGCCCCTCGACTCTTATAACTGCCATCTGGTTTCTGTACAAATTGTAAATAGCCTTTCGCTCCCTGTATTTTACCCCTGCCACCTTCAGAATTTGAAAGAGAGTATTCCAGTTAACGTTGTCAAAAGCTTTCTGTAAGTCTACAAATGCTAGAAACGTAGGTTTGCCTTTTCTTAATCTTTCTTCTAAGATAAGTCGTAAGGTTAGTATTGCCTCACGTGTTCCAACATTTCTACGGAATGCAAACTGATCTTCCCCGAGGTCCGCTTCTACCAGTTTTTCCATTCGTCTGTAAAGAATTCGCGTTAGTATTTTGCAGCTGTGACTTATTAAACTGATAGTTCGGTAATTTTCACATCTGTCAACACCTGCTTTCTTTGGTATTGGAATTATTATATTCTTCTTGAAGTTTGTGGGTATTTCGCCTGTCTCATACATCTTGCTCACCAGATGGTAGAGTTTTGCCATGACTGGCAGTATCTTATCTCCCATTTCATCTTCATCTACATCCTCTTCCATTTCCATAATATTGTCCTCAAGTACATCGCCCTTGTATAAACCCTCTATATACTCCTTCCACCTTTCTGCCTTCCATTCTTTGCTTAGAACTGGGTTGCCATCTGAGCTCTTGATATTCATACAAGTGGTTCTCTTCTCTCCAAAGGTCTCTTTAATTTTCCTGTAGGCAGTATCTATCTTACCCCTAGTGAGACAAGCCTCTACATCCTTGCATTTGTCCTCTAGCCATCCCTGCTTAGCCATTTTGCACTTTCTGTCGATCTCATTTTTGAGACGTTTGTATTCCTTTTTGCCTGCTTCATTTACTGCATTTTTATATTTTCTCCTTTCATCAATTAAATTCAATATTTCTTCTGTTACCCAAGGATTTCTATTAGCCCTCGTCGTCTTTCCTACTTGATCCTCTGCTGCCTTCACTACTTCATCCCTCAGAGCTACCCATTCTTCTTCTACTGTATTTCTTTCCCCCATTCCTGTCAATTGTTCCCTTATGCTCTCCCTGAAACTCTCTACAACCTCTGGTTCTTTCAGTTTATCCAGGTCCCATCTCCTTAAATTCCCACCTTTTTGCAGTTTCTTCAGTTTCAATCTGCAGTTCATAACCAATAGATTGTGGTCAGAATCCACATCTTCCCCTGGAAATGTCTTACAATTTAAAACCTGGTTCCTAAATCTCTGTCTTACCATTATATAATCTATCTGAAACCTGTCAGTATCTCCAGGGTTCTTCCATGTATACAGCCTTCTATAATGATTCTTGAACCAAGTGTTAGCTATAATTAAGTTGTGCTCTGTGCAAAATTCTACAAGGCGGCTTCCTCTTTCATTTCTTCCCCCCAATCCATATTCACCTACTATGTTTCCTTCTCTCCCTTTTCCTACTGACGAATTCCAGTCACCCATGACTATTAAATTTTCGTCTCCCTTCACTTCACTACCTGAATAATTTCTTTTATCTCGTCATACATTTCATCAATTTCTTCATCATCTGCAGAGCTAGTTGGCATATAAACTTGTACTACTGTAGTAGGCATGGGCTCGCTCGCTATATCAAGGGGAAAATGTTGGAAATGTGAAGAGCAAGATAGCCGTGTCAGCTATTGCTCCGTTATTCTACTAACACTGCCATTCCCAATAGAAATGAAACCGTCCTGTCAGTGCACTCGTGACTTCATCTATTAAAGACTACTATAGGAAAATGTTCATAGTAATTGCATTAAAACCAACGCAGTCGCTTGTTTCCAAGACATATAAAACCTGTTGGTATTACCACTCAGAAAATGACTTGTTTGTGTGCCGAGGCGTTTCTCCAATTAATCGGCACCCCTCCTGTGATATGCTGACGGCCAAAGGCTATCTCTAGGGGGCTGGTCTGCCCAGTTCGGTCCCCTGCTGTGAAGCTTCTTTGCTTCACCTC
Source organism: Schistocerca nitens (assembly GCF_023898315.1). Taxonomy (NCBI): domain Eukaryota; kingdom Metazoa; phylum Arthropoda; class Insecta; order Orthoptera; family Acrididae; genus Schistocerca; species Schistocerca nitens. The sequence goes on along the minus strand of NC_064614.1, from coordinate 478,182,196 downwards.
ACAGATGGACAGCGCTTTCCGGAGAGTTTGTACTATGGAGGTTTTTCTAGTAACGATTGGAATCTTTTTAGATGGAGTCTGACATACCGTAAACCCTTATATTACGCCAGCATGTTGTCCAGAAAAGGAATACCTGCATATATTTCAAAGAAATACAAGATGTAACGGGTATTGGTGACTGAGGATAGAGTACTGAACAATTCTGCAACAGGTATTTACGCCATTTGCAGACTAATAATTATAGCTATTACAAGTCGTATGTGTTTAGGTTGGTTAGTACCTCCAAGTACACGTGGCAAAAGCGAGCCATTATTTCTTATTTTCCCCTGGGCGGCGCATCAGGTACTGAAGTGTGGACGCAAAACGGTTTGTCTATACTGACAGGTGTAGTCCACTTAGTGGTGCAGTTACAACCCTGTTGAAATTTCAGCTTGTAAAGTATGTGATGTGTTTGTGGAAAGACTGTTCGATGACAGAAAAACCAATGTACACACTGATGTGCGTATATATTAAGGTACCACATGTAAAGATATATACCCTTACATCCATTACACCCTGTGTATTGGAAAAAGTTGTTAGATTGCTCATTGTGTACCGTACTGGGTCCTAAGCACTTACTGAGTGAACATAATCAGTCAGTTTTGGCGACGAGATTATGACTACGGCGTTGATCGACCTTTATATACTGAGTACAGAGTGCGCACTGCATTTGCATGTGTTGTGTATGTCACTGCAAGAAACATATAACAAACAAAATTGTTATCTCATTTGACATATCTCCATCGCTGGAGACATCCCCAGTTAATTCGTAAATGAGTTAATAATAAATACGTTTGACGCCCAAATATTGGTTCACCTCCACTCTGCTTCACTGTATGCGTCCAAACAGGAGCGAGCGCCCCACTGCCTTTCCCTGTTCTGATGTAACGGCGCCACTTCACATAGCTTAGCGTCTATCGGCAGTAAGAACGGCCACCATTGGTATGGAGTACATAGTCGCAAAAGTGGTAGCACTAAACAAATGGCAAAAGAGAAACAATTCGACAGCAAAAAAAGAAGGAAAACCTACTAGGACAGTGATAGTAGTATTACCATCGAAAACTGTTCCACATGTCAAATTTTTCACAAGACTTCACGGTTTTTCATGTAGTGTGGAGCTCTCCGTATGGTTTTTTCCAAGTTGAAAACAATATGCAAGGAAAATAAGGGGTTTTAGAGGGCGACATTGTTACCAGGAGCTACTGTAATCTTTGTATTGTATTGTATGTTAACCAGGGGCCACTTCACCCCTCCACCGCCCCACACCGAACCACTCTTTCAGGGTTATTGTGCGGTTCGGTCCCCGGTGGACTCCCCCTCCCAGGGAACGTCTCACATCAGACGAGTGTAACCATTATGTTTGCGTGGTAAAGTAATGGTGGTGTACGCGTACGTGGAGAACTTATTTGCGCAGCAATCGTCGACATAGTGTAGCTGAGGCGGAATAAGGGGAACCAGCCCGCATTCGCCGAGGCAGATGGAAATCCGCCTAAAAACCATCCACAGACTGGCCAGCTCACCGGACCTCGACACAAGTCCGCCGGGCGGATTCGTGCCGGGAACCAGGCGCTCCTTCCTAATCCGGAAAGCTGTGCGTTAGACCGCACGGTTAACCGTACTGTAATCTTTACATCATGCTCCTAGTTCAGATTATTGTCGTGTGTTTGATACGTGCTGTTGCTCATCTAAAACGGAATGAGCACGTAAGTAAAAAAAGAAAATGTAACACAGTTTGATTATTCCTTCTATATATGCCTAAAGAAGTAAAAGAAGGCGTCTTTTACGTTCCCAATGCTACCAGAAATACTGTAGTCACATTCCAGATATCAAGTTACGAATTTCTTAAACGTTAGAGAAGTTCTCCCCCACTTTGGGGAAATACGGCTGGTTACTATAAACGTTCACGCACGGCTCAGTTGCGTCAGACTGTCCCTGTGTACCGGAGAGTCACAAAACTGTTCTCCGCAAACAGCCAGAGGGGAAGGACACAGTGCAGCTGGCGGCTGGCGTCTGCAACAACGGGGCTGACAGACCGCTTTGTGCCGGCAGCGTCTGCCGGCTGGCAACGCGCGACTGTCGACTGCCTGAAACGCCCCTCTTCAGCCTTCCACCTGCTCCACGATGTACAATCCAGAACCAGACTTTTTTAACGGGCACGAGTGTGTTGCAATGGATATGCTATCGTAAGAAAAAGACGTATTGGTTTCTCACACAGTGGTACTGGAAGAAAGCTCCATACTTAACAATCATATACAACCGTTCGTGGGCGAAAGATTCGTACCCAAAGACTCGAAAGTTGCACAGGTCGCACCAATATTCAAGAAAGGTAGTAGGGGTAATCCACTAAATCACAGGCCCATACCGTTATCGTCGACATGCAGCAGGATTTTAGAACATATATTGTGTTCGAACATTATGAATTACCTCGAAGAAAACGGTCTACCGACACACAGTCAACATGGGTTTAGAAAACATCGTTCCTGTGAAACATAGCTAGCTCTTTACTCACTGGAAGTGTTGAGTGCTGTTGACAAGGGATTTCAGATCGATTCCGTATTTCTGGATTTCCGGAAGGCTTTTGACACTGTACCACACAAGCGGCTCGTAGTGAAATTGCGTGCTTATGGAATATCGTCTCAGTTATGTGACTGGATTTGTGATTTCCTGTCAGAGAGGTCACAGTTCGTAGTAACTGACGGAAAGTCAGCGAGTGAAACAGAAGTGATTTCTGGCGTTCCCCAAGGTATTATTATAGGCCCATTGCTGTTTCTTATCTATATAAACGATTTGAAAGAAAATCTGAGCAGCCGTCTTGTTTGCAGATGACGCTGTCATTTATCGACTAATAAAGTCATCAGAAGATCAAAACAAACTGTGAAATGATTTAGAAGAAATATCGGAATGGTGCGAAAAGTGGCAGTTGACCCTAAATAACGAAAAGTGTGAGGTCGTCCACATGAGTGCTAAAAGGAACTCAAACTTCGGTTACACGATAAATCAGTCTAATCTAAAAGCCGTAAATTCAACTAAATACGTAAGTATTACAATTACGAACAACTTAAATTGGAAGGAACACATAGAAAATGTTGTGGGGAAGGCTAACCAAAAAGACTGCGTTTTATTGGCAGTACACTTATAAAATGTAACAGACCTACTAAGGAAACTGCCTATACTACGCTTGTCCGTCCTCTTTTATAATACTGCTGCGCGGTGTGGGATCCTTACCAGATAGGACTGACGGACTACATCGAAAAAGTTCGAAGAAGGGCAGCACGTTTTGTATTATCGCGAAATATGGGAGAGAGTGTCACAGAAACGATACAGGATTTGGGCTGGAAATCATTAAAAGATAGGCGTTTTTCGTTGCGACGAAATCTTCTCATGAAATTCCAATCACTAACTTTCTCCTCCGATTGCGAAAATATTTTGTTGACACCGACCTACATAGGGAGGAACGATCACCACGATAAAATAAGGGAAATCAGAGCTCGTACGGAAAGATATAGGTGTTCATTCTTTCCGCGCGCTATACGAGATTGGAATAATAGAGAATTGTGAAGGTGGTTCGATGAACCCTCTGCCAGGCACTTAAATGTGATTTGCAGAGTATCCATGTAGATGTAAATGTAGATGAACGCATTTCCCAAATAGCCAGAGGCCATCGTGATATCATTGTTAACGTCAAAACTCAGAAATGGGAGGCTTCTGTCACTCATGCTCTCTCTGCGGGTAGACACTATTGAATAGGTTATAGTGATGACAATATAGACGGAGAACATATAATCTTGGTATTCCAGAACAGTCTGAAGTAAAGGCGTCCGACTTGAATGGCTGCGAAAGAGTGGAATTGATTAATAACAGCCCGCATCTCGTGGTCGTGCGGTAGCGTTCTCGCTTCCCACGCCCGGGTTCCCGGGTTCGATTCCCGGCGGGGTCAGGGATTTTCTCTGCCTCGTGATGGCTGGGTGTTGTGTGCTGTCCTTAGGTTAGTTAGGTTTAAGTAGTTCTAAGTTCTAGGGGACTGATGACCATAGATGTTAAGTCCCATAGTGCTCAGAGCCATTTTTTGATTAATAACAATGAGTAATTTCGTTTGGAGTTTTGTGGATTGGTACGTGATACTTCCTGATTAATGAAGGTAAGACTACTCGTGACGGCTTGAAGAACGTTTGTAACTGGCTTCGGCGGTCCGATGCGAAGATACTGCCACATATTTTCAACATATTCATGCTGTATATAGATTTCCTGCAACAACACTTTCCATTCTTCCAGTGAGAGAGCGCTTTGTCAAGAAAGCTGATCATACTTTTCCAGTACGATAGGGATCTACATCTACACATATAAATCTACATGATTACTTCTCTGCCTGGCAGAGGGTTCAATGAACCACTTTCAAGCTGTCTCTCTACCGTTCCACTCTCGAACGGCGTGCGGGAAAAATGAGCACTTAAATGTTTCTGTGCGAGCCCTGACTTCTTTTATTTTATCGTGATGATCATTCCTCCCCATGTAGGTGGGTGCCAACAGAATGTTTTCGCAATCGGATGAGAAAACTGATGATTGAAATTTCACGAGAAGATCCCCTCTCAATGAAAAACGCCTTTGTTTTAATGATTGCCACCCAATTTCATATATCATGTCTGTGGCACTATCTCCCTTGTTTCGCTATAATACGAAACGAACTGGACTTCTTTGAATTTTTTGGATGTTATCCGTCAGTTCCACCTGATGCAGATCCCATACAGCACAGAAATACTCCAAGAGAGGGCGGACAAGCGTGGTGTAAGCAGTCTCTTTAGTAGACCTGTTGCACCTTCTAAGTGTTCTGCAATTGAATCGCAGTCTTTGGTTTGCTCTAGCCACAACGTTATCTATGTGATCATCCCAATTTAGGTTATTTGTAATTGTAGTCCCTAAGTATTTAGTTGAATTTACAGCCTTCAAATTTGTGTGACTTATCGCGTAATCCAAATTTGAAGGATTTCTTTTAGTACTCACGTGAATACCTTCATATTTTTCTTTATTCAGGGTCAATTGCCACTTTTCGCACCATACAGATATCTAAATCATTTTGCAATTCGTTTTGGTCATCTGATGACTTTACAACACGATAAATAACAGCATCATCTGCAAGCAATCTAAGAGGCCTACTCAGATTGTCTCGTATGTCGTTAATATAGATAAGGGCCTATAACACTTCGTTAGTGAGCACCGAAGGAAATCACGAATCCAGTCGCACAACTGAGGCGATATTCCATAGGCTCGCTGTTTGGTTAGAAGACGCTTATGAGGAACGGTGTCGAAAGCCTTCTGGAAATTAAAGACATGCAATCAATTTGACATCCCCTGTCGATAGCGCTCATTACTGCATGAGTATAAAGAGCTGGTTGTGTTTCACAAGAACGATATTTTCTGAATCCGTGCTGACTATTTTCAATAAATCGTTTTCTTTGGGATAATTCATAATGTTCGACCGCAGTATATGTTCCAAAACCCTACTACAAATCGACGTTAGTGATATGGGCCTGTAATTCAGCGGATTAGTCCTATTTCCCTTTTAGGGTATTGATGAGACTAGAGCAATTTTCTAGTCTTTAGGTACGGATGTTTCTATGAGCGAGCGTTTGTATATAATTGCTACAACCTACAGTTCTAACCATGAGTTGAAGTATCAGATAAATCTAACGTTTTTAGGGTGACGAATCGGTACTGCCGACAACTTCTATTGCTCCAAAATTATAGGAGAGGAAGAACGCAAGTGTACTGATGAAAACTAAGAGCAATCACGTTTTATCATCTGATACATACTGGTTTCTCGCACAAGAACACAAAAAAGGAAGGAACGTTACGTTTTTCAACGTCTCGTCGGCAACGACGTCATTACAGACGCATGACTAGCTTAGCTGGGATTGGGGAAGGCGTGACCTTGTCTAACGAACTGTCCCGGCATTCGACTAAAGCGATTCAATAAAACCACGAATAATCAAATCGTGATGGATGAATGCTCAATTGAATCTTCTCCTCCATGAATACAAAGCACGAGAACAGGAAAAGAGAACTGAATAAAGCCTGAACTGCTTAGAAGTCAGTGACAGAACTTTTGAACGTTTGTTTCGAACTATTGAAAGTTACTCTGTTGTTCTTAAATTAATGAATACAACAATAATTTTTTTAAGAAATCTGCTATATCACTTGTTAGTTATTGCTTCTTATCACCTGATGACATAAGTTCCACTTTGAGGAAACACCCTGTTCTATCCTGTTAGGAAACGCTAAATTAAATATATTTGTATAGGTCGTATATTATTGATACACAAAATTCCTTAAGTTTTAAGAATGAATTTTGTTTCGATATGGTATAAAATGAGTATATAAAAACTGCCTTGTCAACTATTAACTCATGCTATGAGGCACTGGAATATGATTACTAGTTGCATAGAGAGTGTTTATTCCACCTTGTTTCTCTGTGCCGCAAGTGTCACTGCGACCGTAATTCTACGCACTACTTGAAACAATTCTCACAAATTTGGGAAGTTTACTAAGAAACAGTGGATGGGAATGGAATCTGGTATGCTGATCAATGACCACAAGCTGTTAGCTTCGAAAATTTGGAAGATTAAATTTAGAACCCCCCATGAACCATGGACCTTGCCGTTGGTGGGGTGGCTTGCGTGCCTCAGCGATACAGATAGCCGTCCCGTAGGTGCAACCACAACGGAGGGGTATCTGTTGAGAGGCCAGACAAACGTATGGTTCCTGAAGAGGGGCAGCAGCCTTTTCAGTAGTTGCAGGGGCAACAGTCTGGATGATTGACTGATCTGGCCTTGTAACACTAACCAAAATGGCCTTGCTGTGCTGGTACTGCGAACGGCTGAAAGCAAGTGGAAACTACAGCCGTAATTTTTCCCGAGGGCATGCAGCTTTACTGTATGGTTAAATGATGATGGCGTCCTCTTGGGTAAAATATTCCGGAGGTAAAATAGTCCCCCATTCGGATTCCGGGCGGGGACTATTCAAGAGGATGTCGTTATCAGGAGAAAGAAAACTGGCGTTCTACGGATCGGAGCGTGGAATGTCAGATCCCTTAATCGGGAAGGTAGGTTAGAAAATTTAAAAAGGGTGATGGATAGGTTAAAGTTAGATATAGTGGGAATTAGTGAAGTTCGGTGGCAGGATGAACAAGACTTCTCAAATAGGGGTAATGCAGGAGTAGGTTTAATAATGAATAGGAAAATAGAAATGCGGGTAAGCTACTACAAACAGCATAGTGAACGCATTATTGTGGCCCAGATAGATACGAAGCCCACGCCTACCACAGTAGTACAAGTTTATATGCCAACTAGCTCTGCAGATGACGCAGAAATTGAAGAAATGTATGATGAAATAAAAGAAATTATTCAGATAGTGAAGGGAGACGAAAATTTAATAGTCATGGGTGACTGGAATTCGTCAGTAGGAAAAGGGAGAGAAGGAAACGTAGTAGGTGAATATGGATTGGGGGTAAGAAACGAAAGGGGAAGCCGCCTGGTAGAATTTTGCACAGAGCACAACTTAATCATACACTTGGTTTAAGAATCATGATAGAAGGTTGTATACATGGAAGAACCCTGGAGATACTAAAAGGTATCAGATAGATTATATAATGGTAAGACAGAGATTTAGGAACCAGGTTTTAAATTGTAAGACATTTCCAGGGGCAGATGTGGACTCTGACCACAATCTATTGGTTATGACCTGTAGATTAAAACTGAAGAAACTGCAAAAAGGTGGGAATTTAAGGAGATGGGACCTGGATAAACTGAAAGAACCAGAGGTTGTAGAGAGTTTCAGGGAGAGCATAAGGGAACAATTGACAGGAATGGGGGAAAGAAATACAGTAGAAGAAGAATGGGTAGCTCTGAGGGATGAAGTAGTGAAGGCAGCAGAGGATCAAGTAGGTAAAAAGACGAGGGCTAGTAGAAATCCTTGGGTAACAGAAGAAATATTGAATTTAATTGATGAAAGGAGAAAATATAAAAACGCAGTAAATGAAGCAGGCAAAAGGGAATACAAACGTCTCAAAAATGAGATCGACGGGAAGTGCAAAATGGCTAAGCAGAGATGGCTATAGGACAAATGTAAGAATGTAGAGGCTTATCTCACTAGGGGTAAGATAGATACTGCCTACAGGAAGTTTAAAGAGACCTTTGGAGAAAAGAGAGCCACTTGATTGAATATCAAGAGCTCAGATGGAAACCCAGTTCTAAGCAAAGAAGGGAAAGCAGAAAGGTGGAAGGAGTATATAGAGGGTCCATACGAGGACAATATTTTGGAAATGGAAGAGGATGTAGATGAAGATAAAATGGGAGATATGATACTGCGTGAAGAGTTCGACAGAGCATTGAAAGACCTGAGTCGAAACAAAGCCCTGGGAGTAGACAACATTCCACTAGAACTACTGACAGCCTTGGGAGAGCCAGTCCTGACAAAACTCTACCATCTGGTGAACAAGATGTATGAGACAGGCGAAATACCCTCAGACTTCAAGAAGAATATAATTACAATCCCAAAGAAAGCAGGTGTTGACAGATGTGAAAATTACCGAACTATCAGTTTAATAAGTCACAGCTGCAAAATACTAACGCGAATTCTTTACAGACGAATGGAAAAACTGGTAGAAGCCGACCTCGGGGAAGATCAGTTCGGATTCCGTAGAAATAACGGAACACGTGAGGCAATACTGACCTTACGACTTATCTTAGAAGCTAGTTTAAGGAAAGGCAAACCTACGTTTCTAGCATTCGGAGACTTAGAGAAAGCTTTTGACAATGTTGACTGGAATACTCTCTTTCAAATTCTGAATGTGGCAGGGGTAAAATAGAGGGAGCGAAAACCTATTTACAATTTGTACAGAAACCAGTTGGTAGTTATAAGAGTCGAGGGATATGAAAGGGAAGCAGTGGTTGGGAAGGGAGTGGGACAGGGTTGTACCCTCTCCCCGATGTTATTCAATCTCTATATTGAGCAAGCAGTGAAGGAATCAAAAGAAAAATTCGGAGTAGGTATTAAAATCCATGGAGAAGAAAGAAAAACTTTGAGGTTCGCCGATGACATTGTAATTCTGTCAGTGACAGCAAAGGACTTGGAAGAGCAGTTGAACGGAATGCATAGTGTCTTGAAAGGAGGATATAAGATGAACATCAACAAAAGCAAAACGAGGATAATGGAATGTAGTCAAATTATATCGGGTGATGCTGAGGGGATTAGATTAGGAAATGAGACACTTAAAGTAGTAAAGGAGTTTTGCTATTTAGGGAGTAAAATAACTGATGATGGTCGAAGTAGAGAGGATATAAAATGTAGACTGGCAATGGCAAGGAAAGCATTTCTGAAGAAGAGAAATTTGTTAACATCGAGTATAGATTTAAGTGTCAGGAAGTCGTTTCTGAAAGTATTTGTATGGAGTGCAGCCATATATGGAAGTGAAACATGGACGATAAATATTTTGGACAAGAAGAGAATAGAAGCTTTCGAAATGTGGTGCTACAGAAGAATGCTGAAGATTAGATGGATAGATCACATAACTAATGAGGAAGTATTGAATAGGATTGGGGAGAAGAGAAGTTTGTGGCACAACTTGACTAAAAGAAGGGATCGTTGGTAGGACATGTTCTGAGGCATCGAGGGATCACCAGTTTAGTATTGGAGGGCAGCGTGGAGGGTAAAAATCGTAGAGGGACACCAAGAGATGAATACACTAAGCAGATTCAGAAGGATGTAGGTTGCAGTAGGTACTGGGAGATGAAGAAGCTTGCACAGGATAGAGTAGCATGGAGAGCTGCATCAAACCAGTCTCTGGACTGAAGACCACAACAACAACAACAAATTTAGAAATATGCTAGGTGGTTTTGTTCAGCTTAGCAGGCAATTCCGTACTTCTTCACGCAGCAGGACTCAAGTGTTTTATCAAAAGAGTGTCGTCAACATGTTGCGTCGTTGGTACGATTGCCTCAATGCTTGCGAGGATTTTTCGTGATTGGAAATCCGACTCTGGACTGTACGGTCTTCGAACGGAAACTTTTTGATCGACCCTTGTGAAATAAAAGTAACTTATATAAATACAGTGTGATAATAATTGTCGTTTTTTTAATAAATGTAACATTACAGAAGGCACCAGGATTATTCCAAGCGTGTTGATAATTTATAATGGAAGACATGAGTACATAAGCACATTAGTAGTTATATCACAAGTTATATAAAAAATGTTGAATCTCCAGACGAGAACATAACAGAAATGACAGAATACGAGAAATTATAGTAGAAAAAGAAACTATTCTCGATGGCACAGACAGAAAAAATATCCAGCTCCAACGACTGGATGATAACCGATGACCAAGAAGAATCAATGAATGGACATCAGCCGAGCGAAGAAAACGTGGAAGTCCACCTAGAAATCGATACAAAATGTTAATAGATATGGTGAATTCAAGGGTCCTTCAGGAAGAAGATATGACAGGCGGGAAACTGTGGAAGTTGACAAGCGGATTTTAAAAAAAAGGAAGTTCCGGTACTGTTCCGGGGATGTTTTTATTTTAAATTTAAACGTCTTAAAATATTTTAACGCTTTTTTTCTTCAGAGGTACCGGTACAGCGTACCAGCATGTACCGTCACAGTACAAGTACTGAATGATTATTGCAGTTGAGAACTGCTCGGTTAAATGCGGTTTTTATGAGTATGTTCTTTGTGTTCTTAAGTGAAACTGTGACTACTCGATTAAAAATGTTTTCTGAGCGCTACGTACTGTTATTTTATGCACCTGATATGCAGTTGGTAGACAGACAGGTTTTCACGGGAACCGACTGTCAAAATAAAATTAAGTACAACGCTGTATTGCATGATGCAGCTCCCAATCGACTAAATTTAACTTGCACCAAATTTCACACTTTTTTATGCACTTGGCATCAGACAGTTTACAACTAAGATATGATTTGCTGTACACGTGGTTTTGACTGAGCCAGTTCGTCATGCACTTGAAATAGCAGTTGTTCACGAGAACTGTCCAAGTGATTATCTGGTCTTGCTAACTTTCAACAAGATATCCTGGATGCAACGCTGGATTTTACAGTGCACATGCAGTTATGGACGAAAAAATTACGCCAGTGGACACACCACTTGATGTCAAAGACACCGCAATATATCATTCGTTAACCGGGAGCAATTTGAGACACAAATTAAATTTACATATACATCACAGACTGCTTCATTAATGTGCGCAAAAATTATGTTAATATTACAACAATATTTATGGTTCATTACAATTGCATGATATGGAAATGGAAGGAATGAATTTACGTAGAACATAAAGCTGTTTAATAACGCGCATTTTGAATCTAGGGCGTTCAAAGAATGCACTATATCCTCAGTTGAGGATTTTACTGTGTGCTTTGTTTTCTTTTTTATATTTATAGCGTTTACGATCGTTGAAATATGCGTGCGCCGATGGTAATAATGTTATGCTTAAAATAAATCTAATTAACTTGGCCTAATACTCAGAAACGCTAAATTTGTTTTTATATCCACTCACACTGCTGTCGGTACAGATTCAGTAGAAGACGTTTTCAGCGAAGTTTGTGTAATACTGTGCGATGGATTCGTAATCAGTTGTAATTAATAAGCAGTATCGAAATATATTATGAACAATAGTCCAGGACGTCATATCACTCTGAAGTTCGATAACGATAGGAAGAGTTAGACTTCACATTACTTTTTTCTTTCGTTAGATCGTAATAATTACCTAAAATTGTTATACTACCACCATACAAAACATTTAAATATAAAAGTGTGAATGCATTCAAGTATAAAAATAAGTCATATTAACACAGTGTAATTGTCTTGTTTATAATTGTAGCAGTTGACAAGGCATGAGGGTTGTTCCAGGTGTGTTGATGGATTGCACTGGGAGATTACAAGAATACACGAATAGTTATATCGCAACTTATGCAATTAATCGTGTAAATAAATCAATAAACGTCGTGTCGACTTCAGCCAGATGGAAGCTATTCTTTGATTTGACTCCACTTTGGAGGCTTACGTGTCAGTTTAGCTGCATGTTTTACCAATCTACTTCTTCACTGCTCAATACAATTAGCGGATCACTTATTTGAAACCCGTAATTATCTCCCCGTGGCTCACTATGAGAAACATAGAAGCAGATAACCTCGGAGTAACGAAGCAGCTTAAATCACTTAATAAAGGCAAGGCCTCCGGTCCAGATTGTACACCAGTCAGGTTCCTCTCAGAGTATGCTGATAAAGTAGCTCCATATTTAGCAATTATATACAACCACTCGCTCACAGAAATATACGTACCTAAAGACTGGAAAGTTGCTCAAGTTACACCAATACCCAAAAAGGGAACTAGGAGTAATCCGCTGAATTATAGGCCTATATCACTAACGTCGATTTGCAGTAGGGTTTTGGAACATATACTGTATTCGAAAATTATGCAGTACCTCGAAGAAAACGATTTATAGACACATAGTGAGCACGGATTCAGAAAATATCGTCCTTGTGAAACACAACTAGTTCTTTATACTCATGAAGTAATAAGTGCTATCGACAGGGGATGTCAAATTGATTCCATATTTTTAGATTTCCAGAAGGCTTTCGACACCGTTCCTCACAAGCGTCTTCTAACTAAACTGCGTGTCTACGGAGTATCGTCTCAGTTGTGCGACTGGAATCGTGATTTCCTGTCAGAAAGGTCACAGTTCGTAGTAATAGACAGAAAGTCATCGAGTAAAACAGAAGTAATATCCGGCGTTGCCCAAGGAAGTGTTATAGGCCGTATGTTGTTCCTGATCTATATTGACGACATAGGAGACAATCTGAGTAGCCGTCTTAGATTGTTTGCAGATGATGCTGTCATTTACCGTCTTGTAAAGTCATCAGATGATCAAAAGACTTGCACAATGATTTAGATAAGATACCTGTATGGTGCGAAAAGTGGCACATGACCCTGAATAAGGAAGAGTGTGAAGTAATTCACATGAGTACTAAAAGAAATCAGCTAAATTTCGATTACGCGGTAAGTCACACAAATCTGAAGGCTGTAAATTCAACTAAATACTTAGAGATTACAATTACAAATAACCTAAATTGGAACGATCATATAGATAATATTGTGGGTAGAGCAAACCAAAGACTGCGATTCATTGGCAGAACACTTAGAAGGTGCAACAGGTCTACTAAAGAGATTTCTTACACAACGCTTGTCCGCCCTATTCTGGAGTATTGCTGTGCGGTGTGGGATCCGCATCAGGTGGAACTGGCGAATGACATCAAAAAAGTACAAAAAGGGCAGCTCGTTTTGTATTATCGCGAAATAGGGGAGAGTGTCACATACACGATACGTGAATTGGAGTGGCAATCATTAAAACAAAGGCGTTTATCGTTGCGAGGGGATCTTCTCATGAAATTTCGATTACCAGTTTTCTCCGATTGCGAAAACATTGTGTTGGCAGCCACCTACATAGGGAGAAATGATCATCACGATAAAATAAGATAAATCAGGGCTCGCTCAAAAAAATTTAAGTGTTCGTTTTTCCCGCGTGCCGTTCGAGAGTGGAATGGTAGAGAGACAGCTTGAAGGTGGTTCATTGAACTCTGTGCGAGGCACTTTATTGTGAAATGCAGAGTAATCACGTAGATGTAGATGTAGATGTAAAGCTGCAAACGCGTGGCAGACTGCTACGTCACCCTTGGGCTTGCCGATGCTTCAGACCGTAAGTTGTCGACACATACAAACAAAAGGCAAGAGCTAGGAAGCGCATTTGAGCTGCGAAGTGGTTTGACGATGTATAATTGGCACCAAATTTCACCATAATTATGTCCATCGCAACCGTTGCCGTATCACTCGATGGGAGACACATTACACCCTTACTTGCGCACATTTCACCCCTTCATTTGACGTCTCTACGATCAAGGCCAGAACCGAGATGCCTAGCGTTGAAATAAGGTGTGTTTTTAGAGGCTGGCGGAGGAAAACATTACGAACGCACTGCCGTTCACAATCGACAAGGAAAGGCCTCATAATGTAGCATAATGAGCATCAATAAAACCACCCCTTCCCTAGGGACTTTCATTGTTTTTTTGCATTAGAAAACGACACTTTGCAGTGCCATGTACAACAGGACGACGTTCTCGACAAATTTTGCCACTGCTGGCACCACCAGTCGCCGGACAATTAAACCCTTTTTTAAGGATATCACGGGCTGCTAACCGACTGAACGTGGTTATAGAAAACGATGGAAACCGCGATTTCAGTGTATCAGTCGGTTGTTTTTGTCACATTTGTGGGCATACGCATCTCATCCCGAGCACTTCGCTGTGTCACTGCGTTTGAGTGAGAAGCTGACGTTTTAGTGAACACTTGAATGTAGCATGGAACGGTGGTTATGATAAAACATTAGTGTTTGCATAACCGAATATTACGCAAAGCACAATTTGTTGAAAACGAGAAAGAGTTTAATAATGGAAATATTTTGGCAAAACGTCCAAAAAATCTGCAGTCCACAACTTAGTGGAAAAATAACGGGAAACGGGCTCTATAGCGAATAAAAACCGTAACTATCCGGAAAGAGTTCGTACACCAGAAAGCATGTCTCGATTGAAAGAAAGCCTGGAACAAAGTCCGACGAAATATCAATATGCGGAAGTGGGAATTAAGAGATCGTCGTGTCGAAACATTATCCAGGAGGGTTTTCACCTATATGCTTACACATCTATTGCCGTATTCAAGTTAAAGAGTCCAAATGAACTTTCGCTTGTTGAGTTCTGCCGGTGGTTACTGGATAAAGTGCAATCTGTACTTCTGGATCCTCAGATGAGGCCTGGTTCACACAGTTAGAGCATGTGAACTCACACATCATGCGCCATTGTGTGCCAGAAAATCTCCATCAGTTCTTCGAGGAGGTGTTGCACTATCTCAAGATTGGTGTCAGGTATGCACTGCCTCGTGTCCGCATCGTAACACGATCCTTTCATCGAACTATTAAGGCTAAGCGGTAAGTCTAGAACCTATTTAATCCGTGGTGGGGCAAGTCACAGAAGACGAACAACTGAATGGATATTTTCAGTTACATGGAGCAACTGCATACACCTGATTCACATTGTTATCACGAGTACATGAGGTGTTTTGCAGCCTCCTCTTTCGACTGATCTCTCCCTGTGACTGTAAGTGTGGGGCAAATTGAAGGGCCAGGTGTACTCAGATAATCCTCACAACACTCGAAGAACTACACCAAAACATTAAAACACTACTGCTGCTATCCCTCGGACAGAGCTGCTAAGCGTATATCACAGTTTGATAAATGGAGCTCAGCATTGACGTCAACGGTGGCTATTTCCAGCATCTTCTGCACAGTTCATTAACAAGGCAGAGTCCCGCGTCAATCTCACTGTAAATATTTTACGGTGCAGTTTTAATTTTCCTATCCCGCGGGAATGTGCCGAAAGGAAGGAGTTCGGTTAAAAAAAAAAAAGTCTGTGATCGCTGTTGTCGTTGGAACATGGTAGAGCTCACGTTGGTCTTACCTTGAGGTAAATTACTCGCGCACCGCCTGTGTCTATGTGGCTAGTACAGGTACCGAGGTGATTAGCGTACAGTCGCCAGATTAAGTGCTGCTCAACGATGAATCTAGGAGAACAATCACTCACATTAATCTAAGTAGAAACGCTCCGATTCTACTTGTACGGTTGGACATCAATGCAGTGACCGTGGATCAGTTCCAGAGATCCCAGATGCGTAGGGGTAGCAGCGCGCACTTATTTAAGCTGACTGTGTAAAAGAATTTATGAACATAGAAACAGTGTGAATTTTAAATGCACGAGCTATACTGAAGAGCCCCCGCGAGCACGCGGAAGTGCCGCAGCACCACATGGCACGGACTCGGCTAATGTTTGAAGTGGTGCTGGAGGAAAATGACACCATGTATTCTGCAGGGCTGTTCATACATCCGTAAGAGTGAGCACATCTATTCTAAACAGCACGTTGCAAGGCACCCAAGATATGCTCAACAATGTTCATGCCTGGGGAGTTTGGCGGCCAGCGGAAGTGTTCCTGGAGTCACTCTAAGTCACTCTATAGCAATTCTGCACGTGTGGCGTGTCGCATTGTCCTGCTGTAATTTACCCAAGTTCGTCGGAATGCACAATGGACATGAATAGATGCAGGTGATCAGACAGGATGCTTACGTACGTGTTACTTTCAGAGTCGTATCTAGGCGTATCATGGGTCCCATATCACTCCAGCTGCACACGCTCCACATCATTACATCCACCAACTCCAACAATCCCCTGTCGACATGCAGGGTCAATGCATTCATGAGGTTGTCTCTATATCCGTACACGTCCATCCGCTCGGTACAATTTTAAACGAGACTCGTCCGACCAGGCAACATGTTTCCAGTCGTCACCAGTCCAATGTCGGTGCTGACGGGCACAGGCGAGGGGCAAAGCTTTGTGTCGTGAATTCCCTTCTAGAAAACGGGAATAACCTGGCATTTTTTCCAGTCGCTGGATTCCCTTCATTACTCCAGCAACCTACGATAAAGTGCTGTTAAAAAGACAGCAAGTTCTCTTGTAGAACCTTACAGGCATCTCATCTGGTGCAGACGTGTTTCAGCTACTAAGCGACTGTAGCTGCTTTTCTATTCCGCGATCACTCATCTTAATATCTGTCCTTTCGGCATTCGTGCGATGATTGAAAGGATAGAGAGTACTGCGATCTTCCGCGGCGAAGCATTTCCGAAGGACCGGATTCAGTATTTCGCCCGGCTCAGATCAGCTGGCAAAATTTTAATTTGAAAGTCACTGAACGATTCTCTCGTAGCTCCCTTTACGCTCATTTTCCCCGCCACCTCCATTTTATTCTCAGTAAAGTAACGTCAGGAATGTAACACGCTTAAAGCGAATGACGCGTCGATACAGCCGCGGCTGATATACTGCCCCGTCTTCGCCCAGTCCGACTGCTTGCCGTGCTTTTAATGACCTTGTCGTCGGTGAGTGCGACTAACCTTCCTTCGTCTTTTTTGTAATGAATTTTATGCACTTCCGGTGAGCCCTCCAGATTGCCGCAAGCTTTTGACTAGCAGTGGTGTCACTTTCTAGCTGCAGCGGAATTATGTAAATCTGGTCCCCTCGGGTCTCTAGAATAAAGTAGATAATAAAGGACGGCGACACTGCTTGAGGAGGAAATGGAAGCCGCTGCGTATCATCGGCGCTGCTCGGCGGGGCCCTCCTTCGTCCTCGCCAGATGAAGGCGGCATGTAAATATCCGGCGTCCCGGCGCTTCCCTCGGCCCGAAATGATCAGCGCCGCTCTCATTTCTTAATGGCAGCCTCGCCTCCCCCTGCTTAGCGCGGGGCTCGCCGCTCCAACAGAGCGTTTGTAGGTCAGCCCGGCCTTGCTCCTTCTCCGTGCTCTTCTGCACGGGGCTGAGACGTGTACAAAACTCAAACCGGACACACTGCTCCAGATGCAAGTAGACTTAATTAACGGGGGATAATAGCTGCCGATGAGAAAGCGCTACGCTTTCTGCAAAGGTACGTTATCGTGCAACCAGGGTTAGAATAAACTTCTGGCCATTAAAATTGCTACACCACGAAGAAAATGACGTGCTACAGACGCGAAATTTAACCGACAGGAAGAAGATGCTGTGATATGCAAATGATTAGCTTTTCAGAGCATTCACACAAGGTTGGCGCCGGTTGCGACACCTACAACGTGCTGACATGGGGAAAGTTTCCAACTGATTTCTCATACACAAACAGCAGTTGACCGGCGTTGCCTGGTGAAACGTTGTTGTGATGCCTCGTGTAAGGAGGAGAAATGCGTGCCATCACGTTTCCGACTTTGATAAAGTTCGAATTGTACCCTTTCGCGATTGCGGTTTATCGTATCGCGACATTGCTGCTCGCGTTTGTCGAGATCCAATGAATGTTAGCAGAATATGGAATCGGTGGGTTCAGGAGGATAATACGGAACGCCGTGTTCGATCCCAACGGCCTCGTATCACTAGCAGTCGAGATGACAGGCATCTTATCCGCATGGCTCTAACGGATCGTGCAGCCACGTCTCGATCCCTGAGTCAACAGATGGGGACGTTTGCGAGACAACAACCATCTGCACGAACAGTTCGACGACGTTTGCAGCAGCATGGACTATCAACTCGGAGACCATGGCTGCGGTTCCCCTTGACGCTGCATCACAGACAGGAGCGCCTGCGATGGTGTACTCAACGACGAACCTTAGTGCACGAATGAATCCAGGTTCTGTTTACAGCATCATGATGGTCGCATTCGTGTTTGGCGACATCGCGGTGAACGCACATTGGAGGCGTGTATTCGTCATTGCCATACTGGCGTATCACCCAGCGTGATGGTATGGGGTGCCATTGGTTACACGTCTCGGTCAGCTGTTGTTCGCAATGACGGCACTTTGAACAGTGGGCGTTACATTTCAGATGTGTTACGACCCGTGGCTCCACCATTCATTCAATGCCCGCGAAACCCTACATTTCAGCAGGATAATGCACGACCGCATATTGCAGGTCCTGTACGAGTCTTTCTGGATACAGAAAATGTTCGACTGTTGCCCTGGCCAGCACATTCCCCAGATCTCTCACCAATTGTAAACGTCTAGTCAATGGTGGCCGACCAACTGGCTGTCACTGCTTTTGATGAACTGTGGTATCATGTTGATGCTGCATGGGCAGCTGTACCTGTACACGCCATCCAAGCTCTGTTTGACTCAATGCCCAGGCGTATCAAGAGGTGGTTGTTCTGGGTACTGATTTCTCAGGATCTATGCACCCAAATTGCGTGAAAATGTAATCACATGTCAGTTCTAGTATAATATATTTGACCAATGAATACCCGGTTATCATCTGCATTTCTTATTGGTGTAGCAATTTCAATGGCCAGTAGTGTATTTAAATATCTAAAACCTCCCTGTTTTGGAGACAGCAGACGTCACAACTAGCGTCATACTATCATCGTTATCACCGTTTCACATTTTTACAATTTTATAACTTTCCCCATCCTGTCCGTAGCGTGAAATCGCAAAGAAACGTTCTTTGCTGCTATCCATTTGCTCCATTTACGTGCGATCTGTGGCAGTTCATCCCTCAACGTAATTACGCCACCATCTGTGAACGAAATAACATTAGGCGTAGCAGGGTCAATTCTCTGAACCACTCTACCTTAACTGGCAGACGTTTGATGATAGCCATCAACTGTACCTTAATGGGCTACTTAAATGGTTTGAAGGTCCAGTATTAAGCGCAATACAGGAATATATAGCGTCCGGTAGGGACCTTGATGACAAGAATGAATTAATTATATCGCGTTCAATACTTGAATGAAACACATACAAGCGATTGTAAGTGCTACAATGGAAAGTACCCCCTGCCACGCAGTTCATAGTGGTTTGTTGAGTAGATATATACACAAGTCGATGTAGATGTAGATACTTGTGGAACAGTTTTGCTACGAGTCGCGACTCTAAATTTGACCTGCGAGGCAAGTTTAAATTTCCAGAATGAAACTTTCACTTTGCAGCGGAATGTGCGCTGATAGGAAACTTCCTGGCAGGTTAAAACCGTGTGCCGGACCGAGACTCGAACTCGGTACCTTTGCCTTTCGCGTTTAAATTTTCATAAAACTGTCACCACTGACGTAAGCCTTGCGTAAATCTGATTTCACTCAAATAAATTCCGAGATCCTACCACCAGGGAGGGAACAATAACTTCCAAACTCATCCAGCAAGTTCATGGGAATCTTTAAATTCCACGGAAACAATCTCCGGAATCTTTAAATTATAAGCTGTTAAGATAACAGATCAAAGGTATGTCGAAGTGCAACCAGTCGCACATTATCAAACGCTCTTCCACCGAAACAATCTGATTTATTTTCTCACTAGCAGGCCATATCAAATCCACTTCTTTGACCAACATCTTCTACAGCTAACTATTCGCTTAACAATCTGTGACGTGCTTGTCCTCCTTCATCCGACTATGCCAAATCGCAGTGTACTCACCTTCCTAAGCACCCTAGCAGCTGTCATCACCAGCATCAATAGCACTGCGTAACTGAAGACCCAGCAACAAAACAAAGTACAGACAAGTATTACGGGTCCTACAGCTCTGATGTCAATACTTGGCCTGAAGGACAGGATGTTCTCAGCAAGCACCACGAGTCTCGACTGAAGTTTTTGAAGAGTACCAGTGTATGATATTTTCTAAACCAAACGAACTCAAGACCGGCCTAGAAATATGCGGAATGAAGGACGCTAAATTTTCTGACTTCGATGCCATGTGGCGGGTTGCTGCAGCGCTCCGGGTATGGAGTCATGTACTGCGACTGATGGATTGTCCCTCATCATGTTGGATAAAACCTAATAGAATTACGTGCAGTTTTACCCCTAGCAGAATCGTATTCATTTTTGTATTTTTTAGACATGTTTGTACTATTATTTTGTTATTTATTAAATTTTTCTAACTATGTAGTCCCTTGCCTTCTTCTCCATCCCGATCCACAGTCACTAATTTTTTTTCTTCCCTTTTATCTTTCTTCCGTTTCTACACAATTTTATTATCACATTAATGTTAATAATGGGATCTTGATATGGGACTCAGGGCAGTACAGTAAGCTAAATATAACGAGAAATACCCTAATTGCTTTGTGGATAATAACAACAATTGTGACACGTGGTCTGCATAGCTCCTAGGCTCCAGGGCAGGACTTCACAGTCCACGCCCGCACTTGTGGCACTTACGTAGTCATAGAGAGGGGTTTGCGGGCCGCGTTACCAGCAATTCTGTACACCCTTGCTCTGGGGTGCAGGTTATGCGCAAGAAAAAAATTAATAAATTAAAATAAATTTATAAATGCCTCTGCCTTAGAGAGTCGGAACTTCCGATGAAATTCCACTCATGCTCATGGAAATACAACCGCGATTTTAAGCTTCGTATCCGAAAAGTGATACTTCCGATCGCTACTTATTATACATTTCTGTCCTAAGAAAATGAATGATTGCCGCAAATTACGACTCCTATCTTGCGCCCCTAAGAACGTCAAGAACTCACTTCAGTCTCTCCAAGGGAGTTTAGTATCGATTTCTCACGTTCGCAATTTGCTACCAATTCCTGAAAGTATTTAAAATTTCGGTTTTTGAGCTAGTCAGAGCTGTGGCTACACCTTCATTTACGTTGGAAACAAACTCAGGCATTCCCATGGGTTCTAACCCTCTATCTCAAATGCAACGCTATGCAAGTTGCGGCTTCCTTTCGTGCTATATTTTTATTACCCAATAGTCACCGGAGTTCCCTACCTTCACGGGAAAATCTCTAACTGCCGAAGAAATTCCACAAGGCTCTTGATGTAATACTCTGTTAGCAAAGGAAACCTGTTCAGAGAGCCCCAACGGAAGTTCAGTCTCCGCTGAGGTCGAACCTCGGGAAACGTTCCAACCTGCTCGTTCCTATGGGCATTGGTCCGAGTAGAATGTGATAAAGACTGCATATAAAATGATAAAATACCGTACCTAGTTGATGGGATGTAGTTTAATGAAATATGTACTCAGATAAATGTACGTCTTCCATTACGTCTCTCACAAGGAGAGGTCCACAGCAGTGGGATTGACTTTTTGAAACCGTCTATATGGTTATGTAGGTTAAGATCCAAGATATCACACTGCAGCCGTTCACCCTGGTGGGTCTTCATTTGCGAGTAACCGAAAAAAAAATCGGAATTTTATGACACAGAGTAGCTATAAAAATGTATCGCAACTAGTATGGTTGCATGGTGTATCGGATAAGACAGTAGCTCCACATGCAGGTGGTTGTGGGTTCAAATTTTGCCATGTGCTCTACCCACTTTTTATTCTTAAATCTTTATCTAACTGGTTTAACTGTAATTTTTTATTTCCATTCCTACATTACATAATTTTAATCATAATATCAAATTCTTCATTTGCTCTCATTTTTCTTCCTATCATCCTTTTTCCACTTGATATCTTTGTTCATGTGCCTTTAAGTAATTTTATGTCTTTTATGTTTTTGGTCCACGTTATTGCGTTCTTTCTATCTATTTCTCAATTTGTTTGCATTTCGTTATACTTATAAACCTTTCTTTCATTTAAATCTTCATGTGCGTTATTTTGTACATAGTGTAATAGGTATTTAGGTTATGTTTTAAACGTTTGTATGACGATTACCAGCAAAACAAATTGCACATGTGGTAACGAAAAATAATTTTTTCACACCACTGCACAGTCAATGTAAATAGATTATTTGGACTTCTGTTCTTTAAATGATAAATCGGAATTTTCAAATAATTGAATTTTATAATAGATAAGTATAACAAAACGGGTCTGAGCACTATGGGACTTAACAGCTATGGTCATCAGTCCCTAAGTATAACACTTTGTGAGTGTGGCCAGAAGTACATCGGACAAACTGTGCGCACTGTGGAACAACGCAGGAAGTAACATGACAGGTATTATCGCCGACGCTATCCAGAGAAATCTGCGTTAGCTGAGCATGCGTTAGAAAACGGTCACCACATAAAGTTTGACGATACCTTTGTCGTGGCTCGCACTAACGGCTTCTGGGACAGTTTAATAAAGTAAGCTATTGAAATAAAAATTACCGCGAACACCCTGAATAGAGACGGTGGCTTGCAGCTCAGCGCTGCGTGGGATCCAGCGATCGCGCGGTTGAAGAGGGCACATCGAAGGCCGACTCAAAACCTGCCCATATATGGCAATGTGTTGGGCACCAGTGACGTCACAGCCGCCAGCTAGCGTATATAAGGGCGCACCAACAGCCCACTGGCAGTCATACCACTTAACAATGGCCAAGGAGTGCTTGGCCGAAAGCTCGTGTAGTTTTAAGCAATTGACGCGGTTGGAAACCCGAGCACATTTTCTTCAATGTTATCGCCGCGAGACTCTGCATTCATACATAAAGTATAATGAAATTGAAATTCGCAAAAAAATTCCAATTGGAAAAAGAATGATACAAAGAAATAATGAAACAAATTTAAAAAGTTCATACGGTGATTAAAATAGTGTGACAAAGGAATAGAAATAAAAAATTACGTACAAATCAATTAATTGAATAATAATAATGATCAAAGTAAGTTAGAAAAAGATTTAAAAATTAAACAATAATTGTTACTGCACCTGACGAGATTCGACCCAACAACCTCTAGCACATGTAGCACTTCTTCTATCCACTGCACCACACAACCGGACTCCGTAGATCGATTATTTTAACGTCATTGAGCATCGTGCAAAATTCAGAATTTTTTTTGTCACTTACTCGCAAACGAGGACCCACAAGGATGAATGGCTGAAGAGTGTGACTCCTGGGATCTTAATCTGCATCACCGTATATTTGCTTGCGAAAAGTCGATCTCACCGCTGGAGACCTCTCCCTGTCTGCGTCCTGGAAGAGAAACGAGTTAAGATGTTCGAACGTCAGTAAAGGCTGCAGATAGCTGCTGAAGTGAAGGCAGTAGATTCACAGTGTAGAATATCTGATTAAAGTTATTCCCTCACTGGTATACATGAGGCTGAAGTTTGCAATGTGACAGTTGCAGTTTACATTACGCAGTACCAGTAGTAATAATATTCCTATTGTATTACGTCCATGAAAGTTACGAGCATTGGAAACTTTATCAAAATGGCCACCTCGTTCGACTTATGGGTAGTGTGTTTCACCGAACTTTCTAGTCATTGCGTTCCACACGGAAACGTAGAGAACCGATAGCAGTTTGGCGCAGTGGTCGCGTGCATTCAATAGCCCTGACTACATGCTGGCCGCAGTCACGGAACAGAACGGCGCGTGTTCCCGCACCACGCCGGACCTCTGTGCTTGCTTGTTCTCTTCCGGGGACGCTCCTGCTGACGAGACAACTTCTACACTTACATCTATAACCGTAAGCCACCTGACGGTGTGTGGCGGAGGGTACCATTGGTACCTTTCTGATACCTCCCGCTCTTTTACGTTTGCGAATGGCGCGTGCGAAAAATGAGCATCGGTCAGCCTTTGTATTGGCGCAAATTTTTCGAATTTTATCTTTGCGTTTGTTCCACGATACGTAGTGGGCGGAGGTAATACGTTGTCCACCTCTTCCCGGAAAGTACTCTCTCCCAATTTCAATAGTAAACCTCTCCGTGATGCACAAAGACTCTCTCGTAGCATCTGCCACTGGAGTTTGTTGTTTGTTTATCATCTCCGTAACATTCTCGCGCCGACTAAGCGATCCCGTAACGGAACGCACTGCTCTTCGTTGCATCTTCTCTATCTCTTCTATCAGTCTAGGGTCACCAGACGTCTGGATCGATCCAGACTTGTCCTCCTTTTTATCTCTGTGTCCGGGGTGCGGGCAGATTTTTACATTGTCCTCCTTTTTCGCGAAGTTCACCGTAATAAAATTAGATTTGTTATTATTCCCGTTCTATCGCTCATTCCTTAAATATCTTCAGGTGCCAATAGGATCGTCGATATTATCGATCACAATTTACATAATGCAATTCAGCATGGGGCTGCTAATCTTTCTGTTGATTTGGTGTGTGTCATCGTGAAAATTCATAATTATATTTTTCCTATTTACTCTGTTAGAACGGAACAGTTACACTCTTTCTGCGAATTTTTTGACGTAAATTATAAACAAATCCTGTCGGACAATTCTGTGCTTGAAGTGACTGAAATTTTAGATTCTGTTTGTAACGCGCCTGAGGACCGATTAAATGAAAAATTCATTTCCCTAAAGTATTTTAAACATAGCTGCACAACAGCACCGGTTTCACGTAATAATATTATAAACAGCCGACCAGAATGAAATTTCTGTTATTCCATTTTAAAAATCAATTGAAGATTCTAGATGATTCGGCTGCAGTGCATGCAAAACGATTAATTCGAGAGTATAATCTTGTTGTTATAAGAAAATGTTTTGACACTATAAGTAAATCCATGCAAGGAACTTGTTTTAAAGAGCAGCCGCGATTCAGAAGTTGCGATTTTCAGGCAAAATTCCTGAAAGGAACGTACAATAGGAAGTCGTGTGGGGGCATCGTTTTTCTTTCCAGCATTTTTCAGACGTCATTTACAATCTTATATGCTGCCACTTTGGAGAGGTAAATATAAGTAATGTCGTAGCTGGACAATAACAAGTTTACGAACATAACTGGGCAGGAAAACTGAACCAAAAATAATTCCGTAGAACACAGAAACATACAATTTCTCGTCGCATCCTCGTAGTCTGCTCCCATTGCTTCAATTTCTATCTTTCTAGGTGATTACTAAAGACATAAGGTATTACTGACCAAAAAACTCCAAGGATTAGGTACAGCCGCTTAGCTGTAAACGTCTGTTTCTTCAAGCGCTGGGAACTTGAGCTTGAATGGTGTATCATAAATGTGGATCTTGTAGGTAACGCTGATGAATGCATCTGGAAAGTAATATCGTACATAAGTTTTTGATGAATGTGATAGAGAAAGAAGTGAAAACTAAGGGACTGCCGAGCTTAACGTCCCAATCCGTTGGGTAGATCACTATCAACATTGTCGCATGGCCTCACTCTACGAGATCTTTTTGTTAATAAAAGTACATATCGTGCTTTAATTGCTATAAGCAATGTTTACATGTATAATTAATTGGGATTTTCTGATTTGTACATTTTTTTCTAGTTATCTCCCGCTATAGAAATTATGTCGATCTGAATGGCATGAATAATTGCAACAATAATAATTTTTTTCGGTTTTTATGAAATCTACTGAAATTTAGTGTCAGTTGCCATTTTGCAAAATATCCAAATGTTCCATCTTTTGCTTAGCGTCAGATTAATCTGTGATGATGATGGACAGATATTGTCTATGGTGCCATAAAGTACGTTAGTTTTGAAAAGACGTCCAACGTAAGTTAACCAGACAATAATTTTGCTTAAAATTACAAACGCCATGTTTGCGAGCGTATTTTGGCCAGATAAGGGTCACACAATCTACCTCTAGCGAATCTGAACCAATATGTAAATATGTAGTAATCTTGCATAGTCTTGCACTTACGAAAATTTTTAGTCGCCTACGTAATCTTTCTTACAATGAGTCCTTCAGTACGTTTAGAATGACGTGACGAAAAATCAATTAATGAATCATAATCGAGTCTTTTATTTCATTTTTCGCAGTTCTGAGAAAGAATATTTTGGTAGCAAATGTAGCCTCATTACGTCCATACGCTTTATCTTGTGTGATGCTTGTAGAACGTGAGTTATCCGTACTAAGAAGAAAGGGAGAATGGGACATGAAAGTGTTAAGCGTGTCACTGATACTGTGACGATTACTAACAACTTTGAATGTCCTTGTATTTTGGTAAGGAAATCGCCATTACCGTTGTGCTACTATAGTGATGTATTCAGCGTGTACTTACTGTAAATGAACAAATAATCTACATCGAAAGAAAGGAACATGCGTTAAATGTTCAACAATAAAAATTATGTTGCCATGATATCATAATAACAAATGCCACTGCTGTAATCCATCGTTATGTGCCAATTTTCCTGCTGTTAAGATTGGCACTTAACGATGGATCACAGGTTTTAAACCAGCGACACAATTTTAACCTGTTAGAAAATTTCGTTATAGTGTGATATCGTCTGTAAAGATAAGAAGCGTTTGATTGGGTTGTAGCTAAGCCATTCTCTGCCAAATTATTTATCTCTGGAGTCCGAAAAGTGGGTGCATGTTAAATTCTCAGCAGGTAAGATCATCATTCTTGAAAAGAGTGTGTCCGTATTCGCACACGTATTCATTCTGGTAGGATGTTTCAAAGCTATGTACTGCATTATCCGTGACTAGAGTTGGGCTGTACCGATACTACTGTTATGGTATAGTACATAAATGACGTAGTAAATCATAGGATTACTTGTGGTATTGGTAGCATTGGTAGGGAAAGAAAAAAATTAAAGTGTAGCAGAGAAATTGAGAACTTTTTTCTGTTTTTGTTTGGAATATAAATTGCATTTTATAAGCAATAAAAATTAATCGAACACTTCTACGCTTTTATGTAACCAAACTAATTACGTCTGATGCAAGTACAGCTTACACCCACACACATAAAAATGTACGTAATTATTGTTGTTGTTTTGTACCAAATAGAACGTTCCTTACCACGAACAAAGTTTTCTTTTATTATTGATAATGCGAAAGTTATTTATGAATAACAGAAAAATGTTTTATATAATTCCGACGAAGTGTTGAAACGATGTTTGGCATATTTTTGTTTTGCGTTTTATTTACTTGTATTTTACCTTTTTTTTGGAGAAATTGCGTTTTATGGCACTACATGATGAATCTGTATTGTTCCCGTTTTTATTTTACTAGACTATTCCTCTGTTTCACATTATAGATCTACAATTTTCAAATGAAACATGAATTTAACATTGAAAATTTCGGTTTTGCTACAAATACATCTACATGGATATTCTCCTAATAAAATTTAAGTGCCTGGCAAAGGGCTCATCGAACCACCTACACACTAATTCTCTATTATTCCAATCCTGTACAGCGCGCGGAAAAGACGAACACCTATACCTTTCCGTGCAGCTTATTTTATAATGATGATCGTTTCTCCTATGTAGGTCAGCGTCAATATAGTATTTTCGCATTCGGAGTAAAAAGTTGGTGATTGAAATTTCGTGATAAGATTCGTGATGATGTCCACCCCAAATCCTGTATCATGTCAGTGATACTCTCGCCCCTATTTCAGGATAATACAAAACGTGCAGCCTTCTTTGAACTTTCTCGATGTGCTCCGTCAGTCCTACCTGGTAAGGCTCCCACACAGTGCCGCAATATTCTTACAGAGGACGAACAAGTGTAGTGTAGGCAGTCCCTTCTCTCTCACTTATTTTTTTTAAGTAATAGGCCGTAGGATAACTCTGTAGGACAAAAATGTTCCGTAGGATATGCGGCGCTGTGTATACCCTTACTCAGTTTTTTGACTGTTCTCCACTTCTGGTTTCTAGGGGAATCCAGTAAGACATTGGTCGCATACGTAAGGGAAGCTATCGTTATGAGGTAACCCCTGATAGGTAAGCAACACACCTAACGTACAGGTAGCGCTGGTACGACCATAACAGAAGAAAACTAGTAGGAGAACTACTGTAGACTAAGCTTGCTTACGGCAAAAATTAATGGAAGCTACGTATATTGTGAAAGATGTTTCTGATATATGCGAGTGACGATGTATGCCTAAAAATCGACTTGTCAGCGTTAGCACATGTATAACACACAAAATGGAGCGATCGTAAAATACAGGTCGCAGCAGGCAGCTCCATCCGTCCAGTGACGCGCAAAATACCACACTCCACTTATCAAACGAAAAACCGAAAATACGCTTCTGAAACATGTTGGCTGTATTGCGAGTGCGTGGCGTGATTTTGCATACTGAATGTGGGCCAGCGCGCTGTGGTCCAGCGTGATCAGCGGACCAGAGCGGCCGCAGCCGGCGTCAAAGCGGGACGCGGCTGCTGCCGCGATAAAAGGTCGCGCTGCTATTATAAAGCACCGACACACCTGCCCAGCGGAAACTGCAGCACCACTAAACGCATGCGCTCGATATTTCCCTGTCGTCTAATACAAATATCAATGAAAGTAACCAAATGTGGTTTTGTTTCTCTAGTATTTTCTACCTACAATGGTTCCTCGCTTTCACAATGATGCTCTTGGACGATCACAAGCCAATCAACAATTCCAAACAAAAATTATAAACAACCAGTTAAATAAACAGAACGAAAAATATCAAAAATCAGTGTCCATTTTTCCCAGTCACTCAACTGCTTTTGGATCAGCTTCATGTACAGGGAGTTCATAATTAAAGTTCCAGTTTCAAGAGGTCGTAGAAAGAGAGCCACTGCTAAGAATGACGTGAAATTTGAACAGGATATTATTCATGAAGGGGAAAACGCCATGGAAAAAACAATTTAACGAAAATTTTACCAATAGATGGCGTCTTAAGTGTCTTAACGTTAGAGAGCATGTATACAGAGAGAGTGGCCATAGGCGAAGTTGCCCGTGATTGGTTGATTAGGATGGCAGAAAAATGACGCCAAACGTCTCTCGCGCCTCCTATGTTCGCCGTGCTTTTGAGTTGAATTGAAGTTCAGAGGACTTTTGGAAACGATTAAAAGGTATTTGAATTATTGAGAGACTTGTTATGCGTTGTGCATGCATGTTCGATATAGTTGTATATCGTTTTTAGTACGTAATCAGCGTTTGCAATCTTAAATACGAGTTGAAATAATGAAGCGTTTTGTGATGAAGTCGGTAGGCCTACATGTTTGAGATAAACACGTTAGTAATTGTACAGTATTGTTTTCGACATCTGTAATTCGTTCCGCAGACGTTCGTAAACGATGCCAGGTTGTGCTGCATTTGTTGTTCCAATAGATGCGAAGGTGGCTTTCGCATGTTAGCATTTCCACGCAATGAAGAAAGACGAAAGCGGTGGGCAGTCGCAGTCAACAGGGCTGACATAAATCAAACAGGAGCCTTGTGGAAACCAACCAAGTACTCTTATCTATGCGAAGTAAGTCGTTTTTGCTTTTTACTACATATAAAACAACTTGCAATATACATAGTTAAATTTGAAAACAGACCTGTAAATTGGCTGTGTGAAAATTATTATAACACATTATTCTTATAAACAAAGGCATTTAACGAATGATTTCGCCATATTGTCTTGTGCTTTTGATTCGGTGAGTGTGTACTCCAGTACTCCACTACTGGCCCTTCAAAAGTCCCGCCCGCAGTTTGCAGAAAAATGGCCGCCGTATCGTCCGGTTGGCCACTCTCTCCCTATACAGGCTCTCTACTTAACGTCAATTCTGTCGACTACAAGTGACATGTATCGCAATACGAAGACTATGGTTTAAGTTGCAAATGACACCATCCATACTGCTCAATGTGCGTGACCGCACAAGTTCGGCCGTCAACAGTTGTGGCACTGTTGGTTAGGTAAGCCCATCTACATCTACATCTACATCCATACTCAGCAAGCAACCCGACGGTGCGTGGCGGAGGGCACCTCGAGCATCTCTATCGGTTCTCCCTTCTATTCCAGTCTCGCACTGCTCGGGGAAAGAAGGACTGTCGGTATGCCTCTGTGTGGGCACTAATCTCTCTGATTTTATCCCCATGGTCTCTTCGCGAGATATACGTAGGAGGGAGCAATATACTGCTCGACTCCTCGGTGAAGGTATGTTCTCGAAACTTCAAAAAAAGCCCGTACCGAGCTACTAAGCTACTCTCCTTCAGAGTCTTCCACTGGAGTTTTTCTATCATCTCCGTAACGCTTTCGCGATTACTAAATGATCCTGTAACGAAGCGCGCTGCTCTCCTTTGGATGTTCTCTATCTCTTCTATCAACCCTATCTGGTACGGATCCCACACTGGTGAGCAATATTCAAGCAGTGGGCGAACAAGTTTTCGGATTGCATTTCCTTAGGATTCTTCCAACGAATCTCAGTCTGGCATCCGCTTTACCGACGACCAACTTTATATGATCATTCCATTTGCAATCACTCCTAATACCTACTCTCAGATAATTCACAGAATTAACTGCTTCCAGTTGCTGACCTGCTATATTGTAGCTAAACGATAAAGGACAAGGACAAGGACAAAGGACAAGGTCGTACCACATTCTATGGGAAAAATCGGTTTTTAATTGTCCTAGGATCAAAAACCGCATAAAAAGCATAATAACATCGCTTTATGACTGTGGTGAGACTGACACAAGACTAGTTCAAATGCTGTCCACCATTTCCTGCCGAAAGCTGAAATCGAAAAATAGCATGTTCCACAGCAGATCGGCGCGTCTCGCGGGTCACGTTCAGAATGCGTTGCGCAGTACGTGCCTACACTTCACCTATGTTGCTAATTGGAGCAATAAACACAACGTCTTTCAGATAACTTTCACGGCCAGAGGTCAGATCAAGAGATCTGGACGGCGAGACTGCAGGGAACGACGGCTGATTATTCTAGCATTTCCGAAATGCGTTTGCAGCAGCCACTTCACTGGTTGTGTAACGTGCGGAGGAGCGCCGTCTTGCATAAAAATGATCCTACCCGCACATCTGCGCTGTTGATGGGTTGAAATGACGTTGGTGCCCAAAAGACTCTCGTAGCGTCACCCAGTGACGTTACAGGTAATAGGACACGCAGGACTCACCTTCTGCGATAAACGATGCCGTCAGCCCGCACTTCACAATCACCTTTGTAGAATGAAGTGGTACCTATTGCAGCGCGTGCATTTTCCGTTGCCCATATTCTGCAATTCTGAGTACGGACATGACCTTGGAGATGGAAATGGGCTTCGTCTGTCCACAAAATGTTTCATGGGCATTCATTGTCCACTTCCATGCGATCAAGACATTCCAGAGCGACCATTTTTCTTGCTGCAGGTCATCAAGAAGCAGCTCCTGAATTTATGCACCGTGCTCAAAGGCGTGTCCAACATTCAGGCAATTCCCTGCGCACTGCATGTTTGAGCACCAGCGCTCGATCCCTTCTGCAGTGCAGTGCTGTGGCCACATCTTCGACCGACATCGGATCAACTGCTTTCCTGCCTCTGGCACAATGCACTTCAAAAGAAGCTGTCTCCTCCAATGTTGTAATCATTTTCTCCAGACCCTTAGCAGATATCGGACCAATGCCTGTTGTCATTCCCTTGGATGTCCGGGACTTCCGCGGGAGTACTGGCGCACAGTCACTGTTCTTGTAAAAGAGCTTTACCAG
The DNA here is from genome assembly GCF_023898315.1 of Schistocerca nitens. Classification (NCBI taxonomy): domain Eukaryota; kingdom Metazoa; phylum Arthropoda; class Insecta; order Orthoptera; family Acrididae; genus Schistocerca; species Schistocerca nitens. Next base: position 478,150,321 of record NC_064614.1, on the reverse strand, counting down.
CAGCGCGACCCTTCATGGAGGCAGTCATACTGGGCGTCTCGAACACAAACTCAGGAACAGCCGAGTGCCGCGCGTCTGTTGGTGTCGTATACTGATGCTTTCGGCGCCATCTATTGGTCAAACCTTCATTAATTTTCTGTTCCATGACATTTCGCCTTGCGTCAATAATATGCTATTCAAATTTGCTATCATTCTGCGCAATGGTTCACTTTCTACAGCATTTTGAAACTGGAACTTTAATTACGTCAGGTGGTGCGAGGAAGGTTGAAACCCGAGAGTTTGGTAGTTCGTTTTTCGATTCACTATCAGCGTTACTGGGCGAAGGTGACCACTCCAGTTTCTAAACAGCCACAAGATAGAAAAATGTGGCTAACAGGTTGTAACCTCCCCACAGAAATGTATAACAATGATAATGTGCCAAATGTTAACTCCCCACAAAATTATGTTAAATAATAATGCAAAATGGAACCAAGCTTAAACTCCCCACAAAATTGATAAACGAAAATTGACCAAAACCCACAATAATGTCAATTAACTAATAAACCATGTAGGAAATGTAGCTTCCTAACAGAAATAATAATGTCTGGTAAATCTTTTTAAAGGGCAGCATCGCTGACCTTCGGCCCTGTGAAATAATTAAATCTGATAATTTCTTACCTCAGTAAAACTGCATCTATATCTGCTCTTATTTTTCGGGACAGCTCCGTGCAATGCTGGCCCATATTTAATTTTGATTCTTGGAGGAAATGCATAGGAAATATTATTTAACTTGAAATGAATCTTTTTCTTTAAATGAGTTACTTTATAAAAGGTTATTATTGGGGCATCATTTTTTGAACAAATTAATTACAATTAACATACGTTATTAGCTGAGCGCAATGCTGCTTCTTTTACCTTCTACTATAATACACATCGTCCACCACAACCCCGACCAGGTTCGGAAGAACAGCACGCCGTCGACACATGTCGACGCCCGCTCAATACAACCGTCCACTCGCTACATGCAACTGCTCCAGACTGCTACTACTCTCCAACTGACTACTCTCTCTGCCCACTCGCCACACACAACTGCCGACTGACTACTACTGCAGACAGAGTGCAACTCGCAACTGTCTACTCCCTCTGCCGACTCGCCACACACAACTAAACTCTCGCGCGGTCAAGCGCAGACTAGCCACGATAAATAACTCTCTGGTCAGAGATTCTGTCATGCCTCGCCATCGCTGGTAATGAATACATATGAAACGTACGCGTTTCAAGGTTCATGGCAGTTGTTCAAGGTTGTGTGACGAGATTTCAACAAGATTGTAGAACCTTGCTGAATTCTTTATTGTTATCCACAAACGAACGAGAGCTTGCCGTCTTCTTGTGTGAGGTGCAGTGATGTTTAGCACCGGGAGCCACTGAACAGACCCAGAGAGAAGCGTGCCAGATTCAATGACCTGTCAAAGCTGAACATCCACTAAGTGAGTGTGGAAACTGTTGAGCAATACGGCTGAACGGCACACCTTTCTGTGAATAAAGCCGATTCAGTTTTCTCCGAGTGTTTGTGTGTGCTCCCCAAGAAGTTGCAGTTAGCTTTTACAATAAACTATTGTGGATGTTCACTTTTGCGGCTGTTTTCTGAAGATTGTTGCATTAGTTAAGCGACCTATACAAAGTGACGCCAGACATTTTGAACTGCTGTTGCATTGTAACACATGGTCTCTGAATATTACCAGGGGGCAGTAGTTTGCATATTTCTTGTGTGTGGTGGTTATCGGCAAATAACAACGGGAAACGGAAAATTATTTCTCTGTTCAGTAGTGCAGTATCAACCTAACGAGGCCAGTGTCCTTTGGCCGTTAATTTTACTCTTTGTTGTTTAATCTCCTCTACCGAAAGTTTTTTATTTTCGACACATGCAACAAGGGCCGGCACGTCACACGAATGGGTAACCGAAAAGAAGTCCAAAAATTAACTGTAGTCTTCAGACCATCTAATGACTTCTCAGATCTATTGAAAACCACTGTCTGAAGTATGGTTATTAATATAAGATATGCTTTTAAAAATATGGTTAAACCTAACCTCGTAAAATATGCGTCTATTGAATTTTGGAAGTTCACACCGAAGACACCGTACCAAACACGCTGCTATGTTCAAATACTGCTATAGCCCCAATTTCTCGACTTGACTAATTTAAATGATTATTGACGGTCTAGTTCGACAGTAAACATTCTTGGGATAACATTGGTAAGTTCCAATACTCTACTCGCCATGCGATATTTTACGCACAGAGCCCACAAAGACTTACACAAATTCCGAAAGGCGTTACTTCACAATTCACTGTGTATACTTATTAAAATATCACTCGAAACACTCACTTTCGTAAACTTCAATATAATAATAGCATTGTTTTCCCCGCAATACAACATTCAATAAAAAGAAACTGCTATACAAGGCACACGCTAATATCTTACGTCACTATAGCTTCAAGGATGCTAGCACGGGGTAATCGCACAGGCAGCTCAGCTTAGACTGGTTGCTCCGACTAGTAGGCATAGACCTGAATCCCCTGTTCCAGAACGATTTGAGTATTGTTCACGGGCGTGGACGTCTGAGAGAACGCTCAACTTTCTTGCATCATGCCATGTGCTTGAGGCTAAGAAAGGTACCTCGAGTCATACGAGGCTAAGAATAGTTCTCCCACTTGGGAATCTATGTTAACACCAAATTTTTCTGTATTATTTTTAGTTTTCTTGATATGATGAAATTAATTAGAATCCCTTACTCTTGTAAACATGAAAGCGATATTTTTTCAAAAGGAACTGTTGCAGGCTATCACCTCAGAATGTGACGATACAAAACGCTTTGTATCTTTGATTATTATAATTACAAACGTGAAAATTGGTACATAGTAATTATATTACATAATAAGTAAGGTGTTGAAAATTCCTAGTCTATCAGATAAACCGATAGAAATTTTACTTAAAAGAAGAAAAAATATTGAAATTGTTTAAATCAGTTTTTGAGTTTGTTGTTTCCTTACCAAATACATAAACTATTAAAATTTTAGGTTTTTAGCTTTTGCAGCTTGGCAGAACACAAAATTGTGAAAAAATTCGATTTTCTCGAGAACTAAAAATAGTGTGTGCTTTATACTTAGGATCCCTTACTTTTGTATATACGAGGGTGGAACAAAAAGTAAAACCTTTTGTGGCATAAAAATTAACAATGAATATATAAATACGAAACTAGTACAGATAGTAGTCTGACCTATCTTCTACACAGCAGTACCTTTCAACGTAGTCCCAATGAATTTGTACACATTTGCGTCATCGTTGAACCCACGCATCAAAACCACTTTGGAAAAATCCAGAGTTTTGCTTCTTGAGCCATTTTTCTCAGAATGATTTCAAAGCGGTTGACTGTGAACTGCAATGCGTCTATCTCCTTGAGCTATTTGGTTAGCACGTCCTCAAATGGCATCGGTGATAGATGTTGTCGGCGGTACGCTGCGCGTTTTATCTGCAAGTCCGTTTCTCCAATACCGAACTTCCTCAAACAACGCCGCACATTCTTCATTGATGAGGTTAAAACAGTTTTAAAATCATACATCAAAAAGTAAATTTTTGAAACTGGTTTTGAAGTTTGGGTTCAGCGATGGCACAAATGTGTAAAAATGTATGGTGACCATGTTGATCGGTAGTGCTGTGTATAGGACATTTCAGGCTATGATCTGTAATAATTCCCTTGCTATATGTTCATTACTAAATTTTTTATGAAGCAAGAGGCATTACTTTTCGATCCACCCGGTATACAATGATATTATGCTACTTTCAGGTACACACTCTAAGAAAAAAAAGGAATTATCCGAAAGGAACGGGAATCGGTGGATTTTATAGGCATGTGCAGACAAATAAATGATTACAGTTCCAGAAAAATTGGATCATTTATTCAAGAGAAAGAGATTCACAAATTGAGCAAGTCAATAACGCCGTTGGTCCACCTCTGGCCCTTTCTTTGTTGTCCTCCTGAGGGATACGGTGCCAAATTTGATCCAGTTGGCGCGTTAGATCGTCATAATCCCGAGGCGCTTGGAGAGCCGCGCCCACAATGCTCCAAACATTCTCAGAGATATGGCGACCCTGTTGGCCAAAGTAAGGTTTGGAAAGCACTAAGAGAAGCGGTAGGAAAACTCACTGTGTGCAGAAGGGTATTATCTTGCTGAAATATAAGCCTAGGATGGCTTGCCATGACGGGCAACAAAACGGTGTGTAGAATATCATCGACGTTCTACTGTGCTGTATGGGTACCTTGGGTGAAACTCGATTACAGTGCGCTGTTTCTCACGCACCGATATAGTTACGTTATACACCGCCATACCAGACGCTACAATTCGGAGCCAAGTAGTGGCAGAAGGCTGCAAAAATTAGGACATTAAGAATAAAAATGAAGAATGTTAATAACGTTTGTTTTATTTAAAATGCTTTAAGAGGCATCATTTTTCAGCATATCTTCGTGTATTCGGTTTTCTGTGACGAGCCCCATGGATTACTGTATGGCCTGTACAGGTGATTGATGAACTGTTACATTCGAAGTCGATACTGAAGTTACCATAGGCACAGCGCTAATGCTTTAGGAGAAAGATTGCCAGCCACGTTCGATACGATGGCCTGCAAGGCGCCTATATAATGGAACGTATACACGGTTTTCTCTGTATGGTGCAATGTGCCTGTAAACTACAGTTTGGGAAAAGAACAAAAAATACGTATTACATGTGTGAGGAATGAAAGCGCGAATACCAAAATACCATTCCGGCTAAGCAGACAGAGGAATTAGTGAATATATTATGAAACTGTACTTATTCTACTACGCGTACAACGACCACAATGCGCTCTAAACGGATAGAAACGTTGGCAGTGTGGTTAAAACGCTAGTTCCATGTCAGTAGGACGTAGCATACCATTGGTATTTAAGGAGACAGAGCGTGTTTCGTATAGCAGTCGAGCGATATGGCACAGTGGTTAAGACGCTGGACTCGTATGCGGGAGTATGGCTTTTCAGGTTTAGGTTTCCCGGTATTTACCTAAATCGCTTAAGGAAAATTCTGAGATGGTTCTTTTCAAGGAGCACGTCCGATTTCCTTGCCATCCTTCCCCAATTTCGTGCTGGTGGCCAGTCTAACGACACCGTCGTTGACAGGACGTTAAACCCAAAACTTCCTTCCTCCTTCACACAGCCCTTGCATCGTGTAGTGAGAAAGGTATGCACACATATGCTGTTTATAACCTATAATATTTCACACAACTATGCTGGGTCGGTGTTTAGGTCCGAGATTATTGAACATTTCCGTTGCGCAAAGTCATTGGCCTTGGGAGAATCTAAAAAGGTGCAGGCCGTTTGTAGAGACAAGTGCTCTCCGTGGACGAATGTCCCTTTGTTGAAAGACAGTCCCAGAAGATGCCACAGAAGGATGTTGACACACTGCTACTCCATCCGCTACCTGAAGCTTTAGCACAAGTCTCAAGTGAGGTATTTCGAGGCGACAGGCGTAGAGTAGGCACATCGGCTCAAGACGTTTGTGTGATGTGTCCTGTTCCATCGGTGTCACCGTATTGGCTGTCTCTCTCTGAACCAAAATTCCCGTCTGAAAATTAAATGATGAGGTCAACCAGTAGTCCACACCTCCTGGTTACCGGGGAAACACTTTAGCTGACGGTTTATGTTGCCTTACGATTATTATTTCCAACGACACTAGTAGCAAATAAGATTCGTTTTATCAGCATCTCTTAATGCAGCATGAAAATGATTATTTTTAAATGTTTACTAGATGTAGGGCGTCATTTACAAGAAATATATTGAAGGTAGTCAGTGTAACATTAGTGTGGTGAACTTGATTTCTGGTCGCTATGTGCTGTATGACAAGGTGTGCTGTAGAGTGTTCATTGCTTGTGTTCTGTAGGAAGGTCACGTAGCAGTGGAACTACGTAATGTGTTACTAGTAATAGGACGGTGTATCCTCACGTACCACCAGGGACGAATTCCTGCTTGCTGTAATGCAGTAGTGCGCAGAGTGTTCGATAGTTGTAAATTCGATTACCCCTCATGGTGAAGACCCAAATTACAGCGCATCACTGGAGTTTTAAAACTACCGTAGAAAGTGTTCGATAGTTGTAAATTCGATTACCCCTCATGGTAGAGACACAAATTACAGCGCATCACTAGAGTTTTCAAACTACCGTAGACTACCCTAAACTATCATAGTTAAGTGTAGTCTGCGGTAGTTTTGCTAGTAGTCTTGGTCAGATAACGTCGTACCCGCATTACTTGTATGTTAGGTGTGTTGCACACCTATCAGACGTTACCTCATGACTATCACTTTCTTTACATATGCAGCCAGTGTCTTACTAGATTCCCCTAGAAACCGAAAGCGGAGAACCTTCTAGAAACTGAGTGAGAATATATAAAGCACCAGGTAATCTACAGAATATTGTTGTTCCACATAGTTATCTTTCTGCCTTTTAAAAATAAACAGTATTTATAGAGAGATTGAAACTGTCAATTTTTAATGCAAATTTTATTCGAAAATTGTCGATCTATAAAGTGAAACAGAGGGATATTGTAGTAAAAATAAAGGAAACAATACAGACTTATCATATAGCACTGGAAAACGCAATTTCCTCACTAAAATGCTAAAATATAAAACCGCAAAACAACAATACATCAAACATCGTTTCAATACTTCGTCGAACTCATATAAAACATGTTTGTAATATTCATAAACAACTTTTGCATTTATCAATAATGACAGGAAACTCTTATCTTTGACCGTGATGAAGAACGTTCTGTTGAGTACAAAATAACAACCAAAATTGCATTTACGTTTGCGCATGGTTACATAAAAGCGCAGAAATTACGCCGTCAGTTTATTCTGGTTACTTATAAAATACAGGTTATGTTCTGTAAGGATGTAAAGTATACAACGGAGTAAAACTGAATGATGTGCGGTTCTAATTATGAGTGGAACAAAGAAAGAAAGAACAAAGAGTAGTCGTCAGTTCCCAGTTTCTCTCTTACACATTAGTGTTTGAAAGTTGAATAATATGCTTTCGGTATTTTAGTTGCAACAGGGTCTGCAGCCAACATAAATCATCTGAATGTTAGCATTTTCGCATCAGTATTGTACACTCCCAAGTGATATGTGACATCGCTGCAGTTCAAAAACTAATTGGTGCCATATCTTTAACTACCACCACCATCATCACCACCACCCCCACCACCAACCTACGGATTGTTTGAGGGCTTGGACTGTTTTATGCTAAACAAACATCTGAAAACAAAACGGCTTCACGGCAAAACTGCGCAGTAATAAAATGAAAGTAACGGGATATTTTGAGACTATTTGAGAGGGATAATGTTATCTTTCAGACAAATAATGTGCTGCTGATGAAATCTTCTCGGGCTTCCATCCGGGTAGCTGCGTCGAAAATCCGCGACGTTTCGATGAGTGTCATTCTCTTCATCTTCTGGCGAAGAAGGCGATGAGAATGACACTCATTGAAACGCCGCGGATTTTTTTGGCGAAGAAGATGATGAGAATGACACTCATCGAATCGTCGCGGATTTTCGACGCAGCTACCCGGATGGAAACCCGAGAAGATTTCATAAGCAGTGTACACCGGTAAAGCCTGCATTCACATAAAAATAATGTGCTTCTTGACAAACAAAAGGAGACTATTACGTTATTAGACTAAGTCATAATAGTTGTTTAGTTGTCACTTCCCACAGTGGTCTTAGAATTTCCAGAGGAATGTTGTGCACACCTTCTGCCTTATTTCATCTTAGTTATTTCAAGTGCCTTCTAACTTCTAATAATGGATCTCCTATTTCTTCCCTATCGACTCCTGTTTCTTCTTCTACCATGTCAGCGGACAATTCCTCTCCTTCATTGATGCCTTCATTGTACTCTTTCCATCAATTTGCTCTCTCCTCCGCATTTAACAGCGGAATTTTCTTTGCTGTTTTACGTTACCGTCCTTGCTTTTAATTTCACCGAAGGCTGTTTCGACTCTTCTGTATGCTAAGTCAATCGTCTCGACAATCATTTTATTTCTGTTTCTTCGCATTTTTTACGCAGTCATTTCGCCTAAGCTTCTCTCCACTTCCTGTTTATATCATGCTTAAGTGACTTGCATTCCTGCATTCCTGAATTTTCCTGCACATTTTTGCACTTCCTTCTTTCGTCGATCAGGTGAAGTACTTCTTCTGTTACCCGTAGTTTCTTCGCAGCTACTTTCTTTGTACCTATATCTTTTTAGAACTTATGTGATTGCTCTTTTTGAGATGTCCAGTCCTCCTCAACTGTATCCTTCTCAACTGAGGTGCCTACCCAGATATTTACTGTCCCAATATATATAGCGACAGTAAACTTCAAGTATATCTCTTCATTCCTTGGTGTTTAGTATCTCACTTCACTGGTCTCTTAAATTTAGCTTCCTCTTCGTCGTTACTGAATTATGATATGAGCCTATATATGTTCCTAGGTACGCCTTAGAATCCAATATCTGGTTTCGGCGTCTCTGCCTGATCATGATGCAATATAACTGAAATATGTCCGTATCTCCCGCCCTCTTCCAAATACACCTCCTCCTCCTCTTGTGATTGTTGATCAGCGTATTCGCTATTAGTAGCTGAATCTTATAGCAGAACTCAGTTATTCTTTCTTGTCTCTCATTCCTACTACCGTAACCATTTCTTTTACCTCTTTCCCTACAACCACTTTCCAGTTCCCCATGGCATCACGTATCATACATATTTAGGTGTAATACTAAGAAGGAATTTGAAGTACAACCAGCATACAAAATCAGTATTAGGGAAGGCTAGCAGAATGCTTTATTGGAAGGGTATTGGGAAAATTAAATGCATATGTTAGGGAATTCGCTTACGAAATGCTAGTGTGGTCAATTCTGGACTATTGTTCCAGTGTCTGAATTCCGTATCAAGTAGGCCTGGCGAAAGATATCGAACAAATTGAGAGACTCACTGCTTGGATCGTAATAGGTTCGTTTAATTCTTACGAAAGTGTAACAGAAATTCTTGGTTACTTTAAACGGGAGTCGTTGGGAGATGTAGTTCTGGTGAAACCCTGTTGGATGCAGATAAACTGTGTTTCAGAAGACAGTGCGACCGTTATGCGGCCACCATCGTATATCTCGCGTAGGGAGCATTATAATGAGATAACAGAGATCAGGGCGCTTACAGAGGCGTGTAGGCAGTTATTTTCTACTCTCTCAGTACTAAAACGGAGTACAAAAAGAAAAACCCAGGTATTGAGACAATGTACCTTCCACCATGCACTGTACACTGACTTCTGGAGTACGTAAATAGAGGTAGATGTAGGATGTTCTCCTCTCGGCATCTTCATAGTCAGTTTATAAGCTCTTCGAGTAAATGTTAACTTTTTACGTTTCTCGACCAATAATATGATTATTGCTTTTCTGGGCTTGTTTGATGAGGTGCATAAGTTTCTGAAGAGATTTCGCAACAGAACTAGTAAATGTAGAATCTTGACTAGCTTCACTTGAACGCGAACGACCGCTCAAATCCGTGAAGCTACTCCAATAAAGTTTTGTAAACGGCAGTTTACTGCTAAAGACAAACACGTGCGGCGGAGCAGAGCGCACGGAGCAGACAATGGGGCACAGGTAGTGTAGTGTAGTGTGTAGGGAGCGTGGCTGGCGCGGCGAATGAGCCGCCAGCGCCCGGGGAGGCGGGCCCAGGGCGCTGCAGCTTTGGCAGGGATTCTGCCGGAGCCTGCGAGAGAATGGCCGCATTGAGCCGCACGTAACAGGCGCGCGGGAACCTTTCCAAGGCGCCAACCATTCTACTTTACTCCGCCCTTTCTTCTGCGCGCTCTCTTTTGCCTGCCCCGTTCCCGCTCGAAGAAGAGAATGTCGCGCGAATCCGTGACGATACGGAATTTAGCTGCGGGCTTGGGACGCCCTTGCAAGAGAGTGCAGTATGAAAATGAGGCTTAGGCATTAGTCCAGAAGTGCAGTCCAATATGCGTTACTTTCCGCTGGTATCAGTTCTTCACGTTTTCACCAACCAGATGCACGACAATGGCAATGCAACTGCCTCTGCTAATAAAATTAAATGAAATATCAGTTCAAAGGAAATTGCGTACGAGGTAATATTTAATCTTCGTTGATCCATTATGGACCGTGAGACAACGGCTGGCATGAACTTCTTGATGCAATAATTTACCAACAGCCGTATGATTTGTAGAAGTTTATTTTATTTTATGAACTTCTATGTGCTACCAGTTTCGGCATTACATTGATGCCATCTTCAGGCGCCACTCGTCGTAGTCGTAAAACCGCTATAGACCTAAGTAGCCATATAACTGGATCCGTGAATCAGAGCCTGTGTCGCCTGGCCACCAAGAGCTGTTGATTCACGGATCCAGTTATATGGCTCCTTACGTGTATAGCGATTTTACGACTACGACGAGTGGCGCCTGAAGATGGCATCAATGTAATGCCGAAACTGGTAGCACATAGAAGTTCATAAAATAAAATAAACTTCTACAAATCATACGGCTGTTGGTAAATTATTGCATCAAGAAGGTAATATTTTGCCAGCATCAGAAGCCATAATTTATACCTCTCTCAGTGGAAAAGCATCAGCCTCTTTGTTCGTAACAATTGTGTCAATTTATCTCCCTTGCTCGGACTTGCGGCTGTTGAACTACACTCCTGGAAATTGAAATAAGAACACCGTGAATTCATTGTCCCAGGAAGGGGAAACTTTATTGACACATTCCTGGGGTCACATACATCACATGATCACACTGACAGAACCACAGGCACATAGACACAGGCAACAGAGCATGTACAATGTCGGCACTAGTACAGTGTATATTCACCTTTCGCAGCAATGCAGGCTGCTATTCTCCCATGGAGACGATCGTAGAGATGCTGGATGTAGTCCTGTGGAACGGCTTGCCATGCCATTTCCACCTGGCGCCTCAGTTGGACCAGCGTTCGTGCTGGACGTGCAGACCGCGTGAGACGACGCTTCATCCAGTCCCAAACATGCTCAATGGGGGACAGATCCGGAGATCTTGCTGGCCAGGGTAGTTGACTTACACCTTCTAGAGCACGTTGGGTGGCACGGGATACATGCGGACGTGCATTGTCCTGTTGGAACAGCAAGTTCCCTTGCCGGTCTAGGAATGGTAGAACGATGGGTTCGATGACGGTTTGGATGTACCGTGCACTATTCAGTGTCCCCTCGACGATCACCAGTGGTGTACGGCCAGTGTAGGAGATCGCTCCCCACACCATGATGCCGGGTGTTGGCCCTGTGTGCCTCGGTCGTATGCAGTCCTGATTGTGGCGCTCACCTGCACGGCGCCAAACACGCATACGACCATCATTGGCACCATGGCAGAAGCGACCCTCATCGCTGAAGACGACACGTCTCCATTCGTCCCTCCATTCACGCCTGTCGCGACACCACTGGAGGCGGGCTGCACGATGTTGGGGCGTGAGCGGAAGACGGCCTAACGGTGTGCGGGACCGTAGCCCAGCTTCATGGAGACGGTTGCGAATGGTCCTCGCCGATACCCCAGGAGCAACAGTGTCCCTAATTTGCTGGGAAGTGGCGATGCGGTCCCCTACGGCACTGCGTAGGATCCTACGGTCTTGGCGTGCATCCGTGCGTCGCTGCGGTCCGGTCCCAGGTCGACGGGCACGTGCACCTTCCGCCGACCACTGGCGACAACATCGATGTACTGTGGAGACCTCACGCCCCACGTGTTGAGCAATTCGGCGGTACGTCCACCCGGCCTCCCGCATGCCCACTATACGCCCTCGCTCAAAGTCCGTCAACTGCACATACGGTTCACGTCCACGCTGTCGCGGCATGCTACCAGTGTTAAAGACTGCGATGGAGCTCCGTATGCCACGGCAAACTGGCTGACACTGACGGCGGCGGTGCACAAATGCTGCGCAGCTAGCGCCATTCGACGGCCAACACCGCGGTTCCTGGTGTGTCCGCTGTGCCGTGCGTGTGATCATTGCTTGTACAGCCCTCTCGCAGTGTCCAGAGCAAGTATGGTGGGTCTGACACACCGGTGTCAATGTGTTCTTTTTTCCATTTCCAGGAGTGTAGTTTTCTTACTGCGCAAGTTTTCTGCCCTTATCTCTATACCGAGTGGCTGTACAAAAAAATAGTTCAACATTTCGTAAGAAACTATTCAGTAAAGTTCTTTTCCACCATTCACTTCCGGAGTTTGTTTAATTGTTGCGACCGGTTACGAAGTGTGTCTAATATCGCCAGATACGTGTAATAATTTTCCGGGATATTCGCCTGCATGAGCCTCTCCGGCATTGGTTTCCAGACGTCGTTAGGAAGGGAGATCAAATTAAGCGGGCTAATACGCAAGGACCGACTATTGTTGTTATTGGTTCACGTGGCTCTGAGCACTATGGGACTTAACAGCTGAGATCATCAGTCCCCTAGAACTTGGAACAACTTAAACCTAACTAACCATAGGACATCACACACACCTATGCTCCAGGCAGGGTTCGAACCTGCAACCGTAGCGGTCGCGCGGTTCCAGACTGAAGCGCCTAGAACCGCTCGGCCACATCGGCCGGCCATTGTTCTTACTATACATGTTTTTCAGTACTGTTAGTACAACAATATTGTAATGTTTCCTTTCTATAACCCTGAGTCTGTGAAGCGTCGTGATGAAAATCAAAGCTGACCAGTAATGAATATTTACTCTTAAACTTAAGTCAAACCTACCGGATACCTGCGCGCCTTAGAGTGTCGCTCCCAGGATATGGGGAGGCGCGGATTAACGACTAGGCCTGTGCGCTGGACAGTCTCGATGTGGTTTCTAGACGGTTTATCCCATCCCACTAGGTGACTACCGGCCTGGCAGCCAGGTCACGCCTCAGCCACATGATAAACTCGTACACATTCACAGACTTTCCATTAGATACCACCAGACACAGGGAGATGGGGTACACGTGCTTCGTCCCGAGAAGGGCACCCGGCCACCGTCTACCGCTAATATTGTCAAATTCAGAATAACATGCCGAGCACGTGAAGACACCGGATATGGCCAGGAAAAAATATCTTCTTCCATCATCCAGTAGGCTTAGGGCTAGGGTTTCTTATTGGCTTCATTAGTCTTCTCATGTATTCATTCGTCATATCAGTTTACTTTTTGCACTTGTCTGGGCAAGGACACTGTGACTCATTCTATAGAAGTTTATTCCGTAGACCTGTCTGTAATAACCTATAATTTCCCTTCTTGTGTTTTCTCATGAGTGATGTTGTCCTCAGTAATAAGGCTGGTTTGAAAACTACAGTGCTTCACTAGGCAATGTCCTGTTTGAAGTGGTACGCCGTTTCCCTCCGCCGACCTCTGAACCAACTTAACCAGCAAGCTGTTGTGGTGCCTACAACTTAAAGTGGACGCCAGACCACGATGCAGTTCTGCATTTTTCACATTAAAAATTGAATGCCAGAGTGAAAGGGGAGATAAGTGACGGTGGATTGCACCCTGCATCTTTAGACGTATTGAATGACACTCAGAGAACTTGCGACCTTAGTCGTACTCCTCAGAACTTTATTTCTTTATCTTCGTTTAGAATCCGAACCTCTGATTGAAGTAGGAGCATAGGAATAGCCAATGGTTTTTAACTTTCGTCATATTCTCTCTTCTTACCTTATTATTTTATTTCTATAACGTGTGCTAGACGTCGTCGGAATTCAGAGACGCATTATTAGGGCGGTAATGGCTCGGTATAGCCAACACGGAAGTACAGGGTGACCCAAAAGTTGTTAACATTTGAAAATTCAATATTTCACGGAGTAATGTAGGCAGAGAGGCAAAAATTGACACACATGCTACAAATTGTATGTGATTTTACTGGAACTTCAAAAAGTGCAAAAAAAAGTCGAACAGATCGGCTTCATATGATACGAAAGGAATAATTAGCAAAACATTGATGGAATTTTGCTCATTATAGCAAATGGTCAAAATGTTGGCCGTCGTTCGTCAACAATACCTGTAGTCGAGGGACAATGTTGTGAACAACACTGTACAGCGTGTAGTGGGTATGGAGAGAAATTGCAGTCGGATGTTGTCTTTTAGCATCCACAATGAGGTCGGACGACGGCGGTAGATTTGCGACTTCAGACAAACTCACAACCAATTATCACACGGATTGAGGTCTGGGGATCTAGGACGCCAAACATGACGGTCGTGGCGGTCCAGTACGCGATCCTCACCAAACGATGTGCGCAAGAGGTCCTTCACACGTGTAGCAATTGGGATGGAGCGCCATCCTGCACAAAAGTCGTACCTTCCAGCAGGCGCTTATCAGCCAGGTTAGGGATGATATGACTCCCTGTCTAACTACAACTCATTTTATACACGATTCTCATGCAGCGTCGCTGACGTGTTGCTGTCCAGCACCATCTGTTGGCCAGTTTTTGCACTCGTTTTTGGTTTCAATAAAACAGCATATCATTTCAGGTATGTGTGTCAATTTTTACCTCTCTACCTGCATTATTCCGTGAATTAGTGCATTTTCAAATGTTAACGGGCTTTCGGGTCTCCCTGTATAACGAATACGCTTTGCAAATAGACAACGTCCTTCTCGCGAAAACCTGTTCGTTACGTTGAAAGGGTACAGTACCGCCCGACATTGAAATAGGTACAACATACTTCATTATTTTTGTCAGAACAACACATTTTTTTTGTAAAATAACTCAATTTCAATTAATACAGCGAAGCCGGATACCAGTGTGGGAAAGAATGACAATTTATTTATTTGATTGATCACATGTGCACTCCCACAAAGTAAATCCCTACATCCAGTTTGGTGAGATCTGTGAAATGAATAAATGTATGGTCGTCTGCTAACCGCAGATAGTGAATGTGAATATATGATCATCTTTGAGACGATCCTTTGGCCACCTTTGGTGGGACCAAAGAGATGAAATTTACCTGAGCTTTGAGCGCCTGAAATGTGGCTGACCAATACGGTAGCAAGGTGCTCCCCCACTTCAGAAGAGGTGCGAGAGGACCTGAAGAACGGCCATGTTTCAGCACTCTGCCGCTGGATCTTGTGCTGTTAAGACCTGTTTTAGTTGTGCTCCGTAAAGACAAAAGAGTGGAGACATGGTATGCATTTGGAATATTTAAGAGTAGTTTGAAATAATAATTTCTCTATTTCAGGAACTTTTGTGGGGAGAATTAAATGTCAGGCAGGTAATATTAATGGGATTGTAGTAATCTTCGGAAGTGACCAACGGTCACAATGAAACCACGTGTAGCAATAAGTTGAAATACTTCTGTGTGCTTAAGTTAAGCTGAGTTTCTAGCGTGTGTACAATAAGTTGAAATATTTAAGAAATAGCGTGTGTACCATAAGTTGAAATATTTAATAAATGGCGTGTGCAGGACTTGAAATGAGAGACGAGTACTTCCACGTGGTGAGTACTGTGTGAGTCTCAATCTGTGTATGAGACAAAGGATAAAGAGAAGTACTCGTCCATGGTATCAGTTGAGGACTCGCATGTGTGATGAATATGTTCTTAATATTACTTTGCGTGATATGATTCCGTGTGACGCTAGATTCAAACTCTGAGAGAGAAGCAAGGTGAGTCGGCCGTCTATCCAGCAATGCCACTTGGCTTGCATTGCACAGGAACACGTGCATATATCTCTAGAGTTCATAGTAGGAAAGAAGAATTACGAAGTGGGGCAGTGTCGTGTGAAACTGGGATAAATACTAATTGAAGTGGGAAAGCTGAAAGTGATAGTGTTGTGACTATTTATTGTGTTCTATTCCTTGTTGTAGTGTGTTGTATGTCATGTAATTTGGGTATGTGTGGTTTGCATGGGAGAGTACCTAGGTAGTTGCAGAGGTAGTGGGTTATGCGTCTTCCTTTTGTACTGCTCGGTCTGGAGGAAAGTTTCGTGATGGTGATTGTGAGAGTCGAAGTGTGAGATATAATAAAAGATCCACCATCCTATCCAGAAAGTGCACTGTAGCGTTAAATAATTACGAGACCATAAGATAGAGATTCACCAATGTAAAGCCATGCCCACTGGGCGGAATTTCTCATGTGTTATTGTTGTAGGTTATAGAATTTGTGTGTTTAGGTTATAGAATTTATCGGAATAAATAAGATAGTGAAAAGAAAAAGATTGGTGGACTTTTACTTCGAATTGTATGTTGTCATGATGTCCCGAATTTATAATGTGTGCGCCATTCATATTCAGTGCGGTGGCCACGTGTTGATAAAAGCCGTTAAATAAAAGAAAAAAAGAAAATGTGGTATTGCCAGTGCGTAGAGAACAGTCAGAGTTCTGTAAATTACTGATAGTCAGATATGCGTTTCCGTTGCGTATTATTCATACAGGAGGATAATTTGTAACTTAATTGTGAGTACGAGAGTTCATGTTACTCGATAAATAAGAATGAATCCACTCGCTTGGCAGACCACTCATCTTGCAGGCCTGACTGCTTGATGCCACAGTATGAGCAAGGCATGTGGGTGCCTCTCAACGTTTAGAGAATTGATATTCGAAGTAGGAAGCACAGCAGTCGTGTTGTCTCCACCATATTACGCTGAGGTAAGATAAATTAGAGTACGTTACGAATGCAATCAGTCATTTTTCACTCTTGTCATACGCTTAACGGTTAGGACAGTGAACGGATAAAGTACATTCGCTGTTCATGTGTGGTTACATCTTGTTGCGAATAAAACGAGTATGGTACGTAGGGAACCTGAATGCATTTGGTCACTCTATTTCTTTCTTGTTGACTTTTTTTTCAAATATAAAAGTTTATGCTCCTGTATGCCATGGTTCTAGTCTTTGCGCTTTATATGTATTAAATAAACCTTTCGTGTATCCCTTTGTAAGGATTTTTTTCCATCAGCAATTATTTTCTTGTCGTCAGCGAATAATGCAACAGTAATTTAATTTGATATAAGGTGTGTGTGCTGTTTTTTGTTTAGTATATCTCGTTTTGAACGTGTAATCTGCTCTACAGATTTACTGCAAAGTAAAATGCCATCCATAATTATAGAAAAATATCCGTAATTACTATAAATTATTTAGTAGGCTGCCCTCATGTAGTATACCGGTGTTTCTTGTGATAAAATTACGAAATTTGTTGTCAGATTGAGAAAATCATGAAGTTTCTGTTAAAAATGCTCAATGTGTTCTCTCTTGGTGATTTTGAGAGTATCGGGTCCGTAATTTGTTCAGCTCACACTTAACGTAAAATGTTCATAACATTTCTAGACAGGGTTGATGGGGACTCCAGGTATGTT
This sequence comes from Schistocerca nitens, assembly GCF_023898315.1. NCBI lineage: Eukaryota > Metazoa > Arthropoda > Insecta > Orthoptera > Acrididae > Schistocerca > Schistocerca nitens. The sequence goes on along the minus strand of NC_064614.1, from coordinate 478,132,966 downwards.
TGCCGAAAAAGGTGGCGCCAACACTGAATCTTTCACATAAATCGAAAAACCACGCACATGGGATTAAGTAGGGTGATCGTGAATACAGTAACAGGTATTCCTGTCTATTTCCTGCACCAAATCCGAACATTTTTCCCACGTTGTTGTGTTTAAGAGCTCACGATCATCAAGCTGGAGTGAAACAGATTACCGTTAACAGAAGAGAGATTGCACTGATGGTTTGCAGCAGCCATATATTGGAGAGTTAGCGGCACGTCCACATACACGAGTCTTGTAACGGAAGAAAGTGCCACAAAAAGATAGCGTAAACTTTGAACTGAGAGTAGCATACACTGTAAAAACGTATTAACATTTGGTGAGTCAGAGATGTGTTGCTAGATCGTACTTGAATTTTCTATGGCTCATAATCTGACATTTCGTCTGCAGGAAAACGATGTTCCAGAATCATTTTTTTCTGTATGCTGTTCCAATCCTATACCAACCGAAAAATTATCGAATTTTCCGGCCTGTTTCACATCTTTTTAGGGTTACGCTGTACATGCTCATATGTTTCTCGAGTCACCTTCAACTTAGATGCATTTAGAGATGCCGCCCGTGACTTCAAACCGTAAATACCATTCCTGAACGACCTATTTTCGCCAAACCTTTTTCCGATAGTTCGTTGCTATGTTGTAATAAACTGATGTGATTTTGAATTTGCTGCAAACTAAAGAAAATGTGTTATAGAGGAAAAACGATACGCAGTTTCCGCCATCTTACCTGTATGGAGTTTGTTTTACTTCAGTATCAATTTCGGACTGCACCCATCGTCGAGTGAAGTGGGACGTGCAGAGAGTGTGCGTACCTCACGTAACGTTCTTCATACTATAATACCATAATAGTACAGAGAGAATTGCCGGTTTTCAACTTACGAATGCATATTTTCTGTATCTTTCAGGTTAACAGACAATGGGTGAAACTCTAAATCGGTCGTGAAATAAAAGAAACGCTGTGCAGCCGAGGTGGCTCGGTTACTGGTACTTGTAGCATAACATGACTGGCCATTAATACTGCAACACCTGCAACACTATGGAAGTAGCATCCTATAAACGAAAAACTGGTCAGGTGTGAATAGTACTTGCGGACTGAGGGTTCCGTACAAACTTTATTATGAATGTAGACAGTTCATCCATTCTAGGAATTGAGGATCTTGACGATTTTCGCCTGTTATCGACGTTGATACTGGCAAGATACCGATCCCTGGGGTTCCAACACCATCAAAAATGTTTTAATCTAAAATGTGAAGTCCGTTAACAAATGGAAAAAAATGTTTTTTCGGTGCGATATAATCAGAAATTTACAATTTTCTGTTTTTTCCCCTTTACTTGTACTGTGACACATTTCTGCTTGCCAAATGAGTGAGTTTTCGAATATCAAAATAGATTATATAAATTGCCGCATCTTCTGGTTGCAATGAATTTGGAGCTTACGTTTATTACACCGCCAAGATACTGTGGACCGTAGTGTGTGAAATAAATGTCTACGTGATACGACTGCCCATTCCAAAAAAAAGGAGGCTTTAACAGACGGACAGGCAGACAGTCACACAACAAATGACAAATTTTTGTTTCGTGTGTTATAATTACAAATTCAAAATTTTCAGGTTTTTTTTCTTCGGTTGTAGTGTGAAACGTTACTAAATTATAGGATTCTAGGTCAACGGAAAATACCCTGTGGGTTTTCATGAATGAGTTTGCGAGTATCAAGAGATATGACACAAATGGCCGTATCTTTTGATTGCACTGACAGAAGCTCTTTAAAAAAATCGCAAGGGGACGTAGACCTTAATACGCGACATAACTGAGCGAGGTGGAGCAGTGGTTAGCACACTGGACCGGCCATCCTGATACAGATTTTCCGTGATTTCCCTGAATCGCTTCAGGCAGATGCCTGGATGGTTTCTTTGAAAGGGCACGGCCACCTTCCTTCCCCATCCTTCCCTAATCCGATGGGATCGATGACCTCGCTGTCTGGTACCCTCCCCCGAGTCAACTAACCGACGTGACATAAATTTCAACTTCATACGTCTTCCTGGTCTTGAGAAAAAGGGTTTTGATCGCTCGCACAGAACGTTGTCAGGCTGCATTTGTCATCGCCATATGGTCCCGTTACTTGGTATGGAGCGCCACTGGGTACACAAACGACCAACTCTGTTTCGGATAGCTGATAATTAGGACAACAGGCGTTATGTTGCCGATGTTTTGAGGCACGAGGTTTCTGCGAAATTATACAGGGTGTAGCGGGTGTAAGTGCAGATATTTTTATATGTGGTGCCTTAATATATTGGTAGTTTTTTCTCTGCGCTGAAAAGCCCCCACAAACACGTCACAGACTTTACGATCTGATGTTTCCTACATAGCGGTACTTGGGCCCCGATGTGAACGACGCCTCGCAGTATGCACTATCCGTTAAGCATCCACGCGTCCATACTTCAATATCTGACCTGCTGCCTTGTGGAAAATGAAGATTAGTGGCTTCCTTGTGCCATGTATACTTGGTGATACTACCGAACCTAATAATGTACAGCTTCTAATAGCTATAATTATTAATCTGCAAAAGACTTGAATATGATGCAATGTTGCTCAGTATACTATCGTCAGTCACCAGTAGAAATACTGCAGTTATATCCATTACACCTTGTATTTGAGCGATATACCAGAAGGCTACATAGAAAATGACTTAAACAAAATTTATAGTTGGCCTGATGAATGGCAGCTAGAAAATATAGAAAAATGTAAGTTAATCCAGATGAATAAGAAAAACAAGCCTGTAAAGTTCTAATACAGTATTTGTAGTTTGTTGCTCGACACAGTCACGTCATTTAAATATCTGGATGTAGCACTGAAAAGTGATATGACATGGAACGAGTTTGTAAGGCTGTAGTAGAGAAGGTGAATAGTGGACTTCGGTTTATTGAGAGAATTTCAGGAATGAATAATTCCTCTGCAAAAGGAGATCGCATATGGGACACTAGTGCGACCTGTTCTTGAGTACTACTTGAGTTTGGGATTCGCACCAGGTCGGACTAAAGGGTGACATCAAGGCATTTCACGGGCGGGCTGCTAGTTTTGCTACCGGTAGAAAAGAACAAAATGCAAGCATTATGGAGATGCTTCAGGCACTCAAATGGGAATCCCTGGAGGAAAGGCGACGTTCTTTTAGATCAGCACTAAAGAGAAAATTTAGAGAACTGGCATTTGAAGCTGACTGCCGCCAACGTAAATTTCAAGTAAGGACCATGAAGATAAGAGAAATTAGGGCTCGTAAAGAGGCATATAGGCAGTCATTTTCCCCTAGCTGTATTTGGAAATGGAACAGGAAAGGAAATGACACAGAGTACCCTTCATCATGCATCACATAGCGGCTTGCGGAGTGTGTATGTTATGTAGATGTAGATGATGCCCGCCTTACCCTGGCCTACCTCGATAGACAAGCGTTCGACTGCCTTCCTCACACACTGAAAACATCTGGTCATGGGTTACCGAGAGACTGGCATGCTATCAGTCATCAGCCATTACGACGGATGGACTCTGCTGTAGAGTTGAAGCACCATGGGATGTCGACTGTATCTGTCTTACAACCTCAGTTTGACTCGATGACCAGCTGGTTTTGAATTATTCCCACAACCAGTGGTCGTAGCGCTCTGTACTACGTTTCATACCCTCTGTATCCCCAAATAACCTAAAAATTTAATCACAGATTGTTCGTACTGTACAAACAATATGTGAAATTTTATTACTTGTTATCCTTCCTGGTGCTGCAATTTTAATGACCAGCAATTTGCACTATTTGATCAAAAGTACCTGGATGGTTATTGGTGGACATTAATGTGGGATGTGCCTATCCTTCGCCTGTATGACATCTTGAATTCTGCTGGGAACGCTTTCAGTGAGCTTTCTGTTTATCTTTGGAAAAATGGCAGGCCATTCTTCCTAAAGAGACTAAACTAAAGAATGTAGTGATGTTCAACGCTGGGATCTGAAGTCGAAGTTCTAACACATCTCAAAAGTGTACCATTGTGTTCAGGTCGGGATTCTGGGCAGGCCAGTCTATTTCAGGAACGTTACTGGCCATAAGCCGTAGCCTCACAGATGCTGCTTTGCGAAAGGGTGCTCTGTCATGCTGACACAATCAATAAACGTCTCCGAACTGTTCCTCTTCTGTATGAAGTACAGACTGCTGCAAAATGTGTTCATATCCTTCCCCATTTAACGTTTTCTTAAGTTCAATAAGGAGACCACACCCAAACCACGAAAAATACGTTCATTCCGTACCACCATCCCCTTCACCCTTCAATGTTGGCACTACACAGGTTATGATGGCAGGTAACCTTCTCCTGGCATTCGACAAACCCAAACCCTTACATCGGACTGCCACACAGCATAGCGTGGTTCATGATCCAAAATCGCTCGTTTACAGTCATCCACTGTCCAGTGACGTCACTCTTTACACCTCCTCAAGCGTCACTTAACACTGACTACAGGACTGAGTAGCTTCTGAGGGGGTGCTCGGCCACTGTACCCCATTCTTTCCAACTTCCGACGCAGAGTCATTATTCGAGGTTGACTGCTGGTATGACTTTGAAACTCAGGAGTGATTCCATCTGCTGATTTTATGAAATGCAATTCTCGACGGGCCCTGTCTGCTACAACATGAGGCCTGCCTGTTGTTGCCTTAGCTGCGATTGTTTCTCTCGTTTCCACTTCAGAATCACCTCACCAACAGTAGACTTCTGCAGCTTTAAAGGCGCTGAAATGCCACTGATGGATGTTTTCTGAGTTGACATCCAATGACTTCCATGATCGAAGTCACTTGGCTTTGCAGACTGACCCATTCTTGTGTTTCTGACTCTCTAGTGACAACACAATACTCCTCGTCTCCTTTTATACTGACATCTAGTGATCAAATCAGCATTACATTGGGATGTCGGCTACTTTAGATCGGTTAAGATAGATCTGTGAAACCTCTTCAATTATTTATGGTAGCTCTGCATATCTTCAGTAGCATTTTGCCTAGATTAGATTCTCAGCTCACAGTATTTTAGATCTACTGCACTTCAACAGAATCTGCAAAGACAGAGGCACTGTATCACGGCTCTATTATCGCATAAATCTTAGCTCGCGCCTGAACCCTGGCAAAACATGTTGTCGCTCCCCACCGCCCCCCCCCCTAAACAGGGGTTCCTATAGAACTACGCCCGTGTACACAACTGGCCATTAAAAGTGCTACACCAAGAAGAAATTCAGATGATAAACGGGTATTCATTGGACAAATATTTCATACTAGAACTGACATGTGATTACATTTTTACGGAATTTGGGTGCATAGATCCTGAGAAATCAGTGCCTAGAACAACCACCTCTGGCCGTAATTGTTGTTGTTATTGTTGTTGTGGTATTCAGTCCTGAGACTGGTTTGATGCAGCTCTCCATACTACCCTATCCCGTGTAAGTTTCTTCATCTCCCAGTACTTACTGCAACCTACATCCTTCTGAATCTGCTTAGTGTATTCATCTCTTGGTCTCCCTCTTCGATTTTTACCCTCCACGCTGCCCTCCAATGCTAAATTTGTGATCCCTTGATGTCTCAGAAAATGTCCTACCAACCGGTCCCTTCTTCTAGTCAAGTTGTGCCACAAATTCCTCTTCTCCCAAATTCTATTCAATACCTCCTCATTAGTTATGTGATCTACCCATCTAATCTTGGCCGAAGTGGCCGTGCGGTTAAAGGCGCTGCAGTCTGGAACCGCAAGACCGCTACGGTCGCAGGTTCGAATCCTGCCTCGGGCATGGATGTTTGTGATGTCCTTAGGTTAGTTAGGTTTAACTAGTTCTAAGTTCTAGGGGACTAATGACCTCAGCAGTTGAGTCCCATAGTGCTCAGAGCCATTTGAACCATCTAATCTTCAGCATTCTTCTGTAGCACCACATTTCGAAAGCTTCTATTCTCCTCTTGTCCAAACTATTTATCGTCCATGTTTGACTTCCATACATGGCTACACTCCATACAAATACTTTCAGAAACGACTTCCTGACTCTTAAATCTATACTCGATGTTAACAAATTTCTCTTCTTCAGAAATGCTTTCCTTGCCATTGCCAGTCTACATTTTATATCTTCTCTACTTCGACCATCATCAGTTATTTTGCTCCCCAAGTAGCAAAACTCCTTTACTACTTTAAGTGTCTCATTTCCTAATCTAATTCCCTCAGCATCACCCGATTTAATTCGACTACATTCCATTATCCTCGTTTTGCTTTTGTTGATGTTCATCTTATATCCTCGTTTCAAGACACTGTCCATTCCATTCAACTGCCCTTCCAAGTCCTTTGCTGTCTTTGACAGAATTACAATGTCATCTGCGAACCTCAAAGTTTTTATTTTTTCTCCATGGATTTTAATACCTACTCCGAATTTTTCTTTTATTTCCTTTACTGCTTGCTCAATATACAGATTGAATAACATTGGGGAGAGGCTACAACCCTGTCTCACTCCCTTCCCAACCACTGCTTCCCTTTCATGCCCCTCGACTCTTATAACTACCATCTGGTTTCAGTACAAATTGTAAATAGCCTTTCGCTCCCTGTATTTTACCCCTGCCACTTTTAGAATTTGAAAGAGAGTATTCCAGTCAACATTGTCAAAAGCTTTCCCTAAGTCTACAAATGCTAGAAACGTAGGTTTGCCTTTGCTTAATCTAGCTTCTAAGATAAGTCGTAAGGTCAGTATTGCCTCACGTGTTCCAATATTTCTACGGAATCCAAACTGATCTTCCCCGATGTCGGCTTCTACCAGTTTTTCCATTCGTCCGTAAAGAATTCGCGTTAGTATTTTACAGCCGTGACTTATTAAACTGATAGTTCGGTAATTTTCACATCTGTCAACACCTCCTTTCTTTGGGATTCTAATTATTATATTCTTCTTGAAGTCTGAGGGTACTTCGCCTGTCTCATACATCTTGCTCACCAGATGGTAGAGTTTTGTCAGGACTGGCTCTCCCAAGGCTGTCAGTAGTTCTAATGGAATGTTGTCTACTCCTGGGGCCTTGTTTTGGCTCAGGTCTTTCAGTGCTCTGTCAAAATCTTCACGCAGTATCGTATCTCCCATTTCATCATCATCTACATTCTCTTCCATTTCTATAATATTGTCCTCAAGTACATCGCTCTTGTATAGACCCTCTATACACTCCTTCCATCTTTCTGCTTTCCCTTCTTTGGTTAGAACTGGTTTTCCATCTGAGCTCTTGATATTCATACAAGTGATTCTCTTGTCTCCAAAGGTCTCTTTAATTTTCCTGTAGGCAGTATCTATCTTACCCCTAATGAGATAAGCCTCTACATCCTTACATTTGTCCTCTAGCCATCCCTGCTTAGCCATTATGCACTTCCTGTCGATCTCATTTTTGAGACATTTGTATTCCTTTTTGCCTGCTTCATTTACTGCATTTTTATATTTTCTCCTTTCATCAATTAAATTCAATATATATTCTGTTACCCAAGGATTTCTAGTAGCCCTCCTCTTTTTACCTACTTGATCTTCTGCTGCCTTCACTACTTCATCCCTCAGAGCTACCCATTCTTGTTCTACTGTACTTCTTTCCCCCACTGCTGTCAATTGTTCCCTTATGCTCTCCCGAAAACTCTGTACAACCTCTGGTTTAGTCAGTTTATCCAAGTCCCATCTCCTTAAATTCCCACCTTTTTGCAGTTTCTTCAATTTTAATCTGCAGTTCATAACCAATAGATTGTGGTCAGAGTCCACATCTGCCCCTGGAAATGTCTTACAATTTAAAACCTCGTTCCTAAATCTCTGTCTTACCATTATATAATCTATCTGATACCTTTCAGTATCTCCGTGATTCTTCCATGTATACAACCTTCTTTTATGATTCTTGAACCAAGTGTTAGCTATGATTAAGTTAAGCTCTGTGCAAAATTCTATCAGACGGCTTCCTCTTTCATTTCTTCCCCCCAATCCATATTCACCTACTATATTTCCTTCTCTCCCTTTTCCTACACTCTAATTCCAGTCACCCATGACTAGTAAATTTGCGTTTCCCTTCACTATCTGAATAATTTCTTTTATCTCATCATACATTTCATCAATTTCTTCGTCATCTGCAGAGCTAGTTGGCATATAAACTTGTACTACTGTAGTAGGCATGGGCTTCGTGTCTATCTTGGCCACAATAATGCGTTCACTATGCTGTTTGTAGTAGCTTACCGCATGCCTATTTTTTTTATTCTTTATTAAACCTACTCCTGCATTACCTCTATTTGATTTTGTGTTTATAACCCTGTATTCACCTGACCAAAAGTCTTTTTCATCCTGCCACCGAACTTCACTAATTCCCACTATATCTAACTTTAACCTATCCATTTCCCTTTTTAAAATTTTCTAACCTACCTGTTCGATTAAGGGATCTGACATCCCACGCTCCGATCCGTAGAGCGGCAGTTTTCTTTCTCCTGATAACGACGTCCTCTTGAGTAGTCCCCGCCCGGAGATCCGAATGGGGGACTATTTTACCTTCGGAATATTTTACCCAAGAGGACGCCATCATCATTTAACCATACAGTAAAGCTGCATGCCCTCGGGAGAAATTACGGCAGTAGTTTCCCCCTTGCTTTCAGCCGTTCGCAGTACCAGAACAGCAAGGCCGTTTTGGTTATTGTTACAAAGCCAGATCAGTCAATCATCCAGACTGTTGCCCCTGCAACTACTGAAAAGGCTGCTGCCCCTCTTCAGGAACCACACGTTTGTCTGACCTCTCAACAGATACCCCTCCGTTGTGGTTGTACCTACGGTACGGCCATCTGTATCGTTGAGGCACGCAAGCCACCCCACCAACGGTAAGGTCCATGGTTCATGGGGGGCTGGTCGTAATAACGGCCTTGATACGCCTGGGCATTGAGTCAAACAGAGCTTGGATGGCGTGTACAGGTACAGTTGCCCATGCAGCTTCAACACGATACCACAGTTGATCAAGAGTAGTGACTGGCGTATTGTGACGAGCCAGTTGCTCGGCCACCATTGACCAGACCTTTTCAGTTGGTGAGATATCTGGAGAATGTGCTGGCCAGGGCAGCAGTCGAACATTTTCTGTATCCACAAAGGCCAGTACTCGACCTGGAACATACGGTAGTGCATTATCCTGCTGAAATGTAAGGTTTCGCAGGGTTCGAATGAAGGGTAGAGCCACGGGTCGTAACACATCTGAAATGTAACGTCCACTGTTCAAAGTGCCGCCAATGCGAACAAGAGGTGACCGAGACGTGTAACCAATGGGAACACATACCATCACGGCGGGTGATACGCCAGTATGGCGAGGACGAATACACGCTTCCAATGTGCGTTCACCGCGATGTCCCCAAACACGGATGCGACCGTCATGATGCTGTAAACAGAACCTGGATTCATCCGTGCACCCAGGTTCGTCGTTGAGTACACCATCGCAGGCGCTCCTGTTTGTGATTCAGCGTCAAGGGTAACAGCAGTCATGGTCTCCAAGCTGATAGTCCATGCTGCTGCAAACGTAGTCCAACTGTTCGTGCAGATGGTTGTTGTCTTGCAAACGTCCCGATCTGTTGACTCACGGATCGAGACGTGGCTGTACGATCCGTTACAGCCATGCGGATAAGACGCCTTTCATCTCGACTGCTTCTGATACGAGGCCGTTGGGATCCAGCACGGCGTTCCGTATTACCCTCCCGAACTCGCCGGTTCCACATTCTACTAACAGTCATTGGATCTCGACCAACGCGAGCAGCAATGTCGCGATACGGTAAACCGCAATCGCGATAGGCCGCAATCCGACCTTTGTCAAAGTCGGAAACGTGATGGCACGCATTTCTCCTCCTTACACGAGGCATCACAACAACGTTTCACCAGGCAACGCCGGTCAACTGCTGTTTGTGTATGAGAAATCGGTTGGAAACTTTCCTCATGTCAGCACGTTGTAGGTGTCGCCACCGGCGCCAACCTTGTGTGAATGCTCTGAAAAGCTAATCATTTTTATATCACAGCATCTTCTTCCTGTCGGTTAAATTTCGCGTCTGTTGCACGTCATCTTCGTGGTGTAGCAATTTTAATGGCCAGTAGTGTAGGACACTGCAGGAGGTGTCAAAACAGACCTCCGGTTTGGGGACTGCCTTAAAATGCTAGTTTAACGAAGTGCAACAGTGCTTTCTATACCAGTTCTGCTGCCGTGCTCTAGAGAGCTCTAAAAAGTAACGTGCCTGGTAAACGCTACTGGGGCACGCATGACCGCCGCAGCCATCAGATAAGCCGGCAACGTCCGCAGTGCAAAGCGTGTTTGCCGGCGCCCCTTATCTGCCGGGGGGGCCGTGAGCGGTGAGCAGTGAGCAGTGGGCAGCCACTGCCAGGCGATGCGTGCGTCGATACCTGACGTGTGTGGCGGCCGGCGGGCATGCGTGCTGCTAACTGCCGCCGCTGGGACGGTGCCTGTTGCTGGTCAATTATTCAGTCCTTGAGGTACCGTGCAATCAGGGCTGATCGCTACCAACGATTGGGATGCGGTGGTCGCCTTCAACACAACACAATGCGATCTTTTTGTTCGCTGCCCGCACGTGTTTCGCTGCTGTTGCAAGCTATCCCGTCTTCAGTGGCGTTATTACGTGTAAGAATTCGTCATACCTGAGTACTGTCATACTTATGGTTCTTGCAGCGTATGTTGAACGTAGTGCCGGCCGGAGTGGCCGTGCGGTTCTAGGCGCTGCAGTCTGGAGCCGAGCGACCGCTACGGTCGCAGGTTCGAATCCTGCCTCGAGCATGGATGTACGTGATGTCCTTAGGTTAGTTAGGTTTAATTAGTTCTAAGTTCTAGGCGACTGATGACCTCAGAATTTAAGTCGCATAGTGCTCAGAGCCATTTTGAACGTAGTCACAGCTTTTTTAACATCTATTGCCTTTCGGGACTGCTCAAAGTTGTTACTACAGCCGTGATTTGTCCAGAAAACGAGGGAAAGGCGAATACTTGATGTATGGGGTCACTTTTCTTTTTCTTATCAGTTCAGCTGAGGGTAGTATGTTATACCGTGTTATCACCTGCTAACCAAGATACCATAATACAATCCTCACAGACATGTGATTTCGTCGAAGAATTTTTGACTAATTGTTCCCATTGCGTTAGTATGGACGGCGAATGCACAACAATAACGAAGGTAACATCGCTTATCCCCTAAAGAAGCGCGAAGGGACCACTAATGTTCTTAATGTCGATAGTAGATTAAAAGGTATTGTTTCGCTGTTGGCCATAGACGAGGCAATGAGGCTCTACCTACCCTCCGCATGTGATGTTATTGGGTGAGGTATGGAGGGGCTTGTGGTCACCACTCCGCTCTCCCAGTCGTTGTAGAGTTTATTGACCTTGGAACCGCAAGCAGTCGGTTTAGTAGCACCGCGTACCATACTTCCCACCAAGGAAAAATCGCTAGCAATATCGGGAATCGAACCCGGGTCCTCCGCAAAGAAGTCAGCCGCGCTCACCACTCAGCTACGGAGACGAACATAATATGGATAAACGGCGTATCGTACAGGAGAGCAGAGCTACCGGATTGTTCCTTGCAGGAGTGTTATTTAGAGGAAAATGTCGTCTCTGGACGAATGTAAGAAAATGCAGAACCAACAGGACAGTATTTACACTTAGTGAGATGGCTGGCAGCACTATTGAAAGTTTCATAAAGGCAAGCTGGTTCCCACTACAACGGGAAATAATCCGACGGCATACGACAAACTTCTTCAACCCGTCAAAATGCTTAAATACTTAATTGTAATACTACGAAGTTAAATGAATTGGGTCTAACACCTAAAATTAGTAGGACAGGTAAATGGAAGATCTAGCGGTTTTGGAAACAGCAGTGCAGAAACCACACACAAGACGCTAGCTCGATTATTATGAGGTACTGTGCGAGTATCTGGGGAAATTGTCAGTGTGCGGAAGTGAAACGTGGACGGTAAGCACTCCTCAGAATAAGAGAAGATTTTGAAATGTGATGCTACAGATTAATGCTGCATATATTACATGGCTACTTGGGAGGAGACAAAAAAATTGTGGCACCACAAGAAGAGATGAGTTGATACTCGTAGCTCCCTTTCCGAGACATCAAGGAATCATCAGTTTAGTATTGGAGAGAAGTGTGGAAGATAAAAAAGTTATAGAGGGAAAGCTAGGCATGAAAACGGTACTCAGGTTCAAATGGATGTAGGCTGCAGTAGTTAGAGATTAAGAGGCATGCACAAGTTAGAGTAGCACGGGTTAGCTGCAACAAAGCAATCTTCTGAATGAAAGCTACAAGAATAACAACATCACACATCGAACGTACTGAGAAACACGCCGCTAGAACATAACAGGTCGCTATTGTCCATAAGAAAAAGTGGCGGAGACGCTCGGGCAATTTACATGTGAATCGTTGGAAGCAAGGCAACTCTGTTCATGCGAAATCCTATTGGTAACTTTAGAGAGCTGATATTCAAAATTGCATGACTAATATGCTGTTTCCGTCGTATATCTCGTGCAGGAATTATGAGAATAAGATGAGAGAGATTCGTGTGCAACCGGAGACCTGTAAACGGTCTATACGAGGATGGAATAGTGAAGGAAATCTGTGATATTAGTACAATGTATCCTCCGCCATGACAATGCTGTGGCTTGAGTAGTATATATATGTAAATATAAACGTGAAGCTTTGCTTTACAAAATAGATTTTTTTAGAATCTAACAGATAAATTTAAATAATGGGAGTTTCGGCGCTGATAATCCTTGCATGTTTGTTTTTTCAAAAAGTAATAGACACCCCGAAAAACACACGTTTTTCATATTAAGTGCATTGTGCTGCCACCTACTGCCAGGTACTCCATATCAGCGACCTCAGTAGTCGTTAGACATCGTGAGAGAGCAGAATGGGGCGCTCCAGGAACTCACGGGCTTCGAACGTGGACAGGCGATTGGGTCTCACTTGCGTCATACGTCTGTACGTGAGATTTCCACGGTCCTAAACATCGCTAGGTCCACTGTTTCCGATGTGATAGTGAAGTGGAAACGTGAAAGGACACGTACAGCACAAAAGTGTATAGGCCGACCTCGTGTGTTGACTGACAGAGACCGCTGACATTTGAAGAGGGTTGTAATGTGTAATAGGTAGACATCTATCCAGACCATCACACAGGAATTCCATACTGCATCAGGATCCACTGCAAGTACTATGACGGTTAGGCGGGAGATGAAAAAACTGGGATTTCATGGTCGAGCGGCTGCCCATAAGCCACACATCACGCAGGTAAATGCCAAACGACGCCTCGCCTGGTGTAAGGAGCGTAAACATTGGACGATTGTACAGTAGAAAAAAAGTTGTGTGGAGTGACGAATCAACGGTACACAATGTGGCGATCCGGTAGCAGGGTGTGGGTATGGCAAATGCCCAGTGAACGTCATCTCTCAGCGTGTATAGTGCCAACAGTGAAATTCGGAGGCCGTGGTATTATGGTGTGGTTGTGTTTTTCATGGAAGAAGCTTGCACCCCTTGTTGTTTTGCGTGGCACTATCACAGCACATTGATGTTTTAAGCACCTTCTTACTTCCCACTGTTGACGAGTAATTCGGGGATGGCGATTGCATCTTTCAACACGATCGAGCACCACTTCATAATGCACGGCCTGTGGCGAAGTGGTTGAACGACAATAATGGACTGGCCTGTTTAGAGTCCTGACCTGAATCTTATAGAACACCTTTGGGATGTTTTGGAACGCCGACTTCGTGACAGGCCTCACCGACCGACATCGATACCTCTCCTCAGTGCAGCACTTCTTGAAGAATTTGCTGCCATTCCCCAAGAAACCTTCCAGGACCTGATTGAACGTATGCCTGCGAGAGTGGAAGCTGTCATCAAGGCTAAGGGTGGGCCAACACCATATTGAATTCCAGCATTACCAGTGGAGGGCGCCAACAACTTGTAAGTCATTTTTAGCCAGGTGTTCAGATACTCTTGATAACATGGCGTATCTAGAAAAAAAAACTGAATTGAGATACGTAGAATGTAGTTCAAATGAAGAGAACCCTATATAATTCAGTAAGGTAGCAATATTTCTGGATCTATATTACCCTCCGATTAGGTTAAAGAAACACCAATGTTAATCTCTGTTCTAACTGCATCACAGAGACCTATAAATTACATCATACCAGCGGTAAAGGCTGACATGATGACCGGTTGAAGCGTATTTTACTAATGAGAAGAAAACGCTTGTTTAAAATATTCATAAACGAGTATTTTAACGACAGCTTTAATTTTCGTAATCATCATTGAAAAATATATGTAGCTTTAGTGAAAGCTAATAAATTAGAATTTTCTGTAGGATGTTTGCTTTGTTTAAAATAAGACGAATGTTACACATTGTTCTAGGGCTGTAACAACGTGATAAGCGCCATGGCTGAATCCTTTAATGCAGTTTCTGAGGACTGTGCAAGATTCAGTTTCTGTCACTGAAGTGCATCATCAGCTGGCCCTCGTACTAATCTTACAAATGGAGGCATGGTGCTCAGTCTTGAACGTTAAGCTGGTGTTTGAACAACGACCTATATGCGAGGCTACTTAGCGGATTTCCAATGGAAACAAGGATAGTGGCAAATAGCTGATGCTAACGATTTTCGTTGGAATACGTGTTTATGTTTACAAACGCTAAACCTTTTATTTGGCGAAGATCTACGTAACTCTTCTTAACTGATTATAATGGTTCTTACGCCGACAGCTGTTACGTTATCAAGTGGGATAAACACAGAAATGTATACAATGGAACTGCTGCTTCATCCTATTGCTGTTTTGTCAGCTGTAACTGACGTGTTTTATATATTACTGTGCCAGTTAAAACCTTTTCATTGGCGTTTGTTTCACACCGTTATTGTTACTGGACCGGTAATCCAGCACAGTTCTTTTCTTTCCGGTCCATTTTCCAGTTGAGCAGGATTAGAACGTAGACGCGTTAAAGCTGTTTGCGTCTCATCAAACATCAAAGAAAACAGTACCGTCTTAGATTTTCGCGTCTCATCCCCATAAAACGGGCCTTCTTATTAAAGGCAGAAATATGGAGGTTCATATTCCGGTACTGGTATTTAAGTGTACGACGATGGTGTTGCTATCTCTTCCGCTTCACGCGGTTGAATTACCGAGATCCGTTGAACTACAAGAGTAAGCTCGATGCCTTTCCGATAGTTTGTCTTTCGAAAGTCGGAAAACGTAATATACTGAATGGCATTGGTCCGCCTTTATGAAAATAGCACCAACTACACCATTCACTGCGGTTTTCGTGAATTGAAGTAAATAGCATCAAGTATGGAGCATTCAACAGAAAAATGCGAGAACACTGAAAGAGCTGTGTGCTTCTCGCGATAAGCACCTAATGTCCTATGGGCAGGCAACGGCGAGGTCATGCTTTAGGAAGTTATGAAGCGTTGAAGATGCTTGGCAGTAGCGTGGCTCAAGAACGTACTCCCTATAACCGATGCTGACACTAGCTGCCGTTAGCCAGACTTAATATCATAGACGGTTCCACGTGATTGAGAGGAGCGTATCACCACAGGTCACTGGGTTGGACCCACTCTCTTCTACAATGGGCTCCTGACACACCCTTGTTACACATCGGTGGTGGTCATTTTATACTGTATCTCCAGCAAAGATAGCAAAATACGATATTTTGCGTATTGTGAGAATACAGATAGAGTACGGTGGAAAGAAGAAATTATTAATCTTTTTTGAATGGAGAGCTGACTTCTCTGGCGGCGACAATGCCTTTAACTGAGCAGGCCTTCGAGACAAACTGATCATGGATGACAGACACGCGTACGCCGTTCCAAACTACTAAAGTTCTCTTCTGTAAGTTCATAAATCGTTGTGGCTAGCAATCCATGACTAGATGTTCTCAATAAGTTAATTATTCGAAGGACTCGCTAGCCAAGGCAACAGTCAAGCTCCATATTTATCGAGGTAGTTGAGGACAGCACGGCACCATACAGTCTAGCGCTCTCTTGTTGAAGTAAATTGCCACGGAGGACTCGAAAGTAACGCGCAGGCACAGGTCTTAAACAGTCATAAATATATAGACTGCTGTGTAAATGATGGGTACGTGAACCAGAGAAGATCGTGTTGTACTGCTAATGATAACCAACTACCATCGCGCAAGATGCTGAGCCCATATGATGACAACGACGACGAATGGAATCTTGCATCGCTGTTCGTCCTTAGAGCGTCTACACACGTGTACATCTGTCGGAACCGCAGAACCGGGACTCGTCTGAAGAGACGACGTGGTGTCTGTCCCATGTCCAGTGTTGTCGTTGAACTCAAACAAGCCCGATTCCTGTCACAAAACTTATGACGCGACTGTACCATCCCACAAGGCTGTATGAACAATATATCTGCCTCTCGGGCGTTAGTCACGTGGGGTCACTGAGGTCATGTGCGGCATTGATTGTGCGACTCCACAAACCAACAACAGTGGTTGCCAGAGATGCTTGACGAAGAAGTTGCCGACCATTCAGATCCCAGAGATGTCGTCTGCGTCAATTATGTAGCAGTTTCCTTTCCGTCAGTACGGCAGAATGGAGATGAGTTTTCTTGAAATGTAGCCCCAGACCGTAACGTATGGCGTTTGTCCGTTGTGCCGGCCAACAATGCAAGCTATCATATTAGTCCGCAAGGTCTGTAGGACCGGTTGAAGCGACTCAGCACACCAGCGGCTGTGGTCACGTGTCCATTGGAGTCCGAGGTATTTATTGTCTCTGGTCAGTGAATGTAGACACACTGTCATAAATATGGCCTGGGTAGCAAGCTGTGGATTGCGTAGAAGCCACGCAGGTCGATATCCATTGCAGCATTCCTGAGTTGAGCCAACACTGTGGAATAAGATATTTCATTCGTCACAGACATATGGGTAAGATGGCGATTATCAAATGGTATGGTCACATTGTGTAGTCGAAGACATCTCCGTTGCTGCATACAACGCTTTTTTATTCATCGGTTCCACACACGCACTTTGTAGCAGCATGCCCCAAACTAGGGGAAATGCCGAGGTTCGACAGACCAATTTCGCTACAGTTGGTTAAATTTGCTGTCTTAGAATTTGGTTTCACGCTGATATTGCGCCAATTGAAGTCATCGAGGTATAAGATAATTCTGTCAGCAACCTGAAGAAAACTTCAACCTATCTTAAATAGCAGATCTACTGCTGTCATTGATAGTAACCACTGACTATATTGCCATCAAGAGTGGCACAGAACTTTCTTTTTAACCTATTTTTATTACATATAACATCAAATCTTATACTTACAAGTGACACAAAATTGCAGAAACTGCAATAGCACAATAAACTTATACAGCAGAAAGCAACCGTAGCATCATTTAAAAATCCTAATAGTTGGGAGACTCCAAGGAGTTTTTCAACGTCCTTGTCACAAAGGGCTTTCTTACTCTGAACACAACGGTCGCTTTGCACGTGAAGTATGAGAGCTGTGTTTCAAGTGTACCTGTTGAGTGCAGGCGACTGTAACGTGTGTATTATACGCTGAGATGCCGAGAATCATAGGATACCTTCTAATATCTAATATCGTGTAGGAGCTGCTTTTGGCCAGATAGTGCAGCAACTCGACGTAGCATGGACTCCACAAATCGATGGAAGTCCTCTGCAGAAATACTAAGCCATGCTGCCTCTATAGCTCTCCATAATTGCGAAAGTGTTGCAAGTGCAGGATTTTGTGCACGAACTGACCTCTAGATTATGTCCCATAAATGTTCGATAGATGACCAAATCATTCGCTCCATTGTCTAGAATGCTTTTCAAGCAAATAGCGGACAGCTGTGGACCGGTGACATAGTGCACTGCCATCCGTAAAAACTGCATCGTTGTTTGGGAACATTAAGTCCATGAATAGCTGTAAATGGTCTCCAAGTGGCCAAACACAACCAGTCCCAGTCAATTATTGCTTCAGTTGCAACCAGAGGACCCAGCCCATTTCATGTAAACACAGCCTACATCACAATGGAGCCACCACCAACTTGCATAGTGCCTTTTTGACAACATGAGTACATGGCTTCTTGAGGTTTGGGCCACACATGAACCCTACTATCAGCTCTTACCAACTGAAATCGGGACTTATCTTACCAGGTCACGGTTTTTCAGTCGTCTAGGGTCCAATCGGTGTGGTCACGAGACAAGGAGAGGCGCTGCAGGCGATGTCCTGCTAGCAAAGGCAGTCGCGTCGGTCGTCTGTGGCCAGAACCCGTTAATGCCAAATTTCGATGCTCTGTCCTAACGGAAATGTTCGTCGTACGTCTCACATTGATTTCTGCGGTTGTATCACGCAGTGTTACTGGTCTGTTAGCATCGACAACTCTACAGAAATGCTGCTGCTCTCGGTAGTTAAGTGAAGACCTTCGGTCACTGCAATGTCCATGTTGAGAGGTAATGGCTGAAATTTTGTACTCTCGGCACGCTGTTGACAGTGTGGAACTCAGAATATTGAATTGCTTAAAGATTTCTGAAATGGAATGTCCCATGCGTCTATTTCCAACCACCACTTTGCGCTCAAAGTCTTTTAATTCCCGTAGTGCGACACTAATCGCATCGGAAATCTTTATACATGAATAACCTGAGTACAAATGACTGTTCCGCCAGTGCACTGCTCTTTACAGCGTGTGTATGCGGTACTGTCGCTATCTGTATGTGTGCATACAGCTACCACGCTGCGCCTCAGTGCAGTCTGGTGCCATGTATGTGTTGTACGATAGTGAGCGAAGGAAAAGGGCAACATTTGGTGCCGACATATAGCTTAATACTTTCGGATAGCACCAAGGGTGTGACCGTGCTTAACGTTCGGACGGATCACTCCATGAGACACTCCCGGAAGGGTTTGGAATTCAGTTCGGGGCTATGGGACTTAACATGTGACCTCATCAGTCTGCTAGACTTAGAAACTACTTAAACCTAACTAACCTAAGGACATCACACACATCCATGCCCGAGGCAGGATTCGAACCTGCGACCGTAGCAGCAGCGCGGTTCCGGACTGAAGCCACAGCGGCCGGCTGTTCAGGACACTGGCATAAGGAATGGTAATCAGATGAACTACGTCACCGCCTATTCCCTTGCCGGACAAATGCCGAAGATAAAAACATGTGATAAATGAACAAACACACATCAGCACAGGCTCCCTACTACACTTAATAAAGGAAATGATAACATAATAATATATATAACACCAAAATACAGACACACACACACACAGCACAAAAAAATATATATCACACCAAAACACACACACACACACATACACAGGACAAAAACAAAAATAAATAAATAAATAAAATAAAATTAAATTAAATTAATACCACACCAAAAAAAACACACACACACACACACACACACACATACACAAAAGCACACACAAATGCATACACGAACAGACCACAGATACTTCAATAGTTACACTCATAAGTTTGGCAGTAATATTCGATCTTTAGCAAAAACATTTGGCAGTCGGAAACAGAAACCAAAACATTGCATTAAAACAAGCGTTCAGTGCATAGTGCTGTGGAATGTGGAAAACACAGCAAATTGGCGTTCATAGGAAGAAGAACAACACCAAAAATGCAACAGGAGCGTAATATGTAAGAAACTGTCTACGCAACCTGTAAGTACAGTTCAAAACATTACTACTTAATAGGAAATACCAACCACCAGAACTGTTTATAACCTATAGGGACAGTTACAAAAATGTAAATAAAATAGCTAACATATGTACATATTCCAGGCCACTGATGATGCCTTGCAGAAAATAAAGGCGAAACGCGTATGGCACTAAAATTGTGTTTTATTCAGTTGCTGTCAGACGGTCCATTAATAAAAATTATCAATATGCCGAAGATAAACTTTTTTCTTTTTTACCGCCGTGGTTCGATCCGGCTAACTCCGAGTCGAGTCCCATCACACAGGTGTGCGTCAGCTGCCTCGTTTACAGAGGCGAACAATGCGAAGGTTGGCCTGAGTACCTCAGTACTTCTCTGGACACGCAGCTGTTGGTGACGATTTCCCCTCACTTTCCGTCGGCATCTGGCGTGCCTTACCCAGTCAGTTTTAGGGAACCTACAAGTAAAATGGCCTCCGACCCTAGGTGTAACATACCATGTTTCACTTTAATAAACCACTGCCAGAGGTAATAGAAGCGATAAGTGCCAGAAAAGTCCTTGGTCAGAATTGGGTTTTTACCCCGGAGGTCAAGAGTTACAGGCTGTCAAACACATTTTCTGCGTCTTTTCTTCTCTCTCAGCCCAGGTTTCTGCTCACCTTAATACCGTCTTTCGCTACTTCGCCAATGCACGCTTTTTAAAAATTTTCTTCTTAACTATACTGCTCGAAAGCCGATGTCTTTGCTGTTAATTTTACCGAAAAACATTCTCCTTGCTCTTTATAGGCTTTGCAGCATAAATAAATAAAAAAAATTACTAAACTAAAAACTACCGAACTACAAACGGTTTTTCGTTGGCGAATTTTAGAATTTTATGCTAATTGTTTTATTGAAAGCAACTTTTCCTAAAGCCCAAAATTCTTTCTCTAATACTGTGTTTTCCGTGAAACAGAGCTTCAGATTACGTTTGATAAGTTTTGGAAATGCTTATTGTGTTCAGAACTAATTTTTTTTTTTTATCTTCTCACGTTCTTTTCCAAGGTGTTGTTTTACGCTCAACATAAAATACATGGACTAACGCCTCATCCCAGTATAGCTATTCCGTTTCGTCTTCTGTATATGTTCCAGTAAGGGATCAATATGTAGCCAGTGTCAATTGTTTGCTCTGCAGTTCTGTTTACTATACCAGTTTGTTACAAGTCCATGTCCCAACTCCAGTCTGATACAAACAAACGTGTGAGCTATAGAATCGGTCGTTGCACATATAATGAGTCACGGAGTCCCGCTGTTCTCATGATGCTGGTCCTTTATTAACCCGTTTTCATGTAGTTTGAAGTCGCTTCAGTAAATTAGCTTGGTGTAACATTGATTCACACTGGAAGGAGCACTTTACGGTCTATATGAACCCTGTCTGTCGCAACCTTAATTACACTGTCCAGTAACATTGATCTGACCACCTGTCAAAAGCCTGAATAACCGCCTGAGAGACGTGCAGGAAAAGAGTCACTGAGGTTCTGGAAGGTACGGACAAGGATGAGGAGCCATGCCGCTTCCAGTGCTGTGACCAGCTGCGCTAGGTTCATCGGTTGGGTATGAATATCACGAACAACCTGATCGAGGTGGTCCGATAGATTCTCGATTGCGTTTGAATCCGAGGAGTTTGGTAGTCAGAGGAGTACGGTAAAGTCATCCTGGTGCTCTACGAACCACGCCCGTGCATTGCGAGCTGCGTGACACGTTGCATTGTCCTGCTGGTAGATGCCTCCCTGCTGAGGAAAACCAAACTGCATATAGGGATGGACATGGTTCCTAAGGACTGATGCGTGCTTGTTTTGATCCACTGTGCCTCCCAGAATGACGAGAACGTCCAGGTAATGCCACGAAAGCATTCCCCAATCCATGATGCTCCATCCTCCGCCCTGGACCCTTACGGCGATTTTTGCAGGGTGTTTAGTTTCAGACGTTTCAGGCCGTACACGAAAACAACCATC
Source organism: Schistocerca nitens (assembly GCF_023898315.1). Taxonomy (NCBI): domain Eukaryota; kingdom Metazoa; phylum Arthropoda; class Insecta; order Orthoptera; family Acrididae; genus Schistocerca; species Schistocerca nitens. Next base: position 478,111,247 of record NC_064614.1, on the reverse strand, counting down.
TGTCCGATGGAGTATAAAACGTGAACCATCCGAAAGAGCCGCTTGTCGCCACTCCAGTTGCAGTACTGGCGTGTAAATTCCAGCCTTCATCGCCACTGAACAACAGTCATTGGCTGTATAAACCAAGCGCCTGCTGCGGAGACCCACCGTTCGTCGTAGGGTCGTTGGGGAGACACTGTTGGTAGGCCCTTGCTTCATCTGGGCTGTCAGCTGCTGATTAGTTACACGTCTGGGTGCCTGCGCTGTCGTTCACCCTGTAAGGTAGCAGTATTTTGCACCTTACTGTAATATAATAATGGTTGCATAGACGAGTTAGATATCGGTTATTATGTTATTTATCAGGCAATCAGCCTATTGAAATTAATATAGGGAGTATCAGACGGCATAAGACGCGTATTAAATTTAAGGAATTCGCATGTTGCATGAACTCTGGGTTCAGGTGATATTTTCACGGAGTTTGGCTGGAGCAGACGAGTGGCGCTGCTCAAAGGCAGAGCAGAGGGGTGCGGAAGTTTACAACCGACCATTACAAGTCGGCATGCGAAAGCGTCCCACTGGGGGAGACGCGCTGCCGGAGCAGGTAGGCACCCATTGCGCGGACAACAGAGGCAGGCCTTCGAGGGACGGCGCCTCGTTGGCGCTGGGCGTTACGCTGACGCCACTATGTCGAGATGAGCTGGCGCCTAAGGAAGCCTTCCCACGAATCTTAACGTTTCTGGGGATTTCTAAGAAACGCGGTTAAGCTAGTGCAATGACCTTTTCCCGCGCGAGGGCTAACAGAGAGGCACGATTGGTGGGTTCAATTTTGAACGGAGTTTCAGTTTGTTCCAGAACACATTAGGCGCAGTAGAGCGCAGAATGTTTTGATTGGCTGGAAGAAGCCAGGAAATAATAGTGGGAGCGAACTGTGCTGGTCTAGAGCCACGGGATTGGCCAGCTCGAAAAATAGCGTGGGGGTGCTGATTTTTGCAGAGGGATGCTTTTGGAGCTGTTATTGAGGGGAAGCGTCTCAGCTCCTGTAGCGAACGGACGTCGTGCTTTCGGCTCTGATGTAGGAGAGTAAATTCTTTTCAGTGTGCTGTGCAGAACTTTGAATAAGTCTGCCAGCTGCAACTGAAAATAGTATTCAGTTAGGGGTACTGTCATGTTTTACTGTTAGAGCCAGGCTGATTCCGCTAATTAAGGGTTGGAAATACTGTCTCACAGGAAGCAGACAGGAGCAGAGCAATTTCCTTGAGCCACACTTTATTAAAGACGTTACTGGATTCCGCCTTTGGGCTGGTGAGTCCCGTCTTAACGAGTGCGAGACGAATGGAAAGAAAGCAGAATTAGCTTTTGAATAGGAGTTTACGAACAGGAAGCCTGTTCGCGAAAATAAATTCGTTTTTGTTGCAATTCAGGCCCCTCGACGACGCAGACGCCATCGGCAGCTTGCTGACCTGTCCACGATGCTGCATTTGGTAACGTGATGCTCAGTTTCGGCATTTAAACCGATATTACGCACGCCTGTGCTTACCAGAGCTCAGTTTTCCAGCCACGCTCTTACTTAGAATTTGGTAATTGCAGTAGGTTTGTCTGACGTATTTTATGCCGTCTGATAAGGGGAGAGAGTAGAAAATAACAATTAGAGATGCGTTATCCGACCTTAAGTGTTAGTTTTGGAATTTAAGGGCCATTGCCATTACTAGCTTAATTTTATCACTTATAAATGTATGTCATTGTTCAGTTTGAAGTTAGGAAGATTGTTGTTCAATAAATGGGTTCAATGCTAACTTGTTTGTTTAGTAGTGATCAGTTCCCTGAACACTATTTAGTTATTAAATATTAATCAAAATTAGTGAAGGGGCAGTTTTAATTAACAGGTTGGGTCTCATAACAGGCCTTCAGCCAGAGCCAATGACCCGATCCAGTAGGCAAAGTGAACAAGTAAAAGCATTCTTGTTAAAACCCCCCGACATTTGGCTGACCCGCCTAGGGTCCCTAATCATCATTTTATGTTGAAAGAAACCCCTTCCAACCCTTTTCATCTATGGCCTGCAGTGGACCACAGTTGCCTCGGCGCTGGTTTTGGATGGCGCCACCTCTATCTACATGATTACTCTGCAATTCACATTTAAGTGCTTGGCAGAGGGTTCATCGAACCACAATCATACTATCTCTCTTCCATTCCACTCCCGAACAGCGCGCAGGAAAAAACGAACACCTAAACCTTTCTGTTCGAGCTCTGATTTCTCTTATTTTATTTTGATGATCATTCCTACCTATGTAGGTTGGGCTCAACAAAACATTTTCGCATTCGGAAGAGAAAGTTGGTGACTGAAATTTCGTAAATAGATCTCGCTGCGACGAAAAATGTCTTTGCTTTAATGACTTCCATCCCAACTCGCGTATCATATCTGCCACACTCTCTCCCCTATTACGTGATAATATAAAACGAGCTGCCCTTTTTTGCACCCTTTCGATGTCCTCCGTCAATCCCACCTGGTAAGGATCCCACACCGCGCAGCAATATTCTAACAGAGGACGAACGAGTGTAGTGTAAGCTGTCTCTTTAGTGGACTTGTTGCATCTTCTAAGTGTCCTGCCAATGAAACGCAACCTTTGGCTCGCCTTGCCCACAATATTATCTATGTGGTCTTTTCAACTGAAGTTGTTCGTAATTTTAACACCCAGGTACTTAGCTGAATTGACAGCCTTGAGAATTGTACTACTTATCGGGTAATCGAATTCCAACGGATTTCTTTTGGAACTCATGTGGATCACCTTACACTTTTAGTTATTTAGCGTCAACTGCCACCTGCCACACCATACAGCAATCTTTTCTAAACCGCTTTGCAACTGATACTGGTCTTCGGATGACTTTACTAGACGGTAAATTACAGAATCATCTGCGAAAACCTAAGAGAACTGTTCAGATTGTCACCCAGGTCATTTATATAGATCACGAACAGCAGAGGTCCCAGGACGCTTCCATGGGGAACACCTGATATCACTTCAGTTTTACACGATGATTTGCCGTCTATTACTAAGAACTGCGACCTTCCTGACAGGAAATCACGAATCCAGTCGCACAACTGAGACGATACCCCATAGGCCCGCAGCTTGATTAGAAGTCGCTTGTGAGGAACGGTGTCAAAAACATTCCGGAAATCTAGAAATACGGAATCAACTTGAGATCCCCTGTCGATAGCGGCCATTACTTCGTACGAATAAAGAGCTAACTGCGTTGCACAAGAACGATGTTTTCTGAAACCATGCTGATTACGTATCAATAGATCGTTCCCTTCGAGGTGATTCATAATGTTTGAATACAGTATATGCTACAAAACCCTACTGCAAACCGACGTCAGTGATATAAGTCTGTAGTTCGATGGATTACTCCTACTACCCTTCTTAAACACTGGTGCGACCTGCGCAATTTTCCAATCTGTAGGTACAGATTTATCGGTGAGCGAGTTGTTGTATATGATTGCTAAGTAGGGAGCTATTGTATCAGCGTCATCTGAAAGGAACGTAATCGGTAAACAATCTGGACCTGAAGACTTGCCCGTATCAAGCAATTTGAGTTGCTTCACAACCCCTAAGGTATCTACTTCTAAGAAACTCATGCTAGCAGCTGTTCGTGTTTCAAATTCTGGAATATTCCATTCGTCTTCCCTGGTGAAGGAATTTCGGAAAACTGCGTTCAATAACTCCGCTTTAGCGGCACAGTCGTCGGTAACAGTACCATCGGCACTGCGCAGCGAAGGTACTGACGGCGTCTTGCCGCTTGTGTACTTTACATACGACCAGAATTTCTTCGGATTTTGTACCATATCTCGAGACAATGTTTCGTTGTGGAACCTATTAAAGGCATCTCGCATTGAAGTCCGTGCCAAATTTCGTGCGTCTGTAAATTGTAGCCAATCTTCGGGATTTCGCGTTCTTCTGAACTTTGCATGCTTTTTCCGTTGCCTCTGCAACAGCGTTCGGACCTGTTTTGTGTACCATGGGGGATCAGTTCCATCTCTTACCAGTTTTTGAGGTACGAATCTCTCAATTGCTGTTGCTGCTATATCTTTGAATTTGAGCCACATCTCGTCTACATTTGCATAGTCAGTTCGGAAGGAGTGGAGATTGTCTCTTAGGAAGGCTTATAGTGACACTTTATCCGGTTTTTTTAAATAAAATTATTTTGCGTTTGTTTCTGATGGATTTGGAAGAAACGGTATTGAGCCTAGCTATAACGACCTTGTGATCACTAATCCCTGTATCAGTCATGATGCTCTCTATTAGCTCTGGATTGTTTGTGGCTAAGAGGTCAAGTGTGTTTTCGCAACCATTTAAAATTCGCGTGGGTTCGTGGACTAACTGCTCGAAATAATTTTCGGAGAAAGCATTTAGGACAATCTCGGAAGATGTTTTGTGCCTACCACCGGTTTTGTGCAAGTATTTTTGCCAACGTATCGAGGGAAGGTTGAAGTTCCCACCAACTATAACCGTATGAGTGGGGTATTTATTTGTTACGAGACTCAGATTTTCTCTGAACTGTTCAGCAACTATATCATCGGAGTCTGGGGGTCGGTAGAAGGAACCAATTATTAACTCAGTTCGGCTGTTAACCTCCACCCATACCAATTCGCACGGAGTAACTACTTCGACTTCACTACAAGCTAAACCACTACTGACGTTCTTTTTCAAGGTAGACAGAAAATTCTTTTATATTGGGTTGCTTCATGCTCAACATAAAATACATGGGCTAACGCCTCATCCCAGTATAGCTATTCTGTTTCGTCTTCTGTATATGTTCCAGTAAGGGAGCAATATGTAGCCAGTGTCAGTTGTTTGCTCTGTAATTCTGTTTGCTATATCAGTTTCTTACAAGTCCGTGTCCCAACTCCAGTCTGATAACTACGAACAAACGTGTGAGCTATAGACCCGAATGTTGCACATATGAGCCCGCTGCTCGCATGATGCTGGTGCTTTATTAACACGTTGTCATGTAGTTTGAAGTCACGTCAGTAAATTAGCTAGGTGTAACACTGAGTCACACAGGAAGGAGCACTTCCCGGTCTGTCTCAACCTCAGTTACACTGTCCGGTAACATTGATGTGACCACCTGCCAAACGCCTGAGTAACCGTCTGAGAGACGTGCACGAAAAGATCAATGACGTTTTGGAAGGTACGGACAAGGATATGGAGGTATGCCGAATCCAATGCCGCGGCCACCTGCGGTAGGTTTATCGGTTGGGTATCCATGTCACGAACAGCCTGATCGAGGTGGTCCGATAGATTCTCGATTGCGTTTGAATCCGAGGAGTTCGGTAGTCAGAGGAGTACGGCAAAGTCATCCTGGTGCTCTGCGAACCACGCCCGTACACTGCGAGCTGACATGTTGCATTGTCCTGCTGGTAGGTGCCTCCCTGCCGAGGAAAACCAAACTGCATATAGGAATGGACATGGTTCCTAAGGACACGCCCTTGCATGTGTTGATCCATTGTGCCTCCCAGAATGACGAGAACGTCCAGGTAATGCCACGAAAGCATTCCCGAGTCCATAACGCTCCACCCTCCGCCCTGGACCCTTCCGGTGATTGTTGCAGGGTGTTTAGTTTCAGACGTTTCAGGCCGTACACGCAAACGACCATCTGTCCGGTGGAGTATAAAACGTGATCCATCTGAAAGAGCCGCTTGTCGCCACTCGAGTTGCAGTACTGGCGTGTAAATTCCAGCCTTCATCGCCGTTGAACAGCAGTCATTGGCTGCGTAACCCAAGCGCCTGGTGCGGGCACCCATAGGCAGCACCGTTCGTCATAGGGTGTTGAGGAGACACTGTTGGTATGCCCTTGGTTCATCTGGGCTGTCAGGCCGGCCGGGGTGGCCGAGCGGTTCTAGGCGCTACAGTCTGGAACCGCGTGACCGCTACGATCGTAGGTTCGAATCCTGCCTCTGGCATGGATGTGTGTGATGTCCTTAGGTTAGTTAGGTTTAGGTAGTTCTAAGTTCTAGGGGACTGATGACCTCAGATGTTAAGTCCCATAGTGCTCAGAGCCATTTGAACCATTTTTGGTCTGTGAGCTGCTGAATAGTTACACGTCTGGTCGCCCGCACTCACTTCGCGCTGCTGTCGTTCACCCCTCTCATCTATGGCCTGTAGTGCACCACAGTTGCCTCGGCGCCGGTTTTGGATGGCGCCATTTTGTTCAAATGTCTATGAGCACTATGGGACTTAACTTCTGAGGTCATCAGTCCCCTAGAACCTAGAACTACTTAAACCTAACTAACCTAAGGACATCACACACATCCATGTCCGAGGCAGGATTCGAACCTGCTACCGTAGCGGTCACGCGGTTCCAGACTGTAGCGCCTAGAACCGCTCGGCCACCCCGGCCGGCGTGCCATTTTGTCATGCACCGTATACCTTAACCACGGGTACACACAAACAGTTTACAAACTTAGTCGTTTCCGAAACGCTTTTGCCCTTGTCCCGAAAGACAATGATCACATCCTTTTGGACGTCAGATAAATGGGTCCGTTTCCGCTTTACGTCGACTGCGCTGTTACCCGCATCCCCCCGACACGCTTAATGTACCCTCTACTGCAAGTGCTGCTACCTGTCGTCTGTGAGTGGTTATTGCACGTCGGCGTCGAACATAGACGATGGTCACATTAATGTGACTGGACCGTCTATTTATCGCTGCTAGTGCACTCCTCTGCCCGTGCACCGAGTTCGTGTTCGTTCCGACTATTCTTTCTGGATGTTGCAGTTTTCAGCGTGAGCGAGTCTGAGCCACCTGGCACCTCCTGCAGCACTTCGCAAGCCCGTGATCTTAACGACGTTGTGAGGGGACGTGGCGGAATGCCGGCGCAACGGCGGGAGCGGCAAGAGGGAGCCACAGCGCGTCGCGGGCCCTGAAATCAGATCCCCAGCGAGCCGAGTGGCGCCGCCTACTCTATTACGGCTTATTACAGCCGGCGGCTATTTGTGCTTTCATGGCGGCGTCTAGCAGAGCGAGGGCGATGCGACGAGAGGCAATTTTAAATAAGAAAGGCTCGCGGCCGCAAGGGCCGGCTTAATGGAATGCGCGATGAAAGAAGGCGTGCGCATGCGCGCGCCGCTGCTGCCGCCGGGTTGCAGCGCGCGTGCGCAGCCGCAGCTCCGTAATGAGTCGCCACCTGCGGGCTGCAGGTGGATCTGCTAAGCTCGCACCGCCACTGTGCGAGGCATTATTCTGCGGAGCGCGCACAGCTCTTTTATTACACAAAACACTTTATTCCCCTTTCCTGGAGGTAATGCCAAGTGTAAGTAATGCTCAACGACTTGGCTTTGTCAGCGGTCCAGAACTCGTTAATAACTAATAAAGATTAAAGAGAAGCATGCATAATTAATCCACTGTTTGATTAACCCGTGTTATGATGGATACTACCGTCACCTGTTCTTATATCTTGTCTTCTAGTAGATAATGAAGAAGTTTTGTACCTTAGTGTACACAGTTGATGCTTTCAATGCCAGTGGTGAATTATTCGTTAATAATACCTACTAAGAAGTCTCACGAACGTTCAAAGAAAAGCTTTTGTCGTGAATGGAAAAGAGAATTAATAACACTTGTGCGATATGTTTACACTGCGTACTGACTAGATAATCCGTAGACTTCTTTACAAAATACTTGACTCTGCGGTATCGCAGCCGGTATGCGACTCAACTGATCACTTCGTAGTAAGACGTCATCTTATTAATATCGTCAGACGTGAAATAGCGTTCAAGGGAACTCAAAGAATGTGGTAGGATGATTGATGTTCTTGATATATAGTAATCTTGCACCCCCTTTCATTTCGTGAAGGGAACGAGATATCGAAAACGGGTTTTCTGCTAACGACTGGGGCACGTAATTTTGTCGTATGAGTTATTGGGCTCAGATGGTTCAAATGGCTCTGAGCACTATGCAACTTAACTTCTGAGGTCATCAGTCGCTACAACTTAGAACTAATTAAACCTAACTAACCTAAGGACAGCACACACATCCCTACCCGAGGCAGGGTTCGAACCTGCGACCGTAGCGGTCGCTCGGTTCCAGACTGTAGCGCCTAGAACCGCACGGCCACTTCGGCCGGCTGAGTGATAGGGTAATACACTTAAATCTCCTATTAAACGCGACATTGAATCTATGTTTTTTTTCTTTTTTTAATGTGGTGATGTTTTTTAACGGCTTTTGGAAGCTCTTGAAAACACGATTATACTGATATAAGCTTGTTAATGTAGATTTTGAAGCTTTCCCAAAAGTCATCCGAAATACCTGGCAAAACTCAAAGCAAAGGATGCCGGAATCGGCTGCTGTTGTATAAAAAGTGCCAAATGGGTCTCTGAAGCTATAGTCAGCGTTTACGTGTCATATAAGGCTATACTCTAGACAAATACTTTCAGAAAATATATCCTAACACTTATGAATTTAGATTATATTTCAACATATCTCTCTTTTATAGAAACGCTTTGCTTGATATTACCATTTTGCATTACATAGCCCTATCCTTTCTACTTCGGACTTCGTTGGTTATCTTGCGGCCCAAATAGCAGAACTTATCTACTATATTTAGCGTCTCATTTTTCCATCTCTAGTTCCCTCATCGTCGCCAGAGTCAATTCGACTACATTTCACTACCGTTGTTTTACTTTTGTTGGTATTCATCTCATAACCTTTTTTCGAGTCAGTATCCATTCCATTCAAATGATCTTGTTCTTGGCCATCTCTGATAGAATTAAAATGTCGTCGGCAAACCTCAAAGTATTCATTGCTTTCCCTTGAACTTAAATTTTCTTTCCCAATTTCTCCTTGGTTTTCTTTACTAGTTGCTCATTGTACAGACAGAATAATATTGGGAATAGGCTATAGCCAAATTTCACTCCCTACTCTATTACTGCCTTCTTTTCATGTTCCTCGGCTGGTATAACTGCCGTCTGGTTTCAGTAGAAGTTGTAGATACCTCTTAACTCTATTTTGGAATATGTATTCCCGTTGACTTTGTCAAAAGCTTTCTCTAAATCTATAGTTACCATCAATGTAAGTTTGCGTTTCTCATTCTGTCTTCGAAGATAGTAGGGTCACCACTGCTTCGCGTGGTCCCACATTCCACCGGGACGTAAACTGATCTATCTAAAGTCATTCCAGTTTTCTGTCAGTATTTTGCAACCATGACTTATTAAATTGATGGATTGGTAATACTCAAACCCGCTAGTACCCACTTTGTTTGAAATTATTACACTGTTTTTGAAGTCTGAGGGTATTTCATGTGTCTCTTATACACTTTACATATCAAGTGGAATAGTTTTGACGTGGTTGACTCTCTAAAGGATGAGTTCAAGAATTGATTCTGTCTTGGTTTCTCAAAGGTTTATTGTTTTTCACTACGACAGTGCATCAGATAATGTGCATGGTTTTAAAAATTGATTCTGTATTAATTCGTTGCCTGTTAACCAGCGAATGTCGCAAGTTCGCTAAGATTTGTTTTGTATTGCCTTATACGAAAGGACTGTCAAGTATGTAACTGAATAGTTATTCATTCAGACAAATGCGTGGGTATTTTCCTAGTGTTGTTGGTAAAAGGTATCCTGTTAGCTGGTATTGGTAATTACAATAGGACAAGGTGTAGTTATAAGTTATAGCTTTGATCATAAATAAGTCAAGTAGTATCTGGCTTCCAAGGTTTTCACTTACCTTGTATAACGTGCAGTCAAATGAACACGAGACAGATTAAAGAAAAGTAATTAGTTGAACGGAATGGACAGTGTCTTGAAAGGAGGGTATGAGATGAACATCAACAAAAGCAAAACGAGGATATTGGAATGTAGTCGAATTAAGTCGGGTTGTGCTGAGGGAATTAGATTAGGAAATGAGACACTTAAAGTAGTAAAGGAGTTTTGCTATTTGGGGAGCAAAATAACTGATGATGGTCGAAATAGAGAGGATATAAAATGTAGACTGGCAATGGCAAGGAAAGCGTTTCTGAAGAAGAAAAATTTGTTAACATCGAGTATAGATTTAAGTATCAGGAAGTCGTTTCTGAAAGTATTTGTAAGGAGTGTAGCCATGTATGGAAGTGAAACGTGGACGATAAATAGTTTAGACAAGGAGAGAATAGAAGCTTTCGAAATGTGGTGCTACAGAAGAATGCTGAATATTAGATGGGTAGATCACATAACTAATGTGGAGGTACTGAATAGGATTGGGGAGAAGAGGAGCTTGTGGCACAACTTGACTAGAAGAAGGGATCGGTTGGTAGGACATGTTCTGAGACATCGAGGGATCAACAATTTAGTATTGGAGGGCAGCGTGGAGGGTAAAAATCGTAGAGGGAGACTAAGAGATGAAAACACTAAGCAGATTCAGAAGTTTGTAGGCTGCAGTAGGTACTGGGAGATGAAGAAGCTTGCACAGGATAGAGTAGCATTGAGGGCTGCATCAAACCAGTCTCAGGACTGAAGACCACAACAACAACAATTAAGCTGTACATTATGACAAAAGTAAACGCCATAGCTAAGAATACATTTATCCTCCTCTGAAACAAGACTCATTCATGGAAAAATGTTTGCGGGTACGTGCAGAAACATGATCGTACCCAGGCGTATACCTTTTCGTCCGAAGGGCCGGCCGAAGTGGCCGTGCGGTTAAAGGCGCTGCAGTCTGGAACCGCAAGACCGCTACGGTCGCAGGTTCGAATCCTGCCCCGGGCATGGATGTTTGTGATGTCCTTAGGTTAGTTAGGTTTAACTAGTTCTAAGTTCTAGGGGACTAATGACCGCAGCAGTTGAGTCCCATAGTGCTCAGAGCCATTTTTTTTCGTCCGAAGAAAATCGACGACCGCGAATGTCTTTCTACAGAGCTGCAAATCGCATGGGCAGAGATCGGGACTATATGGACAATATGCAATGGCTTTCCAGCGAAACTTTTTCAGCGTAGTCTAAATAATCTTGACAACTTGTGGGCGGGCATTATCCTCCAACGGAATGATTCCGTCTGTTAACATTCCTAGGGTGTTTGGACTTGATGGCGAGCTGCAGTTTTTGAAAAGTGTCCACGTACCACTGTATATTAATCGTGACGTCGTGTTCCAGAGAGTCAACGGACTGCGGGATCTTGCAGTCAGAGAGGGATGTCGTCATGACATTCCCAGAGCTGCGGTATCTGTCGATTCGACTAGGCTGCAGAAGCTACGCTGGGAAGTCCTTACACGTCTTCCATACAGTCCTCACCGATGCGATTTTCATGTTTTTGAAGCCCTGAAGAAATTCGCTTTGCTTCAGACGAAGAGACGCACTCCTGGGTACAATAATGGTTCCGTAGGCAATCGAAAACATTTTTCCGTGAAGGCATTGACTCTCTCACAGTGGGATAGATGTAGTAACAGTTACGGCAATTACTTTTTAGGGCTTAGTGCCTCAATTTGTAAAAACGGAACCCCTCTGTCTCTCTTTCTGTCTGACTATGAAGACCCTTTTTCTAAGGAATGGTTTGGTATATCATGTTCAAGTTTACGTCACGTACTAAAGTGTATGAGTCCTTTGCGATGTAAAAACTGTAAGCTTCTAAGTTAATGCACTCAAAAGATACGACCATTTATGTCACATATTTTGATACTGGCAAACGCACTCATCAAACCAGTAGGGTGCGTACCGTTCACCTAGAACAATGAAATATAACAAGAAGCACTGTTTCACAAAAGAAGTAAAGGAAAAAATCGAGGATTGTTAATTTGTAATGATATCCCACGAAAAAATATTTTTTGCCATTTTTTTTATCTTTTTGTCTGTCCGTCCGTCTTTTGAGACCTCGTTTTCTCTGTAACAGGTTGTTACATCAAGTCCAAATTTGTCACATATTACTGTCTATGGTCCTTTAGAGATGCAAAAAATTGAAGCTTTTAAGTCAATGTATCTCACATATTTTAATACCAGCAGGCACACTCATCAAAAAGTATAGGAAACTTTCATTTGACCTAGAATCATGAAATTCGGCAAGAGGGAAGGTTTCATAGCACAAGTAGAGTAAAACGTCTGAAACTTGTTAAATTGAAATGAGCGTTTGGCGTCATTGGCCTGGAGGCCCCTTACGGGGCAGGTCCTGCCGCCTTGGTGCAGGTCTTATTACATTCGACGCCACATTGGGCGACCTTGCGCGCCGGATGGGGATGAAGTGATGATGAACACAACATCCGGTCCCTGAGCGGAGAAAATCCCCGACCCAGCCGGGAATCGAACCCGGGGCCCTTAGGACGGCAGTCCGTCACGCTGACCACTTTTTTTCATTTTGTTCGTTGTTGATCGTTGTGTTTGGTCGTTGCGGACGTCACATGACATCAGTTCAAGTTCGTTTGTTGATCTTTCCACTCAGTTTTTTTATTACAGAGGCCAACCGGCTCTCTGACCCCAGACGATGAGCTACCGTGTCGGCATCCATTCAGCTATCGGGGCGGACTTTAAATTTTAATTGTATTACATAAAAATATCTTTTGACATTTGAGCATACATTGCATTCATCACACGTCAGAAGCATAATAGTCGAACATTACTGCTTGAAAACGTAAAATGTAAATTGTTGTCATGTTTTAGTAATTAAATAAAAAATGTGTTATTAAATCTTTTTTTTCTAACTACATAAACTAAAGTTCACTACTCGCTTCCTTTTGTATGTCCGGGCTAGCTTGAGGAACTACTGTAGAGATTTTGATGCCGTTTTGGAATTCCCGGAACCAATATCTTGCCAGTATTGATGTCGGTAACAGGCAAAAACTGTTGAGATTCTCGATTCCCAGGATGCACGGCATGTGATTAAGTTTGGAAGGAACTCTCAGAGCGCAAGTCCCAATTTTTTCCATCAGTCTTGTTTTCATTTGTTTTCAATATTCTGGCCCTACATAAGTCTTAAAAGCGGTGGCTCGTTTTATTTTACAGGTTGCTATCCCTTGCTGAAGGGGCTGTAATTTTGATATTTTCTTCTAAATCAGCAAGGTGAAACAGAGGCCACTACTTCCACCACATCAAGTGGATTTAGTGCTCACGTACTCACACTCAGCCGTGAACACTTCCCAGTTTATCAGTGGGGGATAATTGAAAATTATTGTTCTATTATCGGTGCCATGCGTGCAATGATCGTGCCAGGCGCGCGATATTGAGTCTTTATCCTATCATTAATACGTTACAGCAACCGTTATAGTTCTGCATTATTCTACTGTGACACTAAGGGTAATTTCACGTAATGAAAGGGAGAACGTAAAGATTAAAGGACTCATTTATTTAAATGTTGAATATTGAACAATTACACAATCAAATGTGGGTGGGGAGGAAAGAATTGTGTTCAGCAGCTTGCCGCAGCGTACGTTCATAATAAGCCACGATAGCGGGAACAAAGGAATTTTAGGAACGATCGCCGTATTATCAAATGGGGTTCAATTTACTAAAGGAAGGGGTTGCAGGCATGCAACGACCACCACCACGAATCAGCCAAAGACTAAGAAAGATGCTACTGGGGGTGAATCGCTAGGTAGCCTCCTGTACTAAAGGAATAAAACCAGCAAGACGAGAAACTATTCATACAGGCGATACTACGAGGGCTATCTACGAAGTACATTACGTTTTGGAATTAAAAATAAATAAAGTATTGGAAATTTTTTTTATTATATACACATGAAAGCCACACTTAAATACTACTTTTCTACACAGTTGCCATTTAAATTAAGGCACTTATCGTAGCGATGGACGACCTTGGAAATTCCTTCGTCGTAAAATTCGGCCGTCTGCGCCTTCAACCACGTGGTTACCTCTTCTTGAAGCTGTGCGTCGTCATCAAAACGCTGCATAGCCAACCACTTCTTCATTGCTGGGAATAAGTGGAAGTCGCTCGGTGCCAGGTCGAGACTGTACGGCGGATGAGGAAACAACTCACACTTAAAAGATTCGAAAACTTCACGAGTGGCATTTGCCGTGTGGGCCCGGGCGTTGTCGTGAATCAGCAAGATCTTTGAGCTCAACTTTCCCCTGCGCTTGTTTTCTATTGCTCTTCTGAGGTTGTGCAGAGTTTTGCAATACCTTTGAGAGTTTATTGTAGTGCCTCTTTCCAGGAAATCCACAAAAGTCACACCACTTCGAGGACTTGAGAGCAAAAGAAGAGGTAATCAAGTGGTTGAAGGTGCAGGCGGCCGAATTTTACGACGAAGGAATTTCCAAGCTCGTCCATCGCTACGATAAGTGCCTTAATTTAAATGGCAACTATGTAGAAAACTAGTATTTAAGTGTGGCTTTCATCTGTATATAATAACTTGAGAGCAAAAGAAGAGGTAACCAAGTGGTTGAAGGTGCAGGCGGCCGAATTTTACGACGAAGGAATTTCCAAGCTCGTCCATCGCTACGATAAGTGCCTTAATTTAAATGGCAACTATATAGAAAAGTAGTATTTAAGTGTGGATTTCATCTGTATATAATAAAAAAAAGTTTCCAATACTTTATTTATTTTTAATTCCAAAACGTAATGTACTTTGTGGATAGCCCTCGTAGATAACTTTGGCTCGCGGTCCGACTACGTTAACGAAACATGAAAGGGCGCCAGACACTGGCGTAAGACAAAGGGCACAAGTTTTCAAGCTAGGAAGACCTAAATTCTGAGTCGAATTTTGCACGGAAGAACTGAAAGAGCTACTGCCAGACGAAGCGGGAAAGTGAGCATGACAGTATACATTTTAGTGCCGTACTGCAAGCTACTGTGACTAACCAACACATCTTGCACATTATGTCCAACTGTACAATGAAACCCACAGTCTTATAACCCGGAAAAATTGCGTAAACCGTAATTTAAGGAACGCACATCAGTAAAATGACCTATAAGGTTCCCTCTGGGCCTCAGGGCGCGAAGCTACTGTGCACGTCGGCGCTCATGCTTACCGAACTTCATCTCCTGGAAGCAGTACCTCCGGTCTTAGGCACGTTCACACTAGAACTGCCCTTACTGCCCCTTTGTCCACTGTCCACCCGCTGAGGCCGGTTGACGCCTACCCGGCAAAAACGGGCGCTCACCTGAGCTGGCCAATCAGAGGGCCGGAATCTCACAGGGAGGCGACCTCGCGACGTTAAAATCGAGCAGAAATAGCAGTTACAAGGTTGGTAAGGCAGGCTGGGGAACTGAGAACAGGAGAAACTTTGGCCACTACTGATCGTTCAAACGGCACCACGTGCTACCCTGGCGATCGGAAAAAGGATGGGAAACACGAAGCCATTATGGCTGCTAGGAAGACTGCTGCCCTCGCCCATAAATAAAGAAAATTCCTAGCGCCACGCTCCTCTCACAGATCAGTGTGAGACAAACTGTAAACATCGTCAAATAAATTAGGTAACCCATAGAAATTGTTAATATTGCCTGAATTATTATATTACCGAATACCAGACTGCTGGGATTGTTGTTGTTGTTGTGGTCTTCAGTCCTGAGACTGGTTTGATGCAGCTCTCCATGCTACTCTATCCTGTGCAAGCTCCTTCATCTCCCAGTACCTACTGCAACCTACATCCTTCTGAATCTGCTTAGTGTATTCATCTCTTGGTCTCCCTCTTCGATTTTTACCCTCCACGCTGCCCTCCAATGCTAAATTTGTGATCCCTTGATGCCTCAGAACATGTCCTACCAACCGATCACTTTTTCTAGTCAAGTAGTGCCACAAACTTCTCTTTTCCCCAATCCTATTCAATACCTCCTCATTAGTTACGCGATCTACCCACCTATTCTTCAACATTCTTCTGTAGTATCACATTGCGAAAGCTTCTATTCTCTTCTTGTCCAAACTATTTATTGTCCATGTTTCACTTCCATACATGGCTACAATCCATACAAATACTTTCAGAAACGACTTCTTGACACTTAAATCTATACTCGATGCTAACAAATTTTTCTTCTTCAGAAACGCTTTCCTTGCCATTGCCAGTCTACTTTTTATATCCTCTCTACTTCCACCATCATCAGTTATTTTACTCCCCAAATAGCAAAACTCCTTTACACTAACTCCGTCTACAGGCCGCAAGCGACCCATCGGGACCATCCGACCGCCGTATCATCCTCAGGCGAGGATGCGGATAGGAGGGGCATGGGGTCAGCACACCGCTCTCCCGGTCGTTAAGACGGTTTTCATTGACCGGAGCCGCTACTAATCGGTCGAGTAGCTCCTCAATTGGCATCACGAGGCTGAGTGCACCCCGAAAAATGGCAACAGCGCATGGCGGCAGGATGGTCACCCATCCAAGTGCCGGCCACACCCGACAGTGCTTAACTTCGGTGATCGCACGGGAACCGGTGTATCCACTGTGGCAAGGCCGTTGCCGTAGCAAAACTCCTTTACTACTTTAAGTGTCTCATTTCCTAAATAATTCCCTCAGCATCACCCGACTTAATTCTACTACATTCCATTATCCTCATTTTGCTTTAGTTGATGTTTATCTTATATCCTCCTTTCAAGACACTGTCCATTCCTTTCAACTGCTCTTCCAGGTCCCTTGCCGTCTCTGACAGAACTACAATGTCATCGGCGAACCTCAAAGTTTTTATTTCTTCTCCTTAGATTTTAATATCTACTCCGAATTTTTCTTTTGTTTCCTTTACTGCTCGTTCATTATACAGATTGAATAACATCAGGGAGAGGCTACAACCCTGTCTCACTCCCTTCCCAACCACTGCTTCCCTTTCATACCCCTCGACTCTTATAACTGCCATCTGGTTTCTGTACAAATTGTAAATAGCCTTTCGCTCCCTGTATTTTACCCGTGCCACCTTTAGAATTTGAAACAGAGTATTCCAGTCAACATTGTCAAAAGCTTTCTCTAAGTCTACAAATGCTAGAAACGTAGGTTTGCCGTTCCTTAATCTTTTTTCTAAGTCGTAAGGTCAGTATTGCCTCACGTGTTCGAATATTTCTACGGAATCCAAACTGATCTTCCCCGATGTCGGCTTCTACCAGTTTTTACATTCGTCTGTAAAGAATTCGTGTTATTATTTTGCAGATGTGACTTATTAAACTGATTGTTCGGTAATTTTCACATCTGTCAGCACCTGCTTTCTTTGGGATTGGAATTATTATATTCTTCTTGAAGTCTGACGGTATTTCGCCTGTCTCATACATCTTGCTCACCAGGTGGTAGAGTTTTGTCAGGACTGGCTCTCCCAAAAATTGGTTCAAATGGCTCTGAGCACTATGGGACTCAACTGCTGTGGTTATCAGTCCCCTAGAACTTAGAACTACTTAAACCTAACTAACCTAAGGACATCACACACATCCATGCCCGAGTCAGGATTCGAACCTGCGAACGTAGCAGTCGCACGGTTCCGGACTGCGCGCCTAGAACCGCGAGACCACCGCGGCCGGCGGCTCTCCCAAGGCCGTCAGTAGTTCCAATGGAATGTTGTCTACTCCCGGGGCCTTGTTTCGACTCAGGTCTTTCAGTGCTCTGTCAAGCTCTTCAC
Source organism: Schistocerca nitens (assembly GCF_023898315.1). Lineage (NCBI taxonomy): Eukaryota > Metazoa > Arthropoda > Insecta > Orthoptera > Acrididae > Schistocerca > Schistocerca nitens. The sequence continues at coordinate 478,093,783 of NC_064614.1, read as the reverse complement.
GCAGTATCGTATCTCCCATTTCATCTTCATCTACTTCCTCTTCCATTTCCATAATATTGTCCACAAGTACATCGCCCTTGTATAGACCCTCTATATACTCCTTCCACCTTTCTGCTTTCCCTTCTTTGCTTAGAACTGGGTTTCCATCTGAGCTCTTGATATTCATACATGTGGTTCTCTTTTCTCCAAAGGTCTCTTTAATTTTCCTGTAGGCAGTATCTATCTTACCCAGAAACATGAAATACGAGCACTGAATGGTGATTGAAGTGCACGTCTTTCAGTATCTTGGGCTACCGAGTATTATATTGCTCTGCTGTAAATGGTTTCAGTTCCGTTACTTAAAATGTTTTGATGTTGAATAAATTATTGTTAAATTGAACCCCAGGTCTGCACAACCCCTCGCCCAACTCCAGTGCACCCAAATCCCACGCTTCCTGTACGTCGAAGGGACAATAGCAGGGTCATGTTAGGGCAGCCGTATAGTGCGTTCACCCCGCAGGACGCTCGTAGAGGTAGCGGCGGTGGCTGGTCCAGCAGCGGCACTTGTCGCAGCCGGTGTAACGGTCCGTGCGGCCGCGTCCGCAGTGCCCCGTGACCTTTACAAGTTGGCCCCCCTGCTTCTGCCGCCGCCGCTGCTTCACACGGCCGCTATTCGCCAGTTGGCTATCGACAGTCCCGCTGCCAGAGCCATACAGGCTGTGTAGCCGCACCCCGCCATCTCTCTCTCTCTCTCTCTCTCTCTCTCTCTCTCTCTCTCTCTCTCCCACTCGCCGGCCAGATGATAAAACGACCACGTCAATACATTTTCATCTCTCGTGAACATGCATAACCCTCCGCCAGCGCCTGTGTAATATGTGAATGAGGAACAATTGTTCGGAAATATGAATAGGCAACGCGACTGAAATATTCAACCCCGCGGACCAGACTGCAGTGCTGTTTCGCGCCACACGATCGGCATTGTAGCGCACATCATTGTTATCGACGTGTCGATTTCACATCGTTATGCGAGAAGGAGTTCTTGTGAGTAGCATAAATGGATCTAGGTGGGGAAGCAATGGCGTTCCTCGGAGCACAGTAAAATAAACTGCAAGTTAAGCACCAACAAGACGTACACCATATGTCTCTCCTAAGCGTCGTCAGGTGTCTTCCCTCCGTCATTTTTTAATTTTTTTTATAATTAGTTCACGGACTTACATTATAAACAAAAAATTACGTAAAATATTATTCTATAAGACCAGTCGATAAGAAAATGTGAAATTATTCGTCGCGATACTTTTTTCCATTGCCATTTCATTTCACGGCGACGATGCTACATTTTCTTCACAGTCCTATATAAAACTACCCTTTTTCTTCTTTCTACGCCACAGACATTCAAACTTTTCCTTCAACCGTTGCAATAATGCTATTGCTACACTAATAAATGAGTTCTACGTGAGATTTCGCAGTGTCCACCCTGGGTGTTGTCAAATTATCCCCATAAATAACGAATTAGAAGCCGTTAGAAATTACTCCTTGAGGCTGATCGCCGATGATGCTGATACATACAGAAAAGTAGGCACTTTAGGAAATTGTAATGATGTTCAGGAAGACCTGTAAAAGATCGTCGCTTTGCGCTAGGATTGGCAGTTGATCCACATCTAAACACATGTAACGTATTAAGCATAAACAGACGGAAAGAGTCACTACTGCTTGATTACGCAGTTACTGATAATCACTGGAAGCAGTCACATTAATTAAATACCCCGGGCTATGCAGATGGAGCGATTTAAAGTAGAACGAACTCATGAAACTAATTGTAGGAAAAGTAGATGTTGATCTGAGTCTGATCGGAACAACCCTCAGCAAGTGTAGGCCAGCCGCTAAGGGAACTTACAAAACCGTCGTCCGGCCAGTATTGCTTGTCAGTCTGAGAACAGATACGATTGTTACACGAAATCTGGTTAAGTCAATATTCTCCCTTCCTTCTTACTGGTTAACAATATTGTAAAATGACTAAATTTCCTGAATAATGTGGTCCACGCCAACGTACAGCGGTTGGGCAAAAATATGGAAATGCATATTTGAACATAAATGCAGATGCTAATCAACCCTGTACGTTGCGCTTTGTATTTCGCCAAGAACAGCGCCGGTGCGATGTCCTCAATATATATACAAGTGTCAGTCATGGTTCGAACAGTGTTCTGTATACACTGAACCTCCAAGGAAACTGGTATAGGCATGCGTATTCAAATACAGAGATGTAAACAGTCAGAATACGCGCTGCGGTCGGCCACGCTTATAGAAAACAACAATTGTCTGGCGCAGTTGTTAGATCGGTTGCTGCTGCTACAATGGCAGTTTATCAAGATTTAGGCGAGTTTGAAAGTGGTATTATAGTCGGCGCACGAGCGATGGGACTCAGCATGTCCGAGGTAGCGATGAAGTGGGGATTTTCCTGTACGACCATTTCACGAGTGTAGCGTGAATATCAAGAATCCGGTAAGACATCAGATCTCCGACATTGCTGCGACCGGAAAAAGATCCTGTAAGAACGGGGCTAACGAAGACTACACTACGTGACAGAAGTGCAACCCTTCGGCAAATTGCTGCAGATTTCAATGCTGGGCCATCAACAAGGGTCAGCGAACCGAAGGCCCACTCGTATACCCTTGATAACTGCACGACACTAAGCTTTACGCCTCACCTGGTACGTCAACACCGATATTGCACTGTTGATGACTGGAGACATGTTGCCTGGTCGGACGAGTCTCGTTTCGAATTGTATCGAGCGGATGTACGTTTATGGGTATGGAGACAACCTCATGAATCCATGGACCCTGCATGTTAGCAGGGGACAGTTCAAGCTGGTTGAGGCTCGGTGATGGTGTGGGGCGTGTGTAGTTGAAGTGATATGGGACCCTAGGAATCGGAAGTGTTGGCAGATGCATCTGAGTATGATAGCCCTGAAATTAATCACGACACAATGGAGAAAAAAAGAAATTGAACGTCGTTTTTATAGGCAAGAGGAAATTTATTCCTAATGTCAACTTGTCATAAGACTGCGTCCGCGCTTTCCATCATGATGAAAGTTTAAATATGACAGTTAAGGCTTTCGCGTTTCAATGTAAAAATCGAGTTGGATTTACATACACTGAAGGTACAGTAGTTCCTGCACAATATTATAAGGCAGCTTCATATACACAATGACTGTCAGATTTCGTGAAGAGTGTACATTGGGAGCTTCACTTTATAGTCACCGTATGGTCACCTATCTAATTCTGTCTACGTTTTAGTTCGATTGCCTAGGGCAGCTATTCATCGTGTCAGTCCTGTGAGGTGAACGGAAATTCTTTTGTCACACAGCTAGCTATGTGAAGCATAGTTTTCAAGTTGGCGAGTACAAAACTTTGGTCACATCACCAAGCTTCATTTTGATATTGACATGACATTAGCGCCATGTGGTACGCGAGACAAATCACGCGACATATTGCTCCGTAGATTTCCTCCCAAATTTTTTCTGGCGGACCTAGTTGATTTCCATACACTGGTGAACTTACGCTATCATTCTAAACAAGGGTCGTCATCCTCGCTTTGACCCGCAAGACAGGATTAAAGCAGTCACAGTTGTTGTGACCAGTAATCGACGTCCTTTACCAATCCATCTACTTTCAAATGACTTTCAGATCTGACTACTGGTTTGAAAAACGAGCACCGCAAACAGTAACTACACTGTCTCCAACCACTTTGTCTCCTCAATAATCAAAACTGCCTCGTGAGGGCTGCCAGCTGACTCTGATTTCGCGAGCTACAAAACAGCTCGAAGAAATTATTTTAACATGCAGACATTTCGGTCAGAGCATAATGTAGGCACTTCGATTGGTCATTTTCTGCTATGTCTCCTTGTACTTGTTGTGACGTGCTGCTTCCTGGCAACCCTCAGAAGTTTCTCTTCCAAAGAATATCAGCAGTCACCGACCATCCTGTATGTAAAGGTTTCAACTCTTAGGCTGAGCGTTGAGTTGCGGAATCACGTCCTCGTAGAGAAAACTTGGTGACTTAGGGAGAAGTCACTTGCTAAGCTTTACCCTCTGTACCAAAAAATCCCTGGATTTAAATGGATTAAGATAGGATATGCAGCAGATCATTGGAGAAGAGACAGGGTGTGCGATTGTTCATCATACCATCAGCGTACGGGTGAAGCCATGAGTAGGCCACAGTGTTTATACGAACAAAACACTCCAAAACATCACAGAGCCACCTCTGTCTTGAACTACACCCTCCATATAGTGCTGTTTAAACGCCTAATTAGGTCGCCGGTGCACTCGACTTATTCCATAATTATAAAAGATGCAAAATCGTGACTCGTCGGACACCACGACACGCTTCCAGTCAGCTAATGGGCCGTCTCTGTTTTGTCTGGTCCTTTAAAGACGTGCATCTTTGTATATCTCTGTCAACATGATATCTTGCTAGGTACACTTCGCATTGTCCGTTCGGAAACTGCTTGAGATGGACCTGCATTCACTGACCGAAACTGTTCTTGTCGGGACTGAAACCGATTGCCACTGATACGGAGTGTACTCCTCTCCGGTCACCCACTCTTGTTACGCTGTTTCTCATGGCTGCGGGCAGTACACCACTTGCTGTAGACACATTGGAAAGTTATGTTTGATTCACAAACAAATCGGGCAACTTCGTTCACGGTAAGATGCAGGGCCCGTCCAAAGATGATAGCTCTTTTCTGCCACTCTGTCACATCTCCATGTGTCCCCATCTTTCTGTTCTTATTCCATACAATCGAATGGCAGCGGGAGAGGGTTCCATGGTCGCCTTATACAGAGTTCTACTCCATCTACAGCTCTCCAATGCGACCAGAGGGCTCTTTTGTGGGTGACTGGTGCTTTACCTGGTGGACATACTTTAACGTGAGAAAATTCTTGTCTCTTAAGCTCGTCTGAGCGTTTTCGGTGTTCAAATGAGGCCGTTACGCTGTTGTGTAGTTCTTTGAACTCAGAGTAGCACGAATGCCGAGTGGCCGCCAGTGACCCGGGTCTCTGGCGGGTATCGTACGTCGTGTCACGGCTGGTGGTATTTATCTGCTCAAATTTACTACCTGCGCGAGTTCGTGGCAAAAACTACTTACCCGAGGCTCTCGAGTGGCGATTTCGTGGAAATTGCACAGCACGCGAGTTGCGCTTGGCTTCGACTAGGTTTTCGCGTGTCACATCTTCCGCAACCGAGCACTCTCCCGAGCTTGACGCGTGCTTCATAGAAACCTATCGCACCCGCACTTAAAAAAAAAAGAGGTTTGATAGCACACATGCAATAACCCTCCCAACCTCCCCTTCTCTTGTAACTCCTCCACCACCACCATCGTCGGCCCGACATATAAAGAAATTCCTCGTGACTAGTCTCACATTCGAAGCTGAGTAGCCGCTCATCGAGTTTCAGCAAGATTACCGTGGATCTTATTACGCTTACTGTTAACAGGTGAGTGAACTTCACACTGACGATATCTGCGATGTGTAGCATTTGATACACCGTGAAATGTAAGTTTCACAAATAGGAAATGACTTCACAAACATGACAGTATTATATCTAAATTTCGCCGCTAGGACCTATATTGGGCACAGTGCGAACAGTTAGGGCAAGACGGTGAAATGTAGATGAGCAACTACAAGCATACAATCTTGACATCATCGTTAACAATGGAGAGCTTGTAATTTTACTTGAATATTGTGCTTTCATTTATAATTCTGAAGTCTTTCCACCAAGAACGACGGAAGAACCAGTTAACATAGGACCTTGTAGATAGCGTGGCACTGATCTCGTGATCGCAGTGGAACATCTTTGCTTGCGAGTAGAACCATGTCTGTACATCGTAAATCGCAGATAAATGCATGGCGCATGTTATTGTAAAAATATTTTGTTGTTGCAATTGATTCAATATAATATGTTTAAGTCGGTGTTTCCCCCCTGGGATAAAATGCAATGATAGAGGAAGCAAAAAAGAAAAATGTTGGTGTAGTTCTGAATATTAGTTGCGAAAATTCGCATATCGAAATCCAATGTGAAAAAAGCGGGATAATGCCACTCAGTTAACAATTGGCTTCAGATGACAATTGATAATGTACTATGTTAAGTCAGTTACTATTCTTGCAAAAATGTACTTTTTTATCGGTTGTTATGTAAGAAAATCTGTATAGATCAGCATGCGTATTTTGAATAATTTATAGATGAAAAATTTGTTTATATGCTTGCAGGACGAAAAAATGGTTCAAATGGCTCTGAGCACTATGGGACTTAACATCTGTGGTCATCAGTCCCCTAGAACTTAGAACTACTTAAACCTAACTAACCTAAGGATCACATACATCCATGCCCGAGGCAGGATTCGAACCTGCGACCGTAGCGGTCACGCGATTCCAGTCTGAAGCGCCTAGAACCCCACGGCCACAAAGGCCGGCCTTGCAGAACGGTTCATCTATAAACCTGTTGAAAGTGCTTGTAATCTAAACTTATTAGTTCATGAGCAAAATATGTAGCTTGTTTGACATCCTCGTTGGGATCGCTTTACTGTAGGATTCATGGAAAGAGCAGATATCTTTATCTAATTTTGTCTAGTGCCTTCTGATACGAACTTCTACCCAGCGACAAGGTGGAAATGTACTGGGGCTACCACATATTAATGAACATGGTCTGAGCGAGGGAACCGATATCTACAGACTTCTGGATCTTGTGAACGAAGCGTTATCTGAGCTCATACGATCTCTGTTTGTTGTCCAAACGCTGGGTGCTGGAGAGAAGTTATTTGATCAACGAAAACATCTTCATACGCCAGCACAAAACTTTATACTACAATAAAAAATTGACTTGAGCGATGTAGATATCTAGGATTCACTCCTTGCTCAGAATATGTGCAAAGGTTTAATGCAGTTGTAATTATCGTGCACTACTGGCCATTAAAATTGATACACCAAGAAGAAACGCAGACGATAAACGGGTATTCATTGGACAAATATATTATACTAGAACTGACATGTGATTACATTTTCACGCAGTTTGGGTGCATAGATCCTGAGAAATCAGTACCCAGAACAACCACCTCTGGCCGTAAGAACAGCCTTGATACGCCTGGGCATTGAGTCAAACAGAGCTTGGATGGCGTGTACAGGTGCAACTGCCCATGCAGTTTCAACACGATACCACAGTTCATCAAGAGTAGTGACTGGCATATTGTGACGAGCCAGTTGCTCGGCCACCATTCATCAGACGTTTTCAATTGGTGAGAGATCTGGAGAATGAGCTGGCCAGGGCAGCAGTCGAACATTTTCTGTATCCAGAAAGGTTCAAATGGTTCAAATGGCTCTGAGCACTATGGGACTTAACATCTGTGGTCATCAGTCCCCTAGAACTTAGAACTACTTAAACCTAGCAAACCTAAGGACATCACACATATCCATGCCCGAGGCAGGATTCGAACCTGCGACCGTAGCAGCCGCGCGGTTCCGGACTGAGCGCCTAGAACCGCTAGACCACCGCGGCCGGCTATCCAGAAAGGACCGTACAGGACCTGCAACATGCGGTCGTGCATTATCCTGCTGAAATGTAGGGTTTAGCAGGGATCGAATGAAGGCTAGAGCCACGGGTCGTAACACATCTGAACTGTAACGTCCACTGTTCAAAGTGCAGTTAATGCGAACAAGAGGTGACCCTGATATGTAACCAATGGCACTCTACACCACCACGCCGGGTGATACGCCAGTATGGCGATGACGAATACAAGCTTCCAATGTGCGTTCACCGCGATGTCGCCAAACACGGATGGGACCATCATGACGCTGTAAACAGAACCTGGATTCATCCGAAAAAATGACGTTTTGCCATTCGTGCACCCAGGTTCGTCGTTGAGTACACCATCGCAGACGCTCCTGTGTGAGATGCAGCGTCAAGGGTAGCCGCAGCTGATAGTCCATGCTGCTGCAAACGTCGTCGAACTGTTCGTGCAGATGGTTGTTGTCTAGCAAACGTCCCCATCTGATGACTCAGGGATCGAGACGTGGCTGCACGATGCGTTACAGCCACGCGGATAAGATGTCTGTCATCTCGATTGATAGTGATACGAAGCCGTTGGGGTTCAGCACGGCGTTCCGTATTACCCTCCTGAAACTACTGATTCCATATTCTGCTAACAGTCATTGGATCTCGACCAACGCAAGCAGCAATGTCGCGATACGATAAACCGCCATCGCGACTGGCTACAATCCGACCTTTTTCAAAGTCGGAAACGTGATGTTACGCATTTCTCCTCCTTACACGAGGCATCACAACAACTTTTCACCAGGCAGCGCCGGTCCACTGCTGTTTGTGTATGGGAAATCGGTTGGAAACTTTCCTCATGTCAGCATGTTGAAGGTGTCGCCACCGGTGCCAAACTTGTGTGAATGCTCTGAAAAGCTAATCGTTTGCATATCACAGCATCTTCTTCCTGTCGGTTAAATTTCGCGTGTGTAGCAGGTCATCTTCGTGGTGTAGCACTTTTAATGCCCAGTAGTGTACATTTATTACTGTAGTGACGTGCGCGTAAGACCGTGGAGAATATCTAGGAAAACTTATTCAAAGTTGAAGTTACGCTACCAGACAGAAAATGCGCAGGGTTCTTCTTCTCCTGGGGACACGCCATGCAGTGTCATTTATCGTTGAAGTGTTGTTTTTGGAAAGAGCCGTAGCGGGGATGTACACAGGCTGACGGTTCTTTGTCACCCGGCAGGTACACTCTGTCAGAGGTATCCGCCTGTCAATCAGGGCGGTATTGCCTAGCGACTGGTTCTTGTCAACAAACAGCGAGCGTCCAGTAATGGGCGGATCGCGTGCCGGCCGCCTGTTAGCGCTGATACACGGCGGAAGCTCAGCGCCCGCCGGCAGTTACCGGTGTTGGCTAACAGCTTCGCGCGCTGACCTCTCCTGGCCGCAGGAAGCGCCAAAGTGAACAATCACTCTGCGCAAATGAGCTGTAGGGCTTAAATGGCTTTCCATATACGTGTGTGCGATGCTACCGTTAAACTCATTTCCGACTCTTGTTCATTCAGCATCATCTTATGTCATTAGCCGGCCGCAGTGGCCGAGCGTTTCTAGACGCTTCAGTCCGGAACCGCACGCCTGCTACGGTCTCAGGTTCGAATGCTGCTTCTGGCATGGATGTGTGTCATGTCCTTAAGTTAGTTAGATTTAAGTAGTTCTAAGTCTAGGGGACTGATGACCTCAGATGTTAAGTCTAATAGTGCCTAGAACCAGTTGAACCATTTTCTTGTCATTAATTACATTTCAGTGGTTGATCCGACGTTCACGAACAACGTCGTTGTCAACACTGCGGTCGGTTGCAGCATCCTTTGTTTTTCACTTGTGCCGGCCGGAGTGGCCGAGCGGTTCTAGGCGCTACAGTCTGGAATCGCGCGACCTCTACGGTCGTAGGTTCGTTTCCTGTCACGGGCATGGATGTGTTAGTTAGGTTTCAGTAAACAAAATTTTGTACAAGGCTGCACGTTAAGAGACTGTGAATAGTTACAATGAAAAGAAAACAGCCCTCGGTCACTAATTTTTAACGAATTAACCGGGTTTCGACACTCCTAGGAGTGTCTTCCTCAGAATTTACACCAAAGAACGGTCTATAGCGTGGTCACAGAATTATAACTAAAAACGTATGATACAAATTATAAGAACGGAATTATCGTGAAAGACTGGCAGTACTTATATTTCATTTATAAAATAATAAATATGCCAAAAGGGCATTAGTCACAAAGATATTAAGATAATAAATATCTTTGTGACTAATGCCCTTTTGGCATATTTATTATTTTATAAATGACTTATAAGTACTGCCAGTCTTTCACGATAATTCCGTACGTGCGAATATCTGATAATAAAATCTAAAGTAATGCCAAAAGTAGTATAAATTATGTTTTAGCGCTCGAAGTAAAGGGAAACTCACAGAACTTACTTTCTTTTCTTATTTGCCCAACAGTTCAGTGTGTTTTTCCCTGCCTATTACAATAGATATAAATCTGTGCGTTTTTGATAAATAATACCTACGAAATGAAGTAGTCCAAGATAAAATGTTTCTGGTTATAGTTCCACGTACTATTTACCTTTTTTATAATTTTTGACTCTCGTCTTTTCCCTGAGATGAGAAAATAAAATTTAAACTTTTTTCATTCATTAAATTTTCTACTAAACTTGAAAATCGTGTCATTTGAAAACGTAGAGAGTTTTCAATAGATTTTGATGGAACGAACATTAGAATCTGCCATCAGCGTTACTAATACACAATTACGCCCAGTCTGAATTAGCTATTAGGTGTCGGACTTTTTATTGTTATTTATTTATTTTTTTAAATTCTTTATTCAATCCAATAATATCATACATAACAACCCACCACCTTATACATTAGTGGGTTCAAATGGTTCAAATGGCTCTGAGCACTATGGGACTTAATATCTGAGGTCATCAGTCCCCTAGAACTTAGAACTACTTAAACCTAACTAACCTAAAGACATCACACACATCCAAGCCCGAGGTAGGATTCGAACCTGCTACCGTAGCGGTCGCGCGGTTCCAGAATGAAGCGCCTAGAACCGCTCGGCCACACCGGACGGCATACATTAGTGGGTCTTAACATCCACAATACAATTCAGTGATATTTAGCACCGCTTTCTAATTCTTATTTTGACATACTCACATGCTACAGGAAACGATAAGTTAGTTGTTCAATGGGTAAGAACTAATCTGTACTCTTAACTATTCTAGAAGCTACTTCCTGCAGCGTTACAGGCGTGCCAGTGAATGTATAAACCTACTTTTTTGGCCGTGCCCACCGATCTTATCCCAGTGAACGTGCCCCTGGCACCGGGCTGGCCTTTAGAAAATCGCTGCAGGTTCTGTTTGGTGATGTCCTGATCTACTTCCTACTCAAAATTATCTATCTAATAAGTCATTATCGGTGAGCAGTTGTCAAGGCGTCAGACTTTAGGAATAGTGCTTGTAGAATGCTGGCGTGATCAGAAAATAATTTTATGAATTTCTGTAAATGCAAAGAAATAATGACTGTGAGCCGCTGTTGTAGCCGCACGGTCTCGGGCGCCTTGCCACGGTTCGCGCGGCTCGCTCCGTCGGTGGTTGAGCCCTCCCTCGGGCATGGGTGTATGTGTTGTCCTTAGCGCAATTTACTTTAAGTTAGCCTAGGGGCCGATGACCTCAGCAGTTTGGTCCCATAGGAACTTACCACAAAATTAATGACTGTGAACCGAAAATATTTCAGGAAACTTTAAGAACTTTCCTCCTAAGGAACGTACAGTGGACAACCACTTGCTTTTATACAGAACATAAATGTACTTTAATTCTGTATTTTTCAAGTTAAGCTTGTCTAAAGGGAAAGAGGGTATACTGGAGATTCGTACTGTCCATGTACTTACAGTTTGAAATGCTGCAACAAATGCCTTTGTTACGAAATTGTGACTTATACTATACCGCCGAATTTCTGCTTCGACTTGCATAAGAAAGTTCACGAGTGATGTAATTATGCATTTATGTCAGTGGTCACATCTGTTGTAGAGTGGAACACGGCCCTGCTAGGATACCGTTACTTATAACATTTATCTGCGCCACAACATAGTACCTATTATTTATGCTTGACAACGACGTAACGTCGAACTGCAACAGAAAAGTAAAAGATATCTTCTACAGCCATAAGCGGAATATGACGTACTTTCAACAATGCATACAGTCTGCGGTCCCATGTAACAAGAACGTTTTGTACCATGTTCACGGGAGAATTTAATCTGTCTTCTAAGTGCCCGGTGGGTTTTTAGTAGGTAATGAAACAAATTTATTTCGGCTGAAAAATGCACAATTTGTTGTGGGATATCGTGGAATGTTCGCATTTCACCGCCTATAGTTTAATGAATTTTCGATTGGTGGCAGCACTATGCGTAGCCTTCAACATTTCGTCTGTGACCCTTTCAGACCCGATACACACTATTGTGTGGGTGCAGTTTATTTGCGTTGCAGCATCATATTATTCCGCTATGCAGTTGAGTCGCATGTCACACGAGTGTGCAGGAATCGCTGTTTCGTATACAACTCGATTTATATCGATATCTCGTTACAGACGCGAGATCTTGTGTCTTAATCTTTGGTAATTTTCAAGATGGCGGGTCGGAAGCATGTCTGTCGAGGTAAATGTTTATTGTGCTTTATTTATTGCGTTTTGATATTTGGAAAAATGTGTTTGAGATTCCGAAAGATGTACAGAAGTAAATAAAAATATGTCCGCCACAATTATTTGAACACTTTCATAGCTACAATGACTGTAACGTCCACACGCACAATTGTGCGTGTTGGGACTATTTTACCGGCATATGGTCGTTTTCGGTCGGAGTTTGTGGTTACGATTCGGAACAGATTGCGGAATAGATAAGTCATTTTACTATTGTATTTACGCATTATTTTCACAGTTCGTTTGTTTGTTTCGTTTTAGGGCTTACTGACGAGGGAATTCTAGCCATATTAGATGACTCTCAAGTGGAAGTCTTCAGTAGTGATGACGAATTGTTAGATACAACTTGGACTCTTCCAACAATCAAACCTAGACTTGGAGAAAGCTCTGAATCTTCTGGCGAGGAGGAAAATTTTAACAATGCTTCTGCAACAATACTACCAGTTGCTCCAGAAGTTCAGGACAATTTTCCCAGTCAACACAGTAGAAAGAATTCTAAAAAACCAGTGGAAACACATCGTCGTTTGTCAAATGGAGAAAAAGACCATTCACCTCCAAAATTTTTGCGCACTCAGAGCGTGAGGTAGGACAGGAAATTGAAACTCCAATGAGCTATTTCAGCGAGTACTACCCAGAAGGTTTTTTTCAGTTAGCATCTGACTGCACTAACAGTTACTACTTTTCGAAGAAAGGGAAGTTGCTTCATACAAATCCTCAAGAGATAAAGAAGCTGTATGGCATGCATATACTTATGGGATTCATTAGATATCCTCGTACACGTATGTACTGGCAGATGTCATTGCGTATGCCAACTATTGCAGATTGTATGCCTAGAGACAGGTTCTTCACTCTCAGAACAGCACTACATGTTGTGGACACTAACAACATTCCACGTGAATCAGAAAGTAATAGATTGTGGAAAGTACAACCCACAATTAATGTTGTACGCAGTGCTTGTTTGAGACTTCCACGCCCCTCTGAAAATGATTATTCCATTGATGAGCAAATGGTACCATTTACTGGACGCTGCACGTTGTCTCAGTATGTTCCAAACAAGCCGCGCCCTTTGGGAATTAAAAACTTTGTTTTGGCAACAACGAAAGGTTTAGTACTTGATTTTGAATTTTATCAAGGTAAATCAACTCCTCTGCCAGATCGCCTTGGTCTTGGGCCATCTGTAATACTTCGCCTCGCTCAAACATTACCTCAAGGTGCAAGACTATATTTTGACAGATATTTTACAGCTCTGCCATTATTGCAACAGTTACTTGACCTAGGGCTGGAAGGAACAGGAACCATAATGAAAAACAGAGTGAAACCAGTTCACCTGACAGAAGAAAAAAGACTGAAGAGAGGAGATATGGAAGAATTTTGCAGGGACGATGATAAAATAGTCATTGTCCAGTGGAAAGATTCAAAAGCTGTGACCCTTGCCTCTACTTGTACAGGATGTGAACCTGTAAGCAATGTGGAGAGATGGAGTAAACCAGAAAAGAAGTACATCTTAGTACCATGTCCTGCAGTCGTAGTGAATTACAACCTGTGTATGGGAGGAGTGGACCTCTGCGACCAAATGATGGAGACCTACAGGACTTTCTTGAAGACAAAAAAATGGACTTTAAAAGTTGTGATTCATGTACTTGATTTGGCTTGCGTCAATTCCTGGTTACAATACAAAGTTGAATGCGAAGCCAATAAAGTACAAATGAAAAACACTTTAGATCTTCTTGGATTCCGGCAAGTGATTGGGGAAGCGCTAATTTCTTCTTCTTCAGGACAGGAACATGAAAGTGAATCCGATGAAGAGCCACCAAATAAAATGTACAAACCAGCAAACACACCATGTGATGAGAAGCGACTAGACGGATATCATCACTGGCCAACTGTTGATGATTTACCTTCAGCTCGTTGCTGCAGGCAAAATAATTGCAAGAGGAGGACGAGAACAAGATGTCTGAAGTGTAATATTTATTTGTCAAAAGACAGTAATTGCTTTCGTGAATATCACTGCAAGAAATGACATAAATATGTAAGATAATCCCGACCCACACAATCGTGAGGGCTCAAAATTTTTATGAAAATTAAAAAATAAAATTTTCTAAGCAATTGTTTCACGATTCTATACTTTTTTTAGTTACAAAAATTCATTTATTTCAAAATTTTCATTTCAAGTTTGGGTGGGGGTCTGAAAGGGGTGAAGGAGGTGCCTTCCAAGCATAGCACTGTCACTGAGTTTCTTTTGGCGGAAAACCAGAGCGTCGCCAGTAATCATAGGCGCTTGTAGAACGTCTACGGAAACCTGGGAGTGAACAAGTGAACGGAAAGTCGTTGGGCGAGGTGTCTGTCATCGTCGCAGTGAGGTCGCCTAAACCTGTCCAATCTCCTGCGTACCAGTCTGCCGCACGCAGCTGTATAACAGGGTTTCTTGCAATGTCGGAACGTGCGGACACTCTCATTCGAGATGTTCCTTGCCACAAAACACAAACGAACTACACCTTCTCCATGACAGCTCAAGGCCTCGCACAAGTCCGCGCACTAGAGAGGAGTTCACAAAACATCGTTGGACTGTTTCTCCTCATCCAACCTACAGCCACGATCTCACCCCTTCTGATTTCCATCTATTAGGACCAATGAAGGATTCACTCCGCGGGAAGTAGTACATGGATAGTAGGTAAGGTACTGATGCAGTGAGACCTTGGCTCCGACATTGACCAGTAAAGTGGTACCATGCTGGCTTATAGGCCCTCCCAGTAAGGTGGCGTAAGGCCGTCGCACTGAACGGAGATTATGATGAGAAATAGGGTTTTGTAACCAAAAGAGTGGAGAATAGTATGGTGTATTAGAATCCTGAATAAAACCAACATGCTTTTAGAAAAAAAATGTGTGCCATTACTTACTGAACGCCTCTCGTACATTTGTAACAGAAGTTTGTTTGCTGTCCCATGCAGTCACATTTGATCTCCATTGTTGACGTTTTCTGAAGTACAGGCAAAGAGCGCAGGATTATTAAAGTACCTCTGGCGTTTCAGAAGACACACAGAAAACAAACAGGTATCAATTGATAGAGAGCACTCGGTCTTCAGGCCACAAGTGGCCCATCAGGACCATCCTATCGCCGTGTCATCCTCAGCTGGGGATGCGGATAGGAGGGGCGTGTGGTCAGCACACCGCTCTCCCTGTCGTTATGATGGTTTTCTTTGTCCGGAGCCGCTACTATTCGGTCGAGTAGCTCCTCAATTAGCATAACGAGGCTGAGTGCACCCCGATCAGTTGATAGAGCATCTCTCCATATTTCGATTCGTAATAAGCACTGTTGTTGGTTGCCCTAGGGGCCCAGCGTGTCGGAACACGTAGACAAATCATGCACTCCTTACAGTTTCATCAAATTAGTTTGCGCCTGCACATAGGCAACCCAGTGAACAGGGTCTCTTACGCAGACCATAGTTCATTCACAATTTGCCTGGGACTCAGTGTTATGTCTTTTAGAAAAATTTAGGGTATTCATTATTATTAATCTACTGTTATTAGGAATTAAATTTAGGAATTGGTACTTTCTGTCATAAAATAATTTTTTAAGTGTACAAATTATATTTCATGAACAACTAACACTCTCCTCCCTAAATAAATTCCATATCTTACGTTTGGTTAATTCTGGAAGCAAGTATTTTCTTAATGGTGTCTTTTTCCTCCCCCAGTGCTGTTCCCCGCACTTAAAACTTGTTATGTGAGTTATAATTTAAGCCTGTAGTTTCTTCAGGTCATCACCAAACCTTGCACCGCCTCTTGTTCCGGAAACAACTACCCTGCTTTCAATTTCTTATCAGCTGCATGTTCCCGACATTAAAAATACTTAAGAGTGTAAATTAACAAACAAGGATCTACCCCTGAAGAGCAGTTTGTATCCTATAGCTTATAGTTTACTTTTTGCTTGAACATTATTTTTTACCTTGATCAGGCTTTCTTCTTTTACGACAGTTTACATCCATGTACCCTGATCTGAGTCCATATTGACCCTCCTGACAGAGCTGTTCAGTTTGATCAGCCACAATTGAGCAGATCCGTCAGAAGGGTCAACATGGAATTAGATCAGCTTCTTCAGGTAGCTAGTTTGTCAGGCAAGAGTTTGGTTCCTGTTGATACTATTGGCAGGTAGGACTGCGTGCCCTGCATCTCAGTAGGAAGGAGAAGGGTAAATTGAGTGGGATGATAGCAAAATACTGAAGGGGCACTGAAACTCAGGGAGTACCTCTTTTTTATGCTAAGATCAGTGGCCAATAATTCAACATTGAATGAAATTAAGCTTAATGAGAAGCTCAGACGAGCAGGTACTAGAGATGTTAAAATATCACAAGATTCTCATAAAGGTAGAGTAAAAGTAATGTTAGTATATTGGACCAGAATATCAGTGGATTAGAAAACAAAGTAAATGAGCTTCTTGTTTGTTTAGAAAATTTAGAAACTTAGGGTGGAATAGATTGACTATGCCTGTCTGAACATAATATACTCACAGGTATGGAAAAGATAGATGTAGGTGGATATAAGCTTCCAGCACATGTAAGTAGAGATACTATGGAGAGGGGAGACATTGTCATAGATGGACTATGCACGTCTGAACATAATATAGTGACAGGTATGGAAAAGGTAGATATAGCTGGATATAAGCTTTCAGCACGTGTAAGTAGAGATACTACGGAGAGAGGAGAAATTGCCATATATGTTAAAATTTGTCATAATGTGAAAAATTCATAAACTAAAATGGTTCGCGTAGAGCAACATAAAAAAGCGTGTGCCTGTGAGCTTAAACAAAATAATGTTACTAACATAATTGTAGCTGTGTATAGGTCACAACTGGGAAATTTTCAGCTATTTCTAAAAAACTTGGATTATTTGTTGTGCTGTCTGTCAGACAGAGGGGAACAATTATTGTTTGTGGGAATTCCTATGTAGATTTTCTGAAAGGGTCTGATAGAAGGAATGAGCTTGAACTGTTACTTGCTTCTTTCAGTTTGACATCAGTTATTGATTTTTCTACTCCAGTAGTGCAGTAAATCAGCGCTCTGATAGATAATGTTTTTATAGACCAAGATAAATTTAATCAAATACAAACTTTCCATGTTAAAAATGATCTTTCTGATCTTGATGCACAGCAATTTACCGTATATGACATAGGTCCATAAAGTAGCGCAAAACAATACTCCAAAATAGTGCCTTCAGTTAATGATTTAACAAATGAATAATTTAGGGAAAGCTTGCAACAAGTAGACAGGTAAGAGGTCTACAGGGAACCTGATGCTAATTTAAAATTTAACCTATTTCATGATACCTTTGTTAGTGTATTTGTAAACAGTTTCCCTAAGAAAACAGTGAAACATAATTGTGAGACACCATCTAAAAAGCTGTGGCTTACTAAAGGAATAAAAATATCTTATAAACGGAAAAGGGAAATGTATCTCAGAGCAACCGTGAACATAGGAAGACTGTATTGCTATCAAACTCAACGAAACTTTGTTAAACAAAAGACAGAAATAGGAAATATTTTAACAATCATTTTTAAGTGTTGTAGAGAAAATAGGATCCAGTTGTTCATTAGAAAATGCAAGGCTATATGTGGAAGAGACAATATCTATTCAATTCGAAAAAATTGAAATTCAATCCATCTCTCCTACTGAGTTTAGAAATATAATAAATTCACTCAAAAGTAAAAGCTTGAATGGAATTGATCGCATTTCCAGCAGAGTACTTAAGGCTTGTTCCCAAAAGACAAGTAGGATTTTCAGCCACGTGCATAGCTGCTCACTGAAACAGGGCATTTTTCTGGATAGACTGTAATATGCTATTGTTACCCCATTGCGTGAAAAGGGGGATAGTTCCGATGCTAACAACTACCGTCCAACCTCACTTCTGACAGCTTTATCCAAAATTCTTGAAAAATTAATGTATTCAAGAGTAGCTTCATATAATTGTAAAAATGAAGTACCAACAAAATGTCAATTTGGTTTTCAGAAAGGTTTTTCAACAGAAAATGCTATATATGCTTTCACTGATCAAATTTTAAGTGCTATGAATAACCGAACACCACCAACTGGGATTTTTTGTGATCCTCATAGGCTTTTGACTGTGTGAGTGATGAAATTCTTCTAGATATTCTTAAGTAGTGTGGTGTGAGTGGGACAGTGGACGAACGGTTTAGTTCATATTTAACTAGAAGAATGCAGAAGATTGAAACTAACATTATAGATAGTCTACAAAAATCAGAAAATCACCAGAGTCTTCTAACTGGTCAGTTATCAAGAACAGTGTCGCACAGGGTTTAGTCTTGGGTCCCTTATTGTTCTATATATATATATATATATATATATATATATATATATATATATATATATATATATATATATATATAGTTGAATCACAACCAACAGAAAAGAATTAGCTGAGGGAATACCCGATTTCCCAGAAACGTCGCTCGGTGTAAGAGGGTTCAAAATAAATGAACACGTGTCTCGACCATATCTGAGAAAAAGATGGTCAAAGTTTACGATGTATTCCCCAGGTTCTTCACGTGTCTTACACCTCGCGACATCCTCAGACGAAATGGTGGCACAGTGGTCAGTGTCAGGTCTTCTTATTTTGGCGCCCGGTGCTGGAAGCCTTTTTATTAGATTTATTTTTGTGTTTCATTAAATAATTTTACATACCCGTGTCTGTAGAAGATTACTATACGAACGTTTTCCGATGTATATTGATGTAACCTTGTCCTCGTTTGTCTACTAATTGTATGGCAGATAAGTAAAAAATGAGAAAATTATTTGAAATTGTTTTCGGTGAAATTCCTGTAGTGTATCCTGATTCATCATTAATTGCAAGCACCAGTTTTCGAAAAAGTGTTGCCTTATGTGTGGTTTGCTGTGAAATTATTGCCTATGAGTAAAACCTTCAGTAATGTCGATGATGTTTCTTTGATGAGTTAAATTCATACGAAGAAATTTCACTTTGGCAAACCTGCCTTCACGTGATGCTCGTGTTGTTCAGAATATTTGTGTTTAGAGCGTTTCAACGATCGGTATAATCCAAGGGAATGCAGCATATGAATAAAATATGAATAAAATATGAGAAATATTACAAGAATTGATATGTGAATGAAATATCAGAATATGAGACTGAAAAAACCCCTCAACATGCCATTCACACATATATTATAAAATAATTATTGTGGAATCCAGTTGTGATTTTACAGTCAGTATAATGCCCTTGATCCCCTGATTTGATACGAGACGTGCGATGCGGGTTAAATAGATGAAAATAATAAAAATAAATCTTGTGTTCTGCCTTACGGCAGGTCTTGTCATGGCGGAAGCCTCGTCAGAGAGGTCCACCGCATGAGCGTCTAGGGAAGTGATTCCAGCGGTTGTTTCCCGTTGCCTTCCACTGATGATGATGAAATGATAATGAGGACGACACAACACCCAGTCCCTAAGCGGAGAAAAATCTCCGACCCAACCGGGAATAGAACCCGGGCCCCTTGGCATGGCAGACCGCCGCAGTGACTACTTTTTTTTGTGTAACAATAACAAACATAAACTGCTTGTAGCATTTTTTTAATACATAAGACGATGACCTTTATAAAATAAAATATTTCTGGGAAACGTAAATAAGTGGACTTCTTTTTTTTTTTTTTACATAATGGTGCAACAAACATAAACTGCTTTTAGCGTTGTTTTTTTATATATAAGACGATGACCTTCATAAAATAAAATATTTCTGGGAAACATAAATACGTGGACTTTCTTTTTACATAATAGTGAAAAAATATCCTGCTTCTGTCAGTACAAAACAATAACGGACCACGTTCCTCTTTTGGGCGCGTACCTCGCTAATCCCGTTATACCTCGCGTTGGTGTCGGGTACGTCTTCACGTGTGGTGGTAGATCCTCTCCACTGTCCTGGTCTTGTTCTGATACTTATAGGCATTCTCCTACCCGGGACACCCAAACTGGGTGGGCGATCAAGCAAGGCACTCCCTAAAAAATTAGCGTAATATGTTCGATAACCACTCAGCTATCGGGGCGGACGCGATAAAAATAAGACAATTAAAAAAAATAAATGGGTTTCGAACATGGGACGCAAAATTAAAAAGCTAACCACTGAGCCACCATTTCGTCTGAGAATATTGCGCGAAAAAAAGGCACATAAAGTACCTAGAAAATACACTCCTGGAAACTGAAATAAGAACACCGTGAATTCATTGTCCCAGGAAGGGGAAACTTTATTGACACGTTCCTGGGGTCAGATACATCACATGATCACACTGACAGAACCACAGGCACATAGACACAGGCAACAGAGCATGCACAATGTCGGCACTAGTACAGTGTATATCCACCTTTCGCAGCAATGCAGGCTGCTATTCTCCCATGGAGACGATCGTAGAGATGCTGGATGTAGTCCTGTGGAACGGCTTGCCATGCCATTTCCACCTGGCGCCTCAGTTGGACCAGCGTTCGTGCTGGACGTGCAGACCGCGTGAGACGACGCTTCATCCAGTCCCAAACATGCTCAATGGGGGACAGATCCGGAGATCTTGCTGGCCAGGGTAGTTGACTTACACCTTCTAGAGCACGTTGGGTGGCACGGGATACATGCGGACGTGCATTGTCCTGTTGGAACAGCAAGTTCCCTTGCCGGTCTAGGAATGGTAGAACGATGGGTTCGATGACGGTTTGGATGTACTGTGCACTATTCAGTGTCCCCTCGACGATCACCAGTGGTGTACGGCCAGTGTAGGAGATCGCTCCCCACACCATGATGCCGGGTGTTGGCCCTGTGTGCCTCGGTCGTATGCAGTCCTGATTGTGGCGCTCACCTGCACGGCGCCAAACACGCATACGACCATCATTGGCACCAAGGCAGAAGCGACTCTCATCGCTGAAGACGACACGTCTCCATTCGTCCCTCCATTCACGCCTGTCGCGACACCACTGGAGGCGGGCTGCACGATGTTGGGGCGTGAGCGGAAGACGGCCTAACGGTGTGCGGGACCGTAGCCCAGCTTCATGGAGACGGTTGCGAATGGTCCTCGCCGATACCCCAGGAGCAACAGTGTCCCTAATTTGCTGGGAAGTGGCGGTGCGGTCCTACGGCACTGCGTAGGATCCTACGGTCTTGGCGTGCATCCGTGCGTCGCTGCGGTCCGGTCCCAGGTCGACGGGCACGTGCACCTTCCGCCGACCACTGGCGACAACATTGATGTACTGTGGAGACCTCACGCCCCACGTGTTGAGCAATTCGGCGGTACGTCCACCCGGCCTCCCGCATGCCCACTATACGCCCTCGCTCAAAGTCCGTCAACTGCACATACGGTTCACGTCCACGCTGTCGCGGCATGCTACCAGTGTTAAAGACTGCGATGGAGCTCCGTATGCCACGGCAAACTGGCTGACACTGACGGCGGCGGTGCACAAATGCTGCGCAGCTAGCGCCATTCGACGGCCAACACCGCGGTTCCTGGTGTGTCCGCTGTGCCGTGCGTGTGATCATTGCTTGTACAGCCCTCTCGCAGTGTCCGGAGCAAGTATGGTGGGTCTGACACACCGGTGTCAATGTGTTCTTTTTTCCATTTCCAGGAGTGTACTTTGACAGCTTTGACCGTCGTTTTTTCAGAAACGGTCCACTACATGCGGATAAGCCGAGACACGTGTTCTTTTATTTTGGCTCCTCTTCCACTGAGCGAAGTTCCTAGGAAATCGGGTGATGGCGCTTGCCGTGTTGTGCTCGTCAGACTTGCAGAATACTGCAAAACGACAACATCTGTAGCCATGGCAGCCTACAAGCACTGCCCACGAGCCAGCGTACGGTGCGACAGGTAACGCAACTAAGTGCGCCGTCGGATGATAAACGACAGTCGGGCCGTAATGCCCGGCAGCGGCCGGAGTAATGCGCGCGCACTTCGCACTGATGGGCGCCCGCGACTCTCGCAGGTAAGGAGTTGGCAGCCCCGGCCACGCTTTGTTCGACGACTTGAAAGGAGTTCGCAGCTGCTGGCGGGCTAAGTGCAGTGATGGGAGAGGCACAACATTAATGTTGCAGTGTACGCAGTGCTAGAACATGTGTTTTCTTTTTAGCGATGCCACCTGCCTGCTGACAAGTAATCAGAGTGCGATAGACACTTCAATATTGTACGCAGCAGTTTTTTTATCCACATGGCACACGTTGCAGGCTCCGCACCGTCAGAGCTCCACAGCTCCACCAAGCTTCTTGAGGACAGCTTGTTGTTGTTGTTGCGGTGGTGTTCGGTCCGAAGACTGGCTTAAATCAGCTCTCCACGCTAGTCTATCCCGTGCAAGCCTATTCATCTCTGCAAAACTACAGCGACCTACGTCCATTTCTGGATGTCTGAGGATATGACCAAGCAACCAAGCCCTTCTTTGAAACATGTTGTGCATTCATTTCCTTTATTTTTTTTTTACAGCTCGTTTCAGTATCTCCTCATGATTTACTATCTATCTAATTTTCAGCATTTTACTATAGCACTAGATTTCGAAAGCTTCTACTCTTTTCTTGTCTAAACTATGATACTTATTGTCCACGTTTCACTTCTGTACTAGGCTACACTCCATACAAATTCCTTCAAGAAAAACTTTCTCACTTTTAAACTTATATCCGATGTCAATAAACTTCTCTTTTTCAGAAACGTATTTTATATCATCTATGCTTCACCCATAGTCAATTATTTTGGCACCCAAACAACAAAACTGATCTACCACTTTTCTTGTCTCATTTCCCAATCTGATTTCCTCAGCATCGCCTAGTTTAATTCCGCTTCATTCCACTAACTTCGTTTTGCTTTTGTTGATCTTTTGTTCATCTTTCAATCTCCAATCAAAACACTATCTATTTTCTTCAACCGCTTTTCCATGTCACGCCGGCCGGAGTGGCCGAGCGGTTCTAGGCGCTACAGTCTGGAACCGCGCGAACGCTGCGGTCGCAGGTTCGAATCCTGCCTCGGGCATGGATGTGTGTGATGTCCTTAGGTTAGTTAGGTTTAATTAGTTCTAAGTTCTAGGCGACTGATGACCTCAGAAGTAAAGTCGCATAGTGCTCAGAGTCATTTGAACCATTTTTTTCCATGTCCTTTGCTGTTTCTGACGGAATTATAATGTCACTGGCAACCTGAAAAGTTTTTATTTCTTCTCACTAAACTTTAATTCCATGTCCAAATTTCTTAAGCATTAAACTGTAAATAGGAAGACTGTTCTGGACTACGTGCCCAAGATTGTGCAGTATTTTTAAAACACTGAAAGTAATAGATGACTTACACAAAAATGAGTGGAATTTTCGAAGGTTTGAAATATGCGTTCACGGTATTTATATTTTATTAAACCACATGCTA
The DNA here is from genome assembly GCF_023898315.1 of Schistocerca nitens. Classification (NCBI taxonomy): domain Eukaryota; kingdom Metazoa; phylum Arthropoda; class Insecta; order Orthoptera; family Acrididae; genus Schistocerca; species Schistocerca nitens. Next base: position 478,070,147 of record NC_064614.1, on the reverse strand, counting down.
CGTATTACGAATTGGCACAAGAGATTTAATTAGTCACAGTATCGTCGACAGATATTGTTTGGTTCACACTGTTAACAAAGCGCTTCTAAAAATCATTTGTTGGCGTAGGCAGCACATGGAAACTATTGAGGAACTAGAATACTACCATAGTGTGACAGCTGTTCCTTTCAATTCAGGTTATAATCTACCTAACATGATGCTGTTCTTGGGATCCTGTTTTATATAAATTTCACAAGCTTTCAGTTAAAGCATAGTGTGGCCTTAGAGTACGTTCGTCTACGACATTTCAAGCGCTTGTGTAAAATTTTCATGCATATTTTAATGTGAAAGCCATTCAGATACGACAGTGAGCTCCTTTTGTTCCGCCGAATGCCGCAGTTTTAGGCTTCCTGCTTCCTACAGTAATTCGAGCGATGGTGAAACTTAGGAACTTATCAAAAATGTAGGGTGAACATCCTGGTAATATGATCAGTTACACTGCATATGCGGCATTACTATGTAGTGTTAAAAAAATTAAGTTTAACGATGGACTGACTTTTTATTTTTAAATACTGATATTTCCTTGATATGTGAATTATCTTAATAAAAATCAACTTTGCTGGTTAGTTTTAGTGTCTTGAGAAATACTGATTATTTTGTTAAGGTAATGGTTCAAAAATGACCGTGCATAGCATCTAATGATGTTTACGTTAGTGAAATAAAATTTTATTACACGTTGTCTTCGCGTATTACATGGATTGAAGCTCAACAGTGCGTAGGGCCCCGCGCTACTGTAAATCGACTGTATTTTGTACGAGTAATTTGTTGGCGTGTTTGTCCGCTAAACTTGGTGAACGGCGGAAGAAGGTTGAGCTCGGAGATAAGGTCAGTGACATCAATTGCCTTTCTACAGTGCATTTGCTGTTACACTGTACTTCAACGAAATCGAGCTTAGTATATTCCCTGCCGATATTACAACAATCTCAAAAGAAGTACTCATTTGGTACACCTGTCCTTCTTGAATTTTTTCATCGATATTGAAGAAATACTGCAGTTATTTCAAGCTGTGCGCTGGATAATGGTATCTAGCGAAGCGGTGCAGTGGTTAAGGCGTTCGGGAGGACGCTGGTTCAAATTCCTATCCGGTCATTCCGATTTATATTTTCCATAATTTGCTTAAGATAAATGCTGGGATGGTTCCTTCAAAAAGACACGGACGATTCCTTCCCCGTCCTCCCCCAACCAGAGTTTATGTTCAGTCCCCAACGATCACATCATCGACGGTATGTGAACACCTGAGGTACCTGGGTGCGGTTCTTGTCTTACACGAGACAGTCTTACCATTTGAGTCATCCGAGCACGCCTCACGGCTGGATCCAAAGCTTCAATCTGTCAGCCCCTCTCTCCTATTTTACAAACTGTACTGAAGCACCCCTGAACGTCTTCTTGGAGTACAAATCTTGGGAGAAAAATATATGGAAAATGGCACAGAAAGTTGACGGCAAAAAGATCCAGGTCTACACTCTGCTGAATAACGACAGTTTCGTTCTGGGCAACAGTACCAGTTGTACCTTCGTGATGTCTTTTTAAGACTCAAAAAAACCTCTAGGGAACTGATAACGTAAACAATGAGTCACACATTTTGAGAGTTTAGATCAAGAAAAAGGTTAACATCACACGTCCATCATTAAGGAGACGGTTAGACACTGAACATTTCAGCTGGAAGGAATGGGTAAGGAGAGCAGTATGATCCTTAAAAGGAACAAACGCTTTTGCCAGAGAGAGAAATCGAGATGACGGAATTTGAATTTGAACTTACCTTTTCATGAATTTAATCTGAGGAAAGTTACGTCAGCTGGTTGCGGAAATATGTATTTCTTAGACAGTAAAGCCAAAGTAGGTCTCTCTTTTGTCTCATTATTACTTTACGTAAGAAGATATTCACTAATCATAGTCTAGAGAAGAAACTTCATTTTTTTTTTGCATCTGTTCCTACCACCGCTTGTATCAGAATCTGACAGTAGACATTTTTGTCGAACAGTAAACTGTTTTCATGACTTTGAAAACATTCTTGGTAAGTAGGGCCTAAACTGTATCATTGTAGAGCTAAGCACAAGGCATTTGTCAATGATTTCTTGAAGATTCGTTCAAGCGTGGACCAGAGAAACGTTTAATGATTAATAACTGAGTTTTTCTCGGTGCATGGTAAAAAATATTCACTGTATGTTCGTTCAGAAAGTCACAAGAATTTGTGAATGTACCTGCTTTAAATTCTGCGGTAGGGCCCAGTTTCCTGTCAGTTGCCAAAAATCGATAGACTACGTAACTGTTTTTGTAGCGCATTTTGTAGTTTGTATGACCGCGCTAATGTGCTGACAGCAATGAACTATCGTAGGCGAAGAAAGTGGAGTAAAGCAATAAATTATATTCGGTTTATTGCAAGTTTGTAATGTCTGCACCACTGCGGTTAGTTTGGTGGCAGGAAAAGCAGACTTATGGACATTCAGTTTTATCATTCAGTGGCAAAGAAAAATAAGTCATTGGCTTGGTTACTTACTACAGAATCCATTTTGAAGAAAATTTCAGTTTCCTATTTGGATGTTCACAGATAGATGTTCAGTTCTAGTGTGAGAAATCTGAAGGTAAGATGAAAATACCTCTTTTGTTCAATTGTCAGTAGCGAGCTGATGAAGGGGAACTCGTTGCTTAGAGGTGTATAAATTGTATGTTCTATGACACTAATAAATGCTTTTCACGGTGTGCGAAGCATTTCCTGATGCTTGCTCATTATGTTTTATCTATATGGAGATCTACATCTTGGTGATATATTCCATAGCAGAAAGTATTTTATATGCGCCATCTGTGGCTATCTGCAACCGCGATCTGAAGTATGCTTTTTGTCAAAATAAATATTCGAAATTGCGACAGAAATTACTAGCCACTTACTTGTGTAGAAATACTCATAAGCAGTAATCACAATACAGTGGTTCATATACACGTACTGTGCGCAATTTCGATTCTCAGTGGAGTTTTTGTTATAAGCAATACTTCGTATACAATTAAACTCAGAATCTCGAAAGGCAGGAAACATATCACTTCCATTTCGACTTTGACACTCCAGGACCTGTTGAAGCAAAACCATAAAATGATAGCTGAGTGGAACAAAAATTCATGTTGGGCAAAGTCTCCTTTTACACAGGTAATATCAGTGTTTCTTGTATGGCTTAACCCACGGTAGTGGGGAAAAAGTTGCATGATGTAAATAAACTACTTCCCTGGGTGAAAAAGGTTATAATCCGTTTTATGAGAACGGTCTTGATTGATCTCTTCAATAAGTCTCACAATTGGAAGAAGATTGATGTGCCTGGTCTCTTATTTGCACCCTGAGTTCTTATCTTTAATTTTGTGTTTGGATTTTACTGTTTTGCCATTGGTCCGTAAAGGGATGAAGTGCTTACTTTGTAATTTTTGTCAACTTTTATAAAATTCATTTGTTTGTGATGAAAGGCACCAAAACAAAAAATTTAATGTTTTGTTAATTAGATTTAATGGATACCTTTAGTGAATTTGCATATTATATGTGTACAGTAACTCGATTTTTTTGACAGAAGAGCCTATACTAGCTCCAAACAGTGAGTAGTAGGATTGTTTTTTCACCCTCCTGAAAAATGAAATTTTCAAGGTATAGTTCCTTTCCTGCAAAACTACTAAGTTGTTTTCAGATTCCGATTCAGCCGTCTTGTATTCTTGTTCTATAACTACATATCTCGCGATCGAATTGAATTTATGGCCTAACGAGGAAAAGATGTATGAATTGTTTAGTATAACCTGTTTCCTTCCATAGAACTTCATTTCAATTTAAATTTCTTTTTCACGACTCAGGAGATCTTCGGCGGTAGTTCACTCTTTCTATTTGTTACGTGAGTGTGCAATTTTTTACTAAAGTGGCTAATTACGGAACTCTGTGACGCTTCATCATATTTTTCAAGCATGTGATATACTAATTCAGCGATTCCTTATCGATTTAAGTGACGTGCTTCACTAGTATCTACTTATGTCCAGAATATTGTTTTTTATCGCTTGAGAACGTTAATCTTGCGATAGTTTGTGTTCTTTAATAATTAAGCACTAAATGGGATCTGGGTTAACATTAGACGTATAATATTTGTTCCTTCATTGTATTCTGTGTCAAATAGGTGTTAATGCGCTATCAAATTTCTCCTAACAGGATTACGGTTCAAGAGATATGCCATCTCGCTTAGTTTTGTTGCATCACGTCAACTTGGCGTCCGCCTCCGTAGCTAAGAGGTCAGCCTGTCTAACTGCTACGCGGAGGACACGGGTTTGATTCTCGATAATGCCAGGGATTTTCCTTGGGGAAGGGGAAGGGGATGACTGAAAGGGGGTGGTGCCATTGGTACAGAATGGTGCGGTGGGCGGTCCGTACTGAATTAACCGATAAATCGATAGGGCGAGTATATGGAGCTTTAGCTTTCTAACGTCTTGTTGGTAAATCTTTTACTACAGACATTACCTTTTCTTTACTCTAAGCATCTTCAAGATGATTAACTGTTTGAATTACAACTATACCGACGGTCAAATTGAAGATCTTAACATTATTTTGTCACTGCAAACAAAGGACTTCAACTACTGATACAGATTCTATTGGAAAGCAGCAATCAGGGTATTATGTTGGATGAACTTCTAATTCCCTAAAACGTGACCGGTTTCGAGCACTTTCTTCTCGATTCAGTGAGATTTTAAAAATAACTGTAGGCGTTTTATGTGACGTACACTGAAGAGCCAAAGGCACTGGTACACCTGCCTAATATCGTGTAGGGCTTCCACGATCACGCACTAGTGCCGAAACACGACGTGGCATGGACTCGAATAATGTATGAAGTAATGCTGGAGGGAACTGAAACCATGAATCCTGCAGGGCTGTCCATAAATCCGTAAGGGTACGAGGGGGTGGAGATCTCTTCTGAACAGCACGTTGCAAGGCATCCCACATATGCTCAATAATGTTCATGTCTGGGAAGTTTGATAGCCAGTGGAGGTGTTTAAAGTCAGGAGAGTTTTCCTGGAGCCACTCTGCAGCAATTCTTCTGGACTTGCGGGGTGTCGCATTGTCCTGCAGTAATTGCCCAAGTCCGTCGGAATGCACAATGGACATGAATTAATGCAGGTGATCAGACAGGATGTTTAAGTACATGTCACCTGTCAGAGTCGTATCTAGACGTATCAGCGGTCGCATATCACTCCAACGGCACACGCCCCACACCATTACAGAGCCTCCACCAGCTCGATCAGTGCCCTGGTGACATGCAGGTTCGATGGATTCTCGAGGTTGTCTCCATACCCGTACACGACCATCTGCTCGATACAATTTGAAACGAGACTCGTCCGACCAGGCAACATGTTTCCAGTCATCAACAGTCCAATGTCGGTATTGACGGGCTTAGGCGAGGCGTTTAGGTTTGTGTCGTGCGGTCATCAAGGGTACACGAGTGGGCCTTCGGCTTCGAAAGTCCATATCGATGATGTTTTGTTGAATGATTTGCACGCTGACACTTGTTAATGGCTCAGCATTGAAATCTGCAGCAATTAGGGTAGCACTTCTGTCACGTTGAACGAACGATCCTCTTCAGTCGTCTTTGATCCAGTTCTTGCAGGATGTTTTCCCGGCCGCAGCTATGTCCGAGATTTGATGTTTTACCGGATTCCTGATATTCACGGCACAGTCGTGAAACGGTCGTACGGGTAAATCCGCGCTTCATCGCTACCTCGGGCATGCTGTGTCCCATCGCTCGTGCTTCTACTATAACACCACTTTCAAACTCACATCTTGGTAACCAGTCGCTGTAGCAGCACTAACCGATCTAACAACTGGTCAGACGCTTGTTGTCATACATAGGCGTTGCCGACCGCAGCGCCGTATTCTGCCTGTTTACATACGTCTGTATTTGGATACGCATGCGTATACCAGTTTCTTTGGCGCTTCACTGTAGAACACCTTCGATACAAAAAATTACAAGGCAAGGTCGTAATATAAGTAGGATGATGTAACATTAGGAGTATGTAGGGCAGCGATTCGTTCACCTGGTACTGGTACTGAGGAGTAGTGAATTTGCTTGGTGCATTGGGTGCAAGTCGGCTGGACGAGTACGTTACGCGGCCGTCCCAGGCGTGTCCAGGTGCAGAGGCGAGCAGCGTCACCAGAAACGGGTAAATCGCAAAGCTGGAAATTTGGACGCCAATCACTCGCATTGACTTTGTGCACGAGACAATGCTTCAAAAAATGGCGGAGTGTCAGACATTCTTAAAAATGGCTGCGTTACAGGTCTCTGAGATTGGACAATAGCTCACAGTCAAATATTAAAGCGAATCCGAATACATAAGTGATCTCAGAAAAATGAGGCACATCCATTGGCACAACAATATTTCAATATCTTTAAAACTACAGAAAATAATATTTCACAGAGAAGAAAATTTCACACAATGAACCTCTCTGAATTGTTGTTGTTGTTGTGGTCTTCAGTCCTGAGACTGGTTTGATGCAGCCCTCCATGCTACTCTATCCTGTGCAAGCTTCTTCATCTCCCAGTACCTACTGCAACCTACATCCTTCTGAATCTACTTACTGTATTCATCTCTTGGTCTCCCCCTACGATTTTTACCCTCCACGCTGCCCTCCAATACTAAATTGGTGATCCCTTGATGCCTCAGAACATGCCCTACCAACCTATCCCTTCTTCTGGTCAAGTTGTGCCACAAACTCCTCTTCTCCTATTCAGTATCTCCTCATTAGTTATGTGATCTACCCATCTAATCTTCAGCATTCTTCTGTAGCACCACATTTCGAAAGCTTCTATTCTCTTCTTGACCAAACTATTTACCGTCCATGTTTCACTTCCATACATGCCTACACTCCATACAAATACTTTCAGAAATGACTTCCTGACACTTAAATCAATACTCGATGTTAACAAATTTCTCTTCTTCAGAAACGCTTTCCTTGCCATTGCCAGTCTACATTTGATACCCTCTCTACTTCGACCATCATCAGTTATTTTGCTCCCCAAATAACAAAACTCCTTTACTACTTTAAGTGTCTCATTTCCTAATCTAATACCCTCAACATCACCCGACTTAATTCGACTACATTCCATTATCCTCGTTTTGCTTTTGTTGATGTTCATCTTATATCCTCCCTTCAAGACACCATCCTTTCCGTTCAACTGCTCTTCCAAGTCCTTTGCTGTCTCTGACAGAATTACAATGTCATCAGCGAACCTCAAAGTTTTTATTTCTTCTCCATGGATTTTAATACCTACTTCGAATTTTTCTTTTGTTTCCTTTACTGCTTGCTCAATATACAGATTGAATAACATCGGGGAGATGCTACAACCCTGTCTTACTCCCTTCCCAACCACTGCTTCCCTTTCATGTCCCTCGACTCTTATAACTGCCATCTGGTTTCTGTACAAATTGTAAATAGCCTTTCGCTCCCTGTATTTTACCCCTGCCACCTTCAGAATTTGAAAGAGATTATTCCAGTCAACATTGTCAAAAGCTTTCTCTAAGTCTACAAATGCTAGAAACGTAGGTTTGCCTTTCCTTAATCTTTCTTCTAAGATAAGTCGTAAGGTCAGTATTGCCTCACGTGTTCCAGTATTTCTACGGAATCCAAACTGATCTTCCCCGAGGTCGGCTTCTACTAGTTTTTCCATTCGTCTGTAAAGAATTCGCGTTAGTATTTTGCAGCTGTGGCTTATTAAACTGATTGTTGGGTAATTCTCACATCTGTCAACACCTGCTTTCTTTGGGATTGGAATTATTATATTCTTCTTGAAGTCTGAGGGTATTTCGCCTGTTTCATACATCTTGCTCACCAGATGGTAGAGTTTTGTCAGGACTGGCTCTCCCAAGGCCATCAGTAGTTCCAATGGAATGTTGTCTACTCTGGGGGCCTTGTTTTCTACTCAGGTCTTTCAGTGCTCTGTCAAACTCTTCACGCAGTATCGTATCTCCCATTTCATCTTCATCCACATCCTCTTCCATTTCCATAATATTGTCCTCAAGTACATCGCCCTTGTATAGACCCTCTATATACTCCTTCCACCTTTCTGCTTCCTCCTCTTTGCTTAGACCTGGGTTTCCATCTGAGCTTTTGATGTTCATACAAGTGGTTGTCTTATCTCCAAAGGTCTCTTTAATTTTCCTTTAGGCAGTATCTATCTTACCCCTAGTGAGATAAGCCTCTACATCCTTACATTTGTCCTCTAGCCATCCCTGCTTAGCCATTTTGCACTTCCTGTCGATCTCATTTTTGAGACATTTGTATTCCTTTTTGCCTGCTTCATTTACTGCATTTTTATATTTTCTCCTTTCATCAATTAAATTCAATATTTCTTCTGTTACCCAAGGATTTCTACTAGCCCTTGTCTTTTTACCTACTTGATCCTCTGCTGCCTTCACTACTTCATCCCTCAAAGCTACCCATTCTTCTTCTACTGTATTTCTTTCCCCCATTCCTGTCAATTGTTCCATTATGCTCTCCCTGAAACTCTGTACAACCTCTGGTTCTTTCAGTTTATCCAGGTCCCATCTCCTTAAATTCCCACCTTTTTGCAGTTTCTTCAGTTTTAATCTACAGGTCATAACCAATAGATTGTGGTCAGAGTCCACATCTGCCCCTGGAAATGTCTTACAATTTAAAACCTGGTTCCTAAATCTCTGTCTTACCATTATATAATCTATCTGATACCTTTTAGTATCTCCAGGGTTCTTCCATGTATACAGCCTTCTATAATGATTCTTGAACCAAGTGTTAGCTATAATTAAGTTGTGCTCTGTGCAAAATTCTACCAGGCGGCTTCCTCTTTCATTTCTTAGCCCCAATCCATACTCACCTACTACGTTTCCTTCTCTCCCTTTTCCTACACTCGAATTCCAGTCACCCATGACTATTAAATTTTCGTCTCCCTTCACTATCTGAATAATTTCTTTTATTTCATCATACATTTCTTCAATTTCTTCGTCATCTGGAGAGCTAGTTGGCATATAAACTTGTACTCTGAATTAACAACATTTAATTGCTTCATGCGATTTCAACAAACAGTATCTCTCTATAGCCATCATCGCTAAAAACTATGTATCTCTATCTGTTTTATTTATTAATTTATTATGTCTAGCCGCGCGGGATTAGCCGAGCGGTCTCAGGCGCTCCAGTCATATACTGTGCGGCTGATCCCGGCGGAGGTTCGAGTCCTCCCTCGGGCATGGGTGTGTGTGTTTGTCCTTAGGCTAATTTACGTTAAGTAGTGTGTAAGCTTAGGGACTGATGACCTTAGCAGTTAAGTCCCATAAGATTTTTATGATTTCTATTTATCTGTATCATTATGCAAATGCTTGTCAGAACATCGTATCCGCCAGAATTATACAGCAAATGAATACAGCACGAATACCGCATATTTTGTTATACTTCTGTTTTTATTTAATGAACAATTTACTGGTTTGCCAGTAACTTATTTAAATGTTGATTGCAAGTGCAATTACAAAATGTGCTAATTTAAAAGTGGTCAGTCGCATGTGTTAGCGATTACTGTAATTCAAAGGAGAACAAAAAGACGCTTCTCTTAAGACGGCATAAATAATTATTTAAATAATGTTTGACGACAATTAGTTGTCATTTAATGTGAGCACACTTTCGAAAGAATTCTGGCATATTTACTTATGGACAAACCTTTATTTATGATTACTGTAAATTATCTGTGAGTTACAGAATTTTTATAACATTTCTTTCTTTAAATATTGTAATATATTATTTTAGTCGGGGAAGCGGTAAGGTCGAGTCCAAATATGTATGTAGAACCTGAGGACGGTGTATTTGTGCTGGGGACGGCCTTCAGACAATGAGAGTTGGACAGTGGCAGAACAATGCTGAACTCAAGTGGGGACTGGGACTTCGTGGGTGAAGCGCTCGAGGGAGCGACTCTAGACACCTTACGTCGAGTGCTGGAAGGAGGCAGACCTGCCTGTAGTAACGGGGGATATTGGACCGTGGAGGTGTTTGATTCTACGCTGTGAACATCCGCTGCCACACTTTAACTTCTGAAGGAACTTTATAATTCCAGGGATCTGAACGTGCTCCAGTGTAGGACTATAACTTTTGTCTCTTGATTTACAGAACTAAATCGTATCGCGTGTGAGAATTTGTGAACTCTGAACTGTTTTGAGCTGATGAGTATTTCGTGTATTCGGATCACGAAACAGACTTAGTTTCCGCGTATCTTTGATAACAATTTAGTTTGGGGATTTAGCTACTATTCTCGTAACGCTATCAAACTTTGTTGCATTTTAGAAGAGTATTTCTGTATATATTGTACTTGATTATCGTAGGACCACTTTCCGTTTATTTGACATGTCTTTCCTTGAATAAACATTGTTCAGCCTAATTTTCTGTCATCTACATCAATTACAGACGTTAGAATACAAAATTATTATATTATTCGTGTAACTTTTATTTTGTATTTCTATGTATTTTATTAATTCGCAGTTCTAGCCAATGGATAGGCTATTTGACTGCAGGATCACATCATCATCATCATCATCATCATTTAAGACTGATTATGCCTTTCAGCGTTCAGTCTGGAGCATAGCCCCCTTATAAAATTCCTCCATGATCCCCTATTCAGTGCTAACATTGGTGCCTCTTCTGATGTTAAACCTATTACTTCAAAATCATTCTTAACCGAATCCAGGTACCTTCTCCTTGGTCTGCCCCGACTCCTCCTACCCTCTACTGCTGAACCCATGAGTCTCTTGGGTAACCTTGCTTCTCCCACGCGTGTAACATGACCCCACCATCTAAGCCTGTTCGCCCTGACTGCTACATCTATAGAGTTCATTCCCAGTTTTTCTTTGATTTCCTCATTGTGGACACCCTCCTGCCATTGTTCCCATCTACTAGTACCTGCAAACATCCTAACTACTTTCATATCCGTAACCTCAACCTTGTTGATAAGGTAACCTGAATCCACCCAGCTTTCGCTCCCATACAACAAAGTTGGTCGAAAGATTGAACGGTGCACAGATAACTTGGTCTTGGTACTGACTTTCTTCTTGCATAAGAGAGTAGATGGTAGCTGAGCGCTCACTGCATTAGCTTTGCTACACCTCGCTTCCAGTTCTTTCACTATGTTGCCATCCTGTGAAAATATGCATCCTAAGTACTTGAAACCGTCCACCTGTTCTAACTTTGTTCCTCCTATTTGGCACTCAATCCGTTTATATTTCTTTCCCACTGACATTACTTTCGTTTTGGAGATGCTAATCTTCATACCGTAGTCCTTACATTTCTGATCTAGCTCTTAAATATTACTTTGCAAACTTTCAATAGAATCTGCCATCACAACTAAGTCATCCGCATATGCAAGACTGCTTATTTTGTGTTCACATATCTTAATCTCACCCAGCCAGTCTATTGTTTTCAACATATGATCCATAAATAATATGAACAACAGTGGAGACAGGTTGCAGCCTTGTCTTACCCCTGAAACTACTCTGAACCATGAACTCAATTTACCGTCAACTCTAACTGCTGCCTGACTATCCATGTAAAGACCTTTAATTGCTTGCAAAAGTTTGCCTCCTATTCCATAATCTCGTAGAACAGACAATAACTTCCTCCTAGGAACCCGGTGATATGCCTTTTCTAGATCTATAAAGCATAGATACAATTCCCTGTTCCACTCATAACACTTCTCCAGGATCACAGACACAGGTTATTATTTGCAGCGAATTAGCCGTGGGGCATGAAAGTAGAGGTGCGTGGCTCGGTACTATGACTACATCGAGCCGTTCTTTTTGCACAGAGACATGCATAGCCTCAGTGCATAAAGTACGAGTAATCACAGGTAAAGGCGCAACTATCTCGCCCGTATGGGATGCTGTCTGGATGAGCAACCAGTCAGCAGCAACCGTTACTTACCGTCGCACTGGGTCTGAATGTGAATGACCATAAAAAATCACAGATTTACAGATCGTTTACAATACAGGCGGCACATTTAAGCACGAGCTTCACCACACTGCTGTAAAAGTACACGCATCACACAATGTTGGAGTGACCAAGAAGCGTGATGCAGGAGCTTTGTCGTGTGCTGTTCATCTATAAAATGTTACGAAGTCAGAAAACGAACAAGGCGAACGTAGCATCTGCTTTAAGTATCATTCGAGAGAGTTAATTGCTGAACATTGCTTTGCACGTAATCTAGAGTGGTGAAAAAGAATCAAAAAATTGTAGCTGCATGTTGTCATAGAGGTAAAAGAGTTGCATCAGCGAAATAGATTCTATCTCGATTGAAATATCTGTGAGGCGGGGAAACGAATGCTTAATTGTCCTAGTATGCATATGAAGTTATTTACAAAATATAAGAAATAAATAAACTGTATCAAAAATATATCTCTTTCTGTATAACAAAATACTAGAAATATAACATGAAAAAAACTCAAACCACATAAAAATCATTAGTTATTTCAAGAAGTATTAGTCAGTACGTAACAAAACGCAGTCAACTTTCAAAATGTTCTGCTAGAATCAAGCCGGATTCAAAACAATGAAATATTTTCTTAAAAAATCAATTGCGGAGCCATTCTAACATGACGTGCACCGGTATTTTGTCATGATTCCTGTGTGATGTAGCATTGTCACCATTACCTTGCCCGAAAACTGCAACAAAAGCAGCCTAAGTTGTGTCGTCAGACTGCGATCGCAAAAAATAAAAAAAAAAGAATAAATAAAAAAAATAAAAAAGCATATACCGTTGACAGCACTATTAATTCATTCGAAAGAGACAGCAGCTGTGAGAGATGTTGCAACTAGATGAGAGAAAAGTCTTTCAGGGTTGGCAGCGCCCACAACGTGTGGGAGTCGACGTTCTGCCGTATATAAATAGCTCAAGTGAAAGATGGGGGTCATCTGTTCTGCTCTCCTCAGTTTGGTGTCACTGTGAAACCCAAGGCATGCAAACGTACTTTCTCAGCAGCCTAAGAAAAGCGACAGAATTTTAAGAGCTACTTCCACTATTTAAACTGCGCCATTTGTAAGTTACTGTTTACAAAATAGTCTCATAGAAAATGTATACAGTTCTGTGTATGAATTAATAAAGATACTTGGAAGCGGTACTTGAGATTTACTCGTGTAACTGATATTTATGTCACTATGGAGTCTCATACAACCTCATTAATCTCGTGTTAATTTAAATACATTTGAATCACGGTGATGAATGTTGAAGTTCTATTTTTTATCCGCGTATACGAAATAAACTTGGTTTTAGGCAACTGGTCATCCGTGAAAAACAAACGTCCTTCAGTCACGCAGACGTACGTTTCGGCACCAGTGTAAAATCTTCTGATTTTATTTTACAATGCGACTCATTTTCGTCTTAAATTTATGACAAGACAGTCCTTCGTAGAATCTACGGAGTGGAAACAGGTCACTTTTTAATGTACCCGTATTTTTCTTGTTCTATTACCCATCCCTCAGTATCCTTAGTCAGCAGTAAGGAATATCAATTGTCGTTTTCCGTGTTAAAATTTGCTAACTGTAAGAACGTAACAACCAAATTGGTAAAACTAAAACAGAGCCTGTGTTCACGAAAGATATCATTTACAACTAACTAAGGAAGGACATCTTGGCTGCAAAATGTAACATGCTGTAAATCAAAACACTCTACAAAAGAGTGCCCTCCTGCAATCGGGGGACGTAAATGACTAGCCATAAGAGATAATTGAGATTACCAGGTGATGAGCCAAAGAAATAAATATATTTTAATATCTTTCGTAGAGAGGAGCTAGTCTTCAGATATTTCACATTGTTTAAACCAGTGTTTTGTTTTATTGGCATCTGAGGAAGTCTCTTGCGATCAGCGCGATTATATTGTTAACCAGTATCACAATGTCATAAAACACAGTTTACAGTTTGTTAGCAATTTTACTCAACGTTGAATACGTTTCGCCTATGACTTCAAATTAAAGCCTGATTTCCAAGTATTACAGGGCTAATTGAATCGGGAAGCTGTATTAAAGCAGGTTCTTCATAACGTTATTTAGTCGAAAACTACCTTTACGAGATTGTATGGAAAAATGGGTGGTCTCCTACTGAAATAAAGAGAGCAACAAAACACTAATATTTATTTTAGTTATTTTATGGAAAAGATCTGTTGTAGGTTTCTAATCCCCTGCACCTTCTTAGAAGGTAGAATACGTTTTGTAGACCCCTGGAGATTCTGTTGTACTCTATAATAAATACTACAATGTTTTTTCGTAATTTATCCACAAGTCTGGCGGGTTCTCACAGTAGAAACTGCTTTATACCCAGTCTTTTCCTTGTGATTCGACGCTGGTTGAGCATTGTGAGGGAAGTATCGAAAGATAGTATCATGTCAATGGAGAATAAAACGGCAGTTTCTGTAGCATATGCTTTGGCAAAAAGCACATCGGGCATCAGCCCATGCTTTCGTACGTCGCACACTAGGTGTTTGACAGACTGTTCGCAGAACCACTGTCGGACTATTTCTCGATCGTCCTTCTCTCGAATAGCATTTGCGAAAAACGAAAACCGGGATCTTTGAGTGAAAGCTCTGATCTCTTTTAGCAGTTATCAGTTTTACTACGATGGCCATTTCTCTCCACATAGGTAGGAGACAACAAAATATTTTGGCATTCGGAGGAGGAAGCTGATGATTCTCATTTCGTGCAAAATTTCGCCGTAAAAATAAAAAGAAGGTGCCCTTGTTGTACTGATTGCGACTCCAATTCGCTTTCCGTTTCTGTAACACTCTCTCCACGATTCTGTGAGTTACCCCTCTTTTACCATACACAGTTGACATCACAGCGAAGCAAGGACCTTGAGGTGTAAATAGTCTCGCCATTTAGCATTTATGGATCAGTGGAACGGTCAGTAGCGTGCTTTTACCATAAAAATGTTTTACAAAGACAATGACGATCCGGAAAGTGCGCAGAGGGAGTTCCTACGTTTTTTCATCTTAGCGCATAATGGTCAGACTCCCTCGAAACAAATGATATAAGCTTGGATTAAAAATTTTGAAGAAATTTGATCTGGCGCAAAAAAACGCGACAGTACGACGAAGAAGTGCTCTTCCTGCACACAATATCGAAGCTGTAGGCGTTTCAGTCTTACGGAACACGCAGCGTTCATTTCGTAAGCAGCTGCGAGCAGAACCTTCCGAGAGTGTGTTCGCCGAATTCTCAAGTTTGATTTAAAATTTCATCCATACGAGCTATAGATCGTGCAACAAGCGATGGAGTACGATTACCAGTTGCGATTAGTGCTGTGTCAGCATATTATGACAAGCATAAACAAGACAGTGGGATTCTGGACAAGCTGCGAATCTCGCATGAGGCCCATTTTCATCTCACAGCACCTGTACTGAAGTACGTGAACGCCTGTACACGACAACAACGTGACAGAATGGTGTACAGTTTCGTTACACGGGGCAATCGGACCTCACTATTTCGAAAATGAAGAGCGGTCTCAGTGACTGTCACTCTGGATCGACATGTTGAGATGTTGCAACCTTTTGTCTCACCTGCATTAACCAATATTCCACAACTTCACGAAACTTGGTTTCAACATAATGGTGCGATGCAAGACTCAAGGCGGTCAATGACAGCTGCACAAGAATTGTTCGATAGCCTTGTCATCCCACGAATCAGTGACTTTCCCTGCCCCCCCCCCCCCCCCCCCCCCCAAGATCGCCAGATGCGTCCGTTAGTGTTTTTATTTTATTTTTTTTTCTTGTAGGGATACCTTAAGAGTCGCGGCCACACGATTCGGCCAAGAACACTGGATGAATTGAAACAAAGAATTCAAGACGAAATTGGTGATATTCCAGCTGAGATGTTGCAGACATTAATTAGTAGAGACCGGATTATATGACTCATAAAATTATGCATGCAAATATGAATGAAAAATGCTTAGAAAATGCGTGAAAAGTGTCGAAATATGCAAGATCAAATAATAAAAAAATATTGTAGTTACTGCGTGCCTTATATCTTAAAGTGGAACCTATGCACATCAGTTACGAAGAATAGCGCCGTCCGCGCAAAAATCAATAGATTTAGAACAGTGATATTTTTTGAATACTTCCTGGTAGAGGTTAGGAAGAGAGCCTTTCTGGGATTATTTTCTAAAAATCTGCAAAATGGGGACGCATACCTTGTTTCAAGAATTGTTCCTTCTTCGCTATTGTTCTCGGTAACAAGCGGATGCGATGCGAGTGAGTTGCAGCGAAACAATCGATATGTACAGGACCAACTTCGAGATATATCGCACTCAGAGGGGCACGCTCAAAAACTCAGTAATATTTTATTTAAAAAACAACATACAATCATGAATTTTCTTGAACAGCATTAACCTTTAATTAATGCTATTGGACAAAAGCATCATTTACAATTTATGTTACATTTTTCTTCTATTGTAAACATAAACGACCAACTACTGTTCCAAATGCTCGGTAGTAAGAGTGTGTCTTCGATCACGCAAAACAATTTTATAAGCAGAAAAGGACCGTTCTACACCAACTGAGGTAACTGGGCTGTATTTTAATGTGGGTGTTATGTTCCCACTTATTGTTTTTGGCAAAATTTCACCCTTTCCATTAATAAAACTGTGAATTTTGCACAAGGATT
Source organism: Schistocerca nitens (assembly GCF_023898315.1). Lineage (NCBI taxonomy): Eukaryota > Metazoa > Arthropoda > Insecta > Orthoptera > Acrididae > Schistocerca > Schistocerca nitens. The sequence continues at coordinate 478,053,452 of NC_064614.1, read as the reverse complement.
CAAAGCCTGGGTTATTGTTTAAAATGTTTTCAAACTTTTTCTTACGTTTTCTTGGGAAAACCTCTGGCAACGAGGAGTTCTCTAGAATAATTTGATTCATTAACTAAATAGATTCATTCAACGCCAAACATTGAGTTTCAAGCTATTTCAGTACTTGCAGATATTTGGGAAAATGAGTTCTAATCACAGCAATGTGTTTTTTAATACCAGAATCATTAAAAATTTCCTTGCAGTGGCAAACTGCCAATGCCTCTGCACTATCGAAGTCGTTTACTATCCCTCTAATGGCCTCTAAATGGTCATTTTAAAACAACAGAACTTCTACTCACATACCTCAACGAGTTACTACTGGTTCTGGAGGTAAAGGCACATTTGGTAGTTTTTTTGTAGGTATTGATGCAAGCAAGAGCCTTTAGAAACACTTTCTTTGTGGGTGAAACCAGTTTATTTACATTCACAAGCGTGGAACGTACTTTTTCAGCAAGGCGATGTACTCCATGAGCAATGCACACCACATGAATCAAATTGGGATAAAATACTCAGAGGGCTTTTCCTGCTTTGGTCATATAAGGAGCAGCATCTGAAATAAACACAAACACCCTTTCATCTGCAGAAGATTCTGGAAATATTTTTCTAATACCCTCATTCACAAATCTGGCCTCAAAAACGGAAGAAGAAGGCTCTTCTTTTAAAGCACCAACAATTAAATTTGCAATTAAGGGCCACAAGTATCTGTAGATTTGTCAACTGAAATTCAGATAATGCTATCCTTGAGTTCATTGGACATTTCTTCCAGAACATTTACGTAAATTATCGGTATGTAATTTTTACGCAATGTTGATTCATCCGCTATATTTTGATTTAAGCAGTAATTGCGCAGGAAGCCTTTAAGGGTAAGGTTTGTAAGTTTGCGAACAGGAATATTGCTTGCAAAGAATGCTTCACATAGATCCATGTTAAACAGACATTTTTGGTTACCTTTGAACAAATCTCTGCTACTGCAGCTTGCTGTTGTCAGAAGTTGTGGTCCTTTCTTCTGCAACCTGCGATATGAAGACCTGTCTTGACATGCTGGGAATTTGAAACTGTTTATTGCACGAAACGTTTTTCTCGCAAACTCGACAGTATAAAACGATTCCGTCATATGTAAATGTTCCACGGTGGTCAGCTATCCATGAAACGACGTTTCTTTTTTCGGGCGACATGGCGCACAACACGTTACACACTACTCGTCGTAAACACGTTGAGCTGTATACAAGTAAGCAGAAAGCTAAACAAACAGTGGACGTGCGACTAAAAACTTGCGTAATCTAATTTTATTGTTGCCGACGCGTACGGTAAGACAGCGGAGGGGATTAACCGGGGGCGCGGGCGCAGGAGCAATGACTCTGTCTGCCTGTTCCCGTTCCTCTTCTGTAATAAGTTCGCTAGGCAGTGGCCCCTCAGTTAGCGATTTCACGCAGTTCTAGGTCGCGGTCAGTATGTGACACATCAAAACTAGATCGAGCTAGAGACAGCCCGTCTCAATTTTTAAAATATTGTAAACATAGAGCTAATTTATTTATTTAGCGTATGGCTAATACAGACATATCATGAAATTAATTTACATATACATATACATATTGACACACAAGAAACTTAAGTTTGTCTTTACAACTGAATATCCAGTCCTTCAATCCAGCGCACTGCATCTGGAGTTGCTATCAGGAAGTCCTCTTTGGCACCGTGATAGGCTCGAATCCTGCATTCACTGACATTGTGGTGAACTGTCTGGTGTGGAGCCCCGCAGTCACAGGCTGGCTCAGGCAGCTTCTTCCACTTAAAGAGAGCATCCCTGCATCCGCCATGGCCATTACGGGTACTGTTGAGAGTAGCCCAGGTCTTGCGTGGTAGGTCGAATCCACTTGGAAGTTTAGCACCTGAGAAGATGTTATGCAGGTGCACATCTGTCACTACTTCCCACCGAACTTTCCATTCTTCTAGAGTTTGAAATCCTTAGCAACCATGTCAGCAGCATCGCATAGAGTTGATGGTGTGATTTCAGTCTCTTGCGATTTAAAAGTGGCCGGTCGCTATACACGGGTAGGTTAGAATTCCTGGAGATCTTGTGGAATTCTCTCATAAGGGCATTACATCTGCGTAGATCAGGAGGCATTATACCGGTTAACAGTGGAAGCGAATAAACTGGAGTAGATCTGATTGCGCCAGATATTATGCGCTGGGTATCAACAAGCCTTGTATGATGACTGTTCGTCCAAACAGGTGCACAATACTCAGCACTTGAGTACACCAAGACCAGAGCTGAAGCTCGCTGGGTGGTTGCTGAAGATCCCCAGGTAGTTCCGCATAGCTTATGGAGGATGTTGTTTCGAGTCCTCAACTTTTGAGTTAAGTTAAGAAGGTGTTGTTTGAAGCATAGTGTACGATCCAGGATGACACCAAGATATTTTGGGTTCCAATTATGACGAAGAATTCTGCCTCTGAAAGCGACTTCCAGTTTTACGTTCGCCAACCGGTTATTTAGATGGAAGCAACACACTTCTGTTTTTCTCACACTGGGTTGGAGTCTCCAGATTTTGAAGTAATTATCTAATGCATACAGGTCATTGGCTAGAATCTCTTCTGTTGTCGTCATTTCCTGGTGTTTTACGGCTAGAACCAGGTCATCGGCATAGCAGTATTTTGTGGACAAAGTGTCAGGTATATCAGATAGATATAGGTTGAACAGTAAGGGTGAGAGAACTGATCCTTGAGGCAATCCATTGTTCAGCTTCCTCTCTTGAACAATGGATTGCACCGTCACTAGTTTTTAGTTACAATATACAAAGGAGCCAAATGTGAAAACACATATGCAACATGTAAATGCATATAATCCGGTCTCTCTTAATGGGGAATCTCAAGAGCAAACTGGAAGAATGTGTATGTACAGGAGGATGGCATCTGCAGGATGTAATCTTCAAACAATGACAGTTTGGACTGCTGTATCTTAAAAGGCAAGTTGCAGTGATTCAATTGCTGTCAATAAGTTTTTTTGAACGTATAATTTTTTTTATATTTTTGTTGGATGTTTCCAAAGTCCCAGTTTTTTCTGTGTCACCCTGTATATGATCGCATAGGACGCAGATATACGCTGATAAGAGTCTGCTGTAATGAAATGACGTTCAACAAAAGTACTGTAGAGACCTATCTTTCGATTAGTGCAACGTTTCGATTACTTGGATCCACCTGTGTGGACCGGCTGACAAGAGGTGTAGAGGCAGGTGTCAGAGGAGAGGCTGGGAGCGGCAGCAGCAGCAGCGGCGGCGCCGATGCTATATTCAATGTGAGCGTCAATTAAAGCCGAAAGCTTATCGATCCGCCCTGGCTGACGTCACGCTAAATGAAAAGACTAATGATAACAACATTGCCTCCTGGCCCTTTCAGTCTGTTAGAGCGCTCGCAAAGGGATTTTTGTCGCATAAAGGCTGAAAATGAATTGCTTTCAGGTTTACGGGAAATTAGGAAGTATTATTTGGCAGTGTCGCCGTTCTCCGACGCTAGCCTTTTCACGGTAGCAGCAGAGCACTTCCAAACGGCCGTCAGTGCGCAGGGGTCAAGCAACTTTTAATGAGCTGCTGGCAGAACGTGTGAGAGTTCCAGAACAAACCACGTTCGGTGCTTATACATCTACATTTACATCTACATCAGTATTCCACAAGAAACTTCACGGTGAGTGGCTGAGGGTACTTCTGGTACCACTAGCACATCCCTCCCGTTCCCTTTTCCGTTCTCGAATGGCACGTGGGAAGAATGATCGTCGGTAAGCCTCTGTATTAGCTCTAATTTCTTGAATTTACTTATCGTAGTCATTTCTCGAGATGTATGTGGGAGGAAGCATCTACATCTACATCTACATTGATACTCCGCAAGCCACCTGACGGTGTGTGGCGAAGGGTACCTTGAGTAACTATATCGGTTCTCTCTTCTATTCCAGTCTCGTATTGTTCGTGGAAAGAAGGATTGTCGGTATGCTTCTGTGTGGGCTCTAATCTCTCTGATTTTATCCTCATGGTCTCTTCGCGAGATATACGTAGGAGGGAGCAATATACTGCTTGACTCCTCGGTGGAGGTATGTTCTCGAAACTTCAACAAAAGCCCGTATCGAGCTACTGAGCGTCTCTCCTGCAGAGTCTTGCACTGGAGTTTATCTATCTTCTCCGTAACGCTTTCGCGATTACTAAATGATCCTGTAACGAAGCGCGCTGCTCTCCGTTGGATCTTCTCTATGTCTTCTATCAACCCTATCTGGGATCCCACACTGGTGAGCAGTATTCAAGCAGTGGGCGAATAAGCGTACTGTAACCTACTTCCTTTGTTGTCGGATTGCATTTCCTTAGGATTCTTCCAATGAATCTCAGTCTGGCATCTGCTTTACTGACGATCAAATTTATACGATCATTCCATTTTAAATCACTCCTAATGCGAGCAATACGCTTTCAGACTCTTCTCGTAAAGTACTCTCTCGTATTTTCAATAGTAAAGCTGTGTGTGATGCACAACGCCTCTCTTGTAACGTCTGCCACTGGAGATTGATAAGCATGTCTGTAACGGTCTCAAGCCGACTAAACGATCCCGTCACGAAACGAGCCGCTCTTCGTTGAATATTCTCTACGTCTTCTGTCAGTCCTACCTGTTAAGGTTCCCGGACAGATGAAAAATACTCCACAGAGTCGGTCGAATAAGCACCTTGTAAACCATCCTTAGAGGATGAGTTACATTTCCTTAAGATTCTTCCTATGATTCTCAATCATTTTATCATTAATATTAATAGTGAATACCCATTTAGCCTCTAATAAAGTGACTACAACTGTTGACACTCTCAGAAGAGAGACTGAATTTCGATTTTTCTAAAACGGACAGTTTCTTACAACACTCACATATCAATAGTGAGACTTGACGTGTTAACCTGATGCTGTTTGATGAGGCCTTGCCGCTCGAGACATTCCGTTGCAACCTGATCATCAGGCTGTATTCATATTCTGTATAAAAAGTGAGTATAGTGTCTTAAGTATACGTGTTTCGTGTAGGAAACAGCGATGTTACCGTGTCTAGAGTAATGTCGCTTATGCCGTTGATTAGTATGAGGGGGAAGGAGAAGGTGAAACTAAGTGTCGATACAAATCCTACTACTCTCAAATGCCCTTCTGTCGTTTTCTATTTATGTTTTGGTGGCTGCATACAGTTCAGTTTCCGTTTTTTATTTATTTATTTATTTATTTTTTGTTGGCTGTGTGTGTGTGAGGATCTGCACGTGGTGCAAGTGGTGGGGTGAGCGGGGAGGAGGCACTGTAAAGAGAAAGGAATTGCTGTGTACGTTGTTTCTTTGTTCATTGCAAGGGCTTTTACACATCAATACTCCGCAAGCCACATGAAGATGTGTAGCAGAGCGTACTTCTGGTAAGACTAACTGATAGCCTCTTTCCTCTTCCACTCGCGAATGGCGCGTGGGAAGAATGATTGTCGGGAAGCCTCTGTATTAGCTCTAATTTCTCGAATTTTCTCATCGTAGTCATTTCTTGAGATGTGAAGGGAGGAAATACTATGTTGTCCGACTCATTCCGGAAAATACTCTCTCGTACCTTCATCTGTAAACCTCTCCTTAACACTAAACTACTCTCTTCTAGCATGTACCACCGAAGTTAAGCGCTGTCGGGCGTGTCCGGCACTTGGATGGGTGCCCATCCGGGCCGTTATGCGCTGTTGCCATTTTTCGGGGTGCACTCAGCCTCGCGATGCCAATTGAGGAGCTACTCGACCGAATAGTAGCGGCTCCCGTCAAAGAAAATCATCTTAACGACTGGGAGAGCGGTGAGCTGACCACACGCCCCTCCTGTCCGCATACTCATCTGAGGATGACGTGGCGGTCGGCTGATACCGATGGGCCACTTGTGGCATTAAGACGGAGTGCTAGCATATGCCACTGGAGTTTGTTGAGCATCTCTGTAATCCTATCGCGCTGCTGACTAAATTATCCCGTGACGAAAAGCGCCGCTTCTGGTTGGATTTTCTCTATCTGTTGTATGAATCCTGCCTGGTAAGGGCACCAGACTAATGAAAACCGCTTAAAAATCTGTCAAACAAGCGCCTTGCTTCGTGAATGAGTTACATGTCGTTCAAACCCTTTTCTGTGAAGCAGAGTCTGACATTTGCTTTTCCTGCTATTTGTTTTATGTGATTATTCCACTTAAGCGCGTTTTGTATAGATACTGCTAGAGACTAACGATAATTACTGGTTTCATCAGTTTCCCATAGATAGTGTAGCTGTACAGTAGAGGATATCTTTTCTTAAGTATGCGCAATATGTTAGATTTCTTTACCTTCAGGGTCAACTGCTCGAGCCTACACCATTCAACAATACTCTGTAGGCCATTATGTATATCGATAGTGTCTTCTGGCGTTGATAGTTTCTTATAGACAACTGCATCATCTGTGAAAAGCCTCCTTCGAAATAATGAGGCTCCAATATCGATCTCATTGACTGTAGATAGGTTCGGTTGGTAAAAGTAAGCTGGATTAAAGGATAAGGAGTTAATCACTTAAATGAATTTGTTACTGTTTATCGCCTATTACTTTAGAATCTTTCATAAGAAGCACACTGGAAAACAAACAGAGAGAGAGAAAAAAGAAACAGACACCTCCAACAGACATCAAGCTAATGCAGTGTAACACTGACACTAGCCTTGACAGTGGCCACATTTCGATATGGAAGAGAGACCACAAGTTGTTAACACTGGTGCCACATTAAGTTCACAAGGAGCTTTGTATCCAGATTAAATTATAACTCACGTATGGAGTTACGTGAGTAGGGCATTACTATGAGGCGGACAAAACCAACTGTTCGCAATTCTAGGAATACCGATGCACTGAACACTAACACCTCAGTCTTCTGAACCTCATTCTTTACTTTTTTCATGGTATTTTTAACGTCAGTGACGATGTCAGGTGCTCATTCTCTTTTCACTTAGTTCGTATCAATGCGCATGCTGTCGTTGTACATGCAGTGTGCAACACGCAGTGGAAGATACGTGTCCAATCTGTTTGCTTAAGAACTATATAGGGTGTTTCAATGTCTATGCATGGAATGGTCATGTGTGACAGGTCACATCAGGTGGAGCAGCTTTTGTTAGAGATAAAATATTTGCTGATGCTTCCCGGCGACAATAGGCGTGCTTTTGTATTGGTTTTGCATCTGAGAAGCGGCATCGTAGGCACGCTGAAGCGTAAGTATGCTTTGTCCGTTGTCTGTAATCCAGTCATCTGTTCCCCATGAAAAAGAGTACGTCCAATCCAGCAAAACTAAAAGTTCGTTGTTTACTTCTAAAATATCTCTCTCCACTTAGTGACACTCATTCTTAAGGTCTCCTTGTTAAAAATCTCTCTATACAGCAAGTATAATTAGGGGGCCCTACTATTTCCGCGATATCTCGTCGCCCCAGGACCAACGAATGCTAAAGGATGCCTACAGTCAATCGGAGGCGTCAGCGTCATTTTGACTTTAATAAAAGTTGTTCACAGTGACGTTATCTATTAGACCTAGACGTTTTACGGGAAGACTTAATAACACTCTGTAAAGCTGCATATACATATAGGCCTATCCTGGAAAGTTCGAATCACCTAAAACTTTATCGCAAATATTGCGGAAATGAAAAATGCTGTTCATATACGGTATTCACAGAATGGGTTGGTAGTCAGAGTCTCATATTATTAGCCAATAAACAGATCGCAATAATGCTTAGAATGCCTTTTGTGCAAACGTTAACAATAATAAACTAAATTAGAATGTGAGTTTTGTTTCTTGCAGGATTCTAGTGGGAGTCGTTTACGAAATACCGTATTTTGAAACGTTTGCACACCGACACTTGTTTTACAGTGTTCCTGTGGGTTCCTGGAGTACATTGCGACTTGCTAGTCAGTGTGTGCAGTCCAAGCAGTAGGTCGTTAGTGGACGATGGGAAAATGTCGACATGTTCATGATGTATGGAGAATGCAGGAAGAATGCAGTTCGTTTTTAGACGGTGTATGCGACAAGATATCCCAATAGACGTCAACCATCTCGGCTATTATTTATCAGTCTCTTCATCCAGTTAATGAAAGGGGTTGTGTAACATCTAGACAGCTTAACAGAAGGAAACAAGTGTTGACAGAAGAGAGGGAAATTAATGTTTTTGCGGCTGGCAGCTGCTGCAGTTGTACCGGACATAGCTCCCGCGCAAATGCACGGGGAAGTGGCATGAGCCAGGAAAGTGTCTTACGCATTCTCCAGCGACATAGGTTCCATTCCTGTCACATCTATCTCCACCAGGAGCTGTATGGAAACCAGTAAGAGAATCGTGTTAACTTCTGTGCATGAGCATTGAGACAGGACGCACAAGAAGTGTCATGTACCTCTTTTATTCATGAAGCCACATTTACCAATCATGGCCGGATAAACCACCGAAACACGCACTACTGATCTGTTGACAGTCCCCATTGGCTTCGTCAGGTGTAACGTCAACGTCCAATGAGTGTGAACGTGCGGTGCGGGATAGTGAGTCATCAGCAGGTATACTGATGAAGCTGAAGTCACAGATTGCACTCAGAAGGTGAACAGCGGTGCACATGGACAGAACTTGAATCAAAAGCGTTGATGCCTACTAACCGGTCAGATTTTGAAGCCTGAGGATCGCTGTGCGAGAATGCGTGGTGTGTGCTCCCTACAAGTCGGCAACCTGCAACACACTCGCGCCCTGCAGGTGGCCGTGCTACAGGCATCGCTCGCCTCTACACGCACGAGCGCCTGCAAGCAGTACAACGATCCGCAATCGTGCCGCATGTTTGTAAATTGTCTGAACAACAACATGAAGAGCACCTGTAACATGCCGACTTGTTGTCCTCAGTGTCTCTGACAGCAGCCACGAGAGGTGCCAAGTCCGCTGCCAGCAGAGTGCACTTCTACGAGAACGCACTGCGATCGCCATGTGCTCGAGAGCTGTTTGTGTCGTATGCGCCGCCACAGTATTTACGACGCCACTCAACCACGGATCTCCAGTTCGACCTCCCTACGTTACCATGTGTCACCAGATACGTCTACGCCGATGACAACTTACGCACCTGCTGGAGTCGGTGGTCAGAAGTTGTCAAGCGAAGACTACAAACTGCCTACTCTGGCCCTTGGGTTTTGATACTGCCAAAAGTCAAGCTCTACAACTACCTAGGAGGCGTCCGGCCAACATTCCGCACATCCGCTTTTCAACTTGCCAATTCCATGGATGCCAACTGTGAAATACCGTTGTGTGACTTTTGACCGTCAAATCCTCTGGAAGCACCACTCCGATGAAGTACACAAAAGGACGACCAGCACGCCGCAGACACATTCAGACACGAGAAGCAATAACTAAACAATACCACACCGAATCGCAGACAATACCCACCATGTTAACACTGCACCACCAGTACAGGACAATTTCGCCTAGAGACTATGCTTGTTTGGCTGCTTGGATTGGCCGTTCGGTCTCAGCTATAGAACCAGGTATTCCTTCGAGCTGTCTGGGCGGGACACCGGCTGCATCTAGAGCCCGTCAATCAGAATCTCACTAAGGAATCGTCATCGGACAGTCGCTCTGTAGCGTTTAGCTCCAAATCCCTATCTAGCTTATGACAGTGACCTGGCCTTTTCGGAATTTGATCTTATGCCAACTATGTACGATCGGGTGATTAACCTTCGATTATTTCCAAGTGATTTGCAGCATTGAATTTAGACAAATCCAACATTAGCGAATGCAGACTTTACCGTTTCTTTGCTCATCTTGGCCTTCGTCCACTTAAACATATTTGTATGACTTCCTTGTAAATAACTTACTCCGCATAGGAGTTTGTGTTAACGCCCTTTAATATTCTAGGAAAACTATTCTTCACTGGTTACCTGGTCAATATTGTCATTGTGTCTTACCTGACACACACGACATATCGATGTGGAGACAAACAGGCAGGCACGAACGTGCGTCTGAAGTCTGTAGTCCCACCGTTCAGCAGTCAGATGGGTCATGTTCTGGACGGGTACAATGAAAGTATGTCTCACGCCTTTCCTCGCCATCGAAAGTAATTTGAAAGATGTGTAATATCGAGGTAGTGTCCTTCATGTGCTATCCACTTTGAGAGTCAATGTTTCAGCTGGATGGCCGCAGGAGGATCGCAGTCAAAGAATGAGGCAGTTTTGAAAGCAACGACTCACCCACCTTGTGGACATAACACCGAGGAGGATCCAAAATGTTTCAGTGCACAGGGCGGAGCAGCATACTTTTGAATGCTACCCAGCAGCAGATGTTGATTTCAGATACGTGCATTTTCGAACAGACTGACTTTATTTTCATTTATAGTGTCATTCCCTGCCCCTCCCTGAATCAAAGTTAACAAACATTCATAGAGATGCAAGTGGGGCAACAGCTTTTTTTAGCAGTTTACACTGCATGGACATTAGCTGAAACTAAAATAAACGAATTACGTTAAAATGTTCTTCATACAGAAATATTATAGAAGTGGACATTGCGTTTGACATCATGGAAGTCTGTTTTGTAATTGAATACTGAACACATGGGTCTCTGATTTTACTTTCAGTCACACTCTGTCTGTAGCTTCACACAGTCACAGTAACATTTTCTCATATTTTGACAAAATACTATAGTGTGTGATTATGCTCCACTCGTTATATTAGTCTTTCCTGCGGATGTGGCGAATCGCACGATGGTAAATGTATGAACTAAGCAAAGTTTTATACTTTTCTGAGGTCATCTGAGTGCAAGTACGTCTTCTGTAATTCATCTTTTTAGGCATTTAGCAACAATATATGTGATTTTATGTGGTGCAAAGAATACAGACACTACGGTCTTGGCCCAAGACGCCTTGCAGGAAGACACTGTTGCTCCGCTTCTCGCAATGAAAAACAGTGTATAGTTCTGACAGTGATCTGTGGTCACTGTGCGCGTGCCCTTCTCCAGTCACCTGTGTGATAACTTTGGAACATGAGTGAGGAGACGGTTTGGATGAGGGGCCACCTACGCAGGGCGTCCGTCTAGAAGGAAAAGAACCGGTCGCAGTTACGAGGAGAATCAAGTATCCGCACGACTTTTTCGGCTGATCGATGGTAGCTGCGGATCAAAGCGTCCACCGCGTGTCGTGTGGGGTGGGATTGCAATGGCGTGCATCACGCATAGCGGCCGTGGGAAGGCAGCCAGCCGCCAGCCGCCAGCCGCCAGCCACCACGAATAGAGCCGCTCCTTGCCGTACCAGCGCCCCTGTCACCCCACTTCCCAGCCCTCTTCTTCTCGCTGATGGCTCACCTGTGCGCTCTTACGACAGTTTCTAGTTCCGTGAAATTTCAGGCAGAGTTGGGGGATACTAGGCATGTCTCAAGAAGCATTGTTCCAGACACTACTAACTCGAATGTTGGCTCAGCAAAAGCGTCAAAGCGTCATCGCACTACCACTCCAGTCACAATCCTCTTTTACCTGTATCAATTTCGAATATATATAGAGAGTGAATTACCTAAAACTTCCACTGCAAATAATCGGGAAATGGAAAGCGCTATTGACGTGCGATTTTCACACAATGCATTGGTAGTCAGGGGCTCTTATTATTTAGCCAATCAACAGACTGTAATAATAACTTAGAAAGTCTATTTTTTGTGCGAACATACACTTTTTAAATGAACAATACCAATTGGCTTCTAGTTACAGATCTTGCATCGGAATGTCAGCTGGTTGGCTTGAACATGAACCTTTCCAAAACAAAAGTAATATCCAACAAATGGGTCCCAGCTGGAGATGTGAAAGTCAAGGACAGTCTACTAGAAGAGGTCAGTGAATATGTCTACCTTGGCCAGATTATAAATATGAAGGGAGACATAAGGCCAGAAATCTATCGACGCATCAAGCTTGGCTGGGAAGCATTTGGGAAGAATTCAAAAGTATTCAGATCAAAAATGCCAGTAAATCTGAAGAAAGCAGTATTTGATCAATGCATTCTTCCTGTGATGACGTATGGCAGCGAGACATGGACACTGAACTCATTCACAAAAGGGAAACTTAGGACAGCACGGAGAGCCATGGAGAGATCAATGCTGGGCTATACAAGAAAGGACAGGAAAAGGGCAGATGACATCCGGTCTGTGACGAAGGTTAATGACATCTTAGAGAGAGTAGGTTCCTTGAAATGGCAGTGGGCTGGCCACGTCGCAAGAAGAAAAGACAACAGATGGACGAAGCTAGTACTGGAGTGGAGTCCGAGAGAGCACCGGAGGCCTAGAGGAAGACCACCAGGCAGATGGGACAAAGACATCAAGAAGATCGCTGGTAACACCTGGCAGAGAACTGCCCAAGACCGTCCCACTTGGAGAAGAATCCACGACTCGAAGAGGTCACATCATCTAATGACTGAATTGGCTGATGATGATGATGATGATGATGATGATGATGATGACGACCTATTGGCTTCAAATGGCTCTGAGCACTATGGGACTTAACATCTGAGGTTATCAGTCCCCTAGAACTTAGAACTACTTAAACCTAACTAACCTAAGGACATCACACACATCCATGCCCGAGGCAGGATTCGAACCTGCGACCGTAGCCGTCGCGCAGTTCCAGACTGAAGCGCCTAGAAGCGTTCGGCCACACTGGCCGGCACAATACCTATTGATATAACAAAATAAAAGTAGGGTAAATTAGAATCTCAGTGGTGTTCGTTGCAGTGCAAGTCGTTTACGAGATATCTTATTTTGAAAAGTTCTCACAACGACGCTTGTACAATGCCTGTGGTAGCACACACAAAAGAACAACACAAATGCGTATCATAGGTACGTGGATTCTGACCAGTAACGAGACAATTGACCATCACATGTTATGTACAAAATGACTACCGGCAGCGCCAATACACGCTACCAGTCTGGTACGGAACGACTGCTGCACACGTGCCAGCATTTCGGTGGAGATATCCGAGCAGCTGCAGTAATACGACGCTGCATATCGTCGGGTGCAGTTGGTGTGTCTTTTCAGACAGCGACTTGTGGGTTTCTCCACAGAAAAAATCTACAGGCGTTAAAAACGGGGAACGGGCCGACCAGGGTACAGGTCCTCTGTTTCCAATCCAACAATTTTGAAACGATTTTTCAAGACATGCTATAGAACTTCCTGCACTACAGCCTGGACAGCCATCATGTTGTTACCACAGGTTCCTCCTAGTCTGCAGAGGAACGTCTTCGGGCATCCGTGGAAGATGGTCTGTTAGGAGGCTTGTGCACGTTCAGTGTTTCATCTATGAAAAACGGACGTGTGAGATGATGGTTCACTATCCCACACCACAGGTTTTATTTCCATCCAACGTCCACAAACGACCTACTGCTTCGACTGTCATAAACTAACTAGCAAGTCGAAATGTACTCAAGGAACACACAGGCACACTGTATGCAAACATAACAATATCGTATCTAACAACAATGCAGGTTGAATGGCAAAAACACGTACTGATGTGAAAACTTTTCAAAATGCGATTTCTCGTAAACGACTCGCACTTTAATCCTGCAACAAACACCACTCACATTCTAATTCACCCTGCTTTGAGTTTGTTACTGTTAATGTTTGCACAAAAAATATTCCAAGTATTATTACGATCTGTTTTTTGGGTAATAATACGAGCCTCTGAGTACCAATCCATTCTGTGAAAACAGCTCATCAATAACACATTCCATTTCCACAATATTTGCGGTGAAAGTTTTAGTTTATTAGAACTTCCCAGAATAAGCCTATATGTATTTGCAGCTATAGAGGGTGTTTCGAAGTTTGTCAGTGGAACGTCTAAGTGTGATAGATGACGTCACTGTTAACTAGTTTTGTTAGAAACAAAATGACGCTGATGCTTCCGAATGATGCTAGGCTTCCTTTAGTATTCGCTGGTCCTGGGACGACGAGATATCACCGAACTAGCAGGGCTCACTACCCGCAAGTCCTATTTACGACACGCTCCTGTAAATTAACAGAGTGATTTTTAACAAGAAGACCGTAAGAATGAGTGTCTCTAAGCAGAGGGAGGTATTTTAAATGTAAATCAATAACTTTTAATTTTATTGGGCTGGGTCCGCTCTCTTTCATGGGGAGTATCTGATTGGATTATAGGCAACACACAAAACATACTTACGCTGCAGAATGCCTACGCCAGACGCTCCTCAGGGACATAACCAATACAAAGGGACGCCTATTGTCACCAGGAAGCATCAGCAAATATTTTGTCTCTAACAGATGTTGCTCCACCTGATGTGACCTGTCACATCGAACCGCTGCATGCGAAGTCTTTGATACACCCTGTATAGTTCTTAAGCACACAGATTGGAGCACATATCTTTGCGTGTTGCACACTGTGGGTACAGCGACAGCATGTGCATCGATACAACTAACTGTATGTGAATGAGTGCCAGACATTGTCACTGATGTAAAAAATACCATGAAAAAAAGTAAAGGATGGGATTCAGAAGACAGTGGTGTTAGTGTTAACATTCAGTGCGTCGGTATTCCTAGAAGTGCGAGCAGTTGGTTTTGTCCGCCAAATATTATGGCCCCACATACGTAACTCGTCAGTTGTAACCTAACTTTGATGCAAAGCACCTTGCCCACTTACTGTGGTGCCAGTACTGACTGTCAAAAGCCGCTGATGTGCTTTCCGACAAAAACAACACTGAGCAGGGAAAACTTTGAGACACTGAAGAAGTATACCATATTTCTTGGACCATAATAATACAGGGCTGCCACATTTTTGTCCCCCCGTGGTCTATAAGTTATTCATACGATTCTTCTTATCACACTACTCTAAGACATTGTTAGTGCAGTTCTTCGTGCTAGTTTTGAGGTGTGAATTTCAGTAAAGTATTTTATTGGAACCCACTTCTACATCACCGAAAATACACGGTGTTTGTCAAATTAATGTTACCATCACCTATGTTCGACGTCAGTGTGCAATAACCACTCACAGGCGGCAGGTGACAGCACCATCAATGGAGGGTATGTACTCGTATAGCGCGTCAATGGAACGCAGAAAATAGTGCAGCCCTGTCGTAATGTGGAAACGGAGCGATTTATCTGACGTCCAACAGGACATGATAATCGGCTTTCAGGCGAAGGGCAGGAGAATTTCCGAAACGGCTAAGTTAATGCGCACGGGCCTCTGCAGCAGGCACCTGTTTCATGCACCCATGCTGACTGCTGTTCATTCGCGACGAAGGCTGGAATTTACACGCCACTGCCTAAAATGAGCGTCCACTGAGTGTCGACACATGACCTTTTCAGGTGAATCACGTTTTACCGTTGATCGAGCATAAGGCCATCGGCGTGTACACCCTGAAACGTCTAAAGGCAAACATTCTACAACAATCGTCGGAAGAGTCAAGGCCGGAAGACATTCCCTGGGTGATCTCGTAATTATGGAAGGCACAGTGGATTAACAGAAGTATGGATCTATCCTAGGGGACCAATGTTCACCCCTGTCTGCAGTTTGTTTACCCTCGTTACGATGGCATCCACCAGCAGGACAATGCAACGTAAACTCTGCCGCTAGTGATCGTGCGTATTCGAGACCGGGTTTACCGAACTCCACCAAACTCTCCGGATTTCAGTACAATCGAGCATCTGTGGGACCACCTCGATCGGGCTGTTAGCGCCATGGATGTTCAACCGAGAAACCTGGCTGAGCTGGCCACGGCACTGGAGTCGTCATGGTTCCACATCGCTTCGGTACCTTCCAGAAGCTCATTAACTCTCTTTCTGCACGAGTCGCAGCAGTCCGTGCTGAAATGTGTTTATTGAGACAAGTGACCGGTGGTCACATTAATGTGACTGGTATAAATTTCCTTTAATTTACGTCTATGGTCACAAATTTTTTGTTCGCAGATTACCGGTTTCGGTCTATAATGACCATCTTCAGATCTGCAGTAAGAAATATGGGAAAAATATAAATACACTCGCAGATTGTCTACAGCTTAAAAACAATAAATAGACCATAATGAAAAGTACTGCTGACATATATATGCATTTGTGCGCTTTAAGTATGAAGAAGCATGCCTGTGTTTTATAAAAAACAAGTGTTCTAATGTACTGCGGCCATAGTGGCATCGTTAAATGTTTAATGGAAAATCAGCACCAGCATCGTCAAGTATATATAAATAACAGCATATGCACGAGTCATGTTGTCAGTAGCACTAATGTTCAAAACAAGCTGCCTTACAGTAGCCACAAGATGTTTCTGTTGCAAGTGCACCAGATGTCGCTACTGTAGGCATACACTAGTTTTCAATGATTAATTGAACAGCGTAAAATAAAGGGGGGCAGGAGGATACAATGGTTGAAGTCTCTATTGAGCTTACCAGGTATAAAAGGCATTATAGTAATAAAAGCAATGAAACAGAACACGACAAGTCAGATTGTTAAAAAGAGGAAGATTTAGGAGACAGTAGTTGACATATGCTGAAGTGCCAATATTCTAGGTAATGACATAAGTAATAAACATCGTCCATAGTGCAGAAAATAATATAAAAACTCTTTTTAACAATATGACTTGCCGTGTTCTATTTCATTGCTTTTATTACTATAATTCCTTTTATACCTAATAAGCTCCATAGAGACTTCAACGATTGTATCCTCCCCCCTCTTTATTTTACGCTGTTCAGTTAATCACTGAAAACTAGTGTATGCCTACAGTAGCGACATCTGGTGAACTTGCAACACAAACGTCTTGTAGCTACTGTAAGGCAGCTTGATTTGAACAGTAGTGCTACTTACAACATGACTCGTGCATATGCTGTTATTTATATATATTTGACGATCTGGTGCTGATTTCCCATTTAACATTTGACGTGCCACTATGGTTCAAATGGCTCTGAGCACTATGGGACTAAACTTCTGAGGTCATCAGTCCCCTAGAACTACTTAAACCTAACTAACCTAAGGACATCACACACATCCATGCCCGGGGCAGGATTCGAACCTGCGACCGTGGCCCTCGCACGGTTCCAGACTGTAGCGCCTAGAACCGCTCGGCCACCATGGCCGGCGATGCCACTACGACTGCAGTACATTAAAACACTGTTTTATAAAACATAAATATGCTTCTTCATACTTAAAGCGCACAAATGCATATATATGTCAGTAGTACTTTTCGTTATGGTCTATTTATAGTTTATAAGCTGTAGACAACCTGCGAGTGCATTTATGTTTTTCTCATATTTTTTGCTGCAGATCTGAACATTGTCATTATGGACCGAAACCGGTAATCTATGGACAAAATGTTTGTGACCATAGACGTAAATTAAAGGAAATTTATTCTATATACGGGTCACTGTTTTATTCGCGACAATGTCGCAGCTTGTGAAAGTGTGGTATAACGTCCAGATTAAGCAATTCAGGGGAATGCTTGAAATTTATGTACGATTTTGCCATGTTGCGTTCCTCCTCGTATCTCTCAGCGGCAACTCGCTAGTCGCTGCTCTCAGTCTGCTAGAAACTCCGGCCCAATGCTATTAATTGGACGTTCCGTAAGGGAAAAAGTAATGGGGCTTCGAAGCTTCGAGTCGGCCTTCGCCTTTTACGGCGGTGGTAAATTCACATAATTCTACTGCTTGCTTTGCTCCTCTGTCTCGCGGTCATAGTGGTACACCCCATGGTGATGTGGCGGCTAAATGTGGATTGCTCGGATACAACTGCAGCCAGCGTGTGCGCGGCTGCTGCTGTTCGGTGGTCTTTTTGATGAGTCTGAGCAGTCGCGGAATTACAGCGGGTGGCGTCGTATCATTTTCAAAATATCGAGAAAGATATTGAAAATCAATCGATGGCTCATTTTCACTTTTTTCTATATTGCCTACATTGTGTGGCGTGGGTGTTCGGGCACCAGGGTGGCTGCTTCTTTTGCTACTCACCGCTCTTCACACAGAGAGGGTCTACCAGTTCGCCCTTCGTCATTCAGAGATGTTTGACGACAGTGGTAAAGTCTGCGCCATCTTAATCAGTGTGCCATATGGTGGTGTCGTATTGTCGCACACTTGCGCCAGCTCAACGTGCATTGTTGCGACGTAGTTCAACTTCATATTCAGAAAACGTACTACCGCAAGATACTCCATTTTATGAATGGGCTGCACAGCGTTGTTTTTGGCGCCTCTAGCGGCGTGCTACGGTAGGGAAAGTTGGGGTATAATCGGGTATGAGGATGAAACCGGATATCATCATATTCTATTTACGAGTCGGTAATACTCTATTTTTGGCTGTTAGACCATGAAGACACCTGGCAACGTCAGTACGGCCAAGAGGCTTGGTAGTGTCATCTGCGTTGATGTTGAGAAAAATAATTTGTTAGATTTTTGTGTTTGTGTGCTTTACTTTATGATATTTTGTGTTTAATAAGGAACGTACACTGTCATATTAGAAGTTAAAACTAGTAATACAATGAATAACACATTTAACAGGCTTTATGAACATATGCCATATTAAACGATTCTTCAGTTTCTTACTTATGCAGAAGGGATTTTTCAGGTAATGTATAGTTGGGATAAAACCGAGTAGGGCCGATGGGGAAAAACGGTAAGTAGTTGATGTTACCCCATGATTTCGTTGCATACAACTTATATATACGACGTAAGAAGCATATACTTTTAACGATACGCTACTTGTGTGTACACGTTTTAATAACTACAATTTAATAATTATAACTACAATTTACAATTATTTTGCACCAGTTTTAGATTATTTTCCTAACAGATAATATGATTAATTATCCCTTATTGAAGAAGTGTGTTTTCGTTTGAGATGGGACCATTAAGCGCTTCAAACGGTCAGGAAATTAAAACATGGCGTAACAGCCATCCAGGAGGAGTGGCAACCCAGTACCAAATAGCTCAGTTGTTTGGACTTGCACGTAATAGAACAGCAACAATGCAGAATGACCTATCTGGGTTTAAAGAGACGGGCATCTTCCCGCTTAATGCAAATGCATTTGGCGAAGAGGAATTTGCACGATGAGATACAACAGAAAGAATAACGCCAGATTCCCAGAACACAACAGAGTCACTTACTGTTCCTGCTCCACATCCTGGTCCGCCGACCGATGTGTAAACACAGTCTTCATTCACTGTGTCGCCGGAGAGTGTGAAGTCAGTTCCTCATTACGAGGGACCATCAAGATCCAGGTGGAGAGGAAAATGCACCGTGATTACGGTGTCTTCCTACAAAAATGAACTCAATGCAACTAAAGCATCTTCCTGACAGGTTAAAAAATGTTGAAGGTCTCTGGGTCTAGACCATAAAAAAGAGTCAGAAGAGTCTGAAGACACGTGAGACAAAGAGCTCCTCTGAAGATGAGAATGAAACGCCTTGTCTTCTTCATAAAGAGACCTACCTGTCAACAATAAAATCAGATAATTTGGCAAGTATTTAAAGTGTGAGAAGTGGGCCCATGAGGATTGAACAGGGTGGAATGAAAGTTACTTTATTGAGCATCAATGTGTACCGTCCCTGACGGGAAAAAAAACACTGCCCGTTCGTACCCTACAGAGTTCCTGCTTTTACCAATATATACAAATGACCTAGTAGATAGTGTCGGAAGTTCCATGCGACTTTTCGCGGATGGTGCTGTAGTATACACAGACGTTGCAGCATTAGAAAATTGCAGCGAAATGCAGGAAGACCTGCAGCGAATAGGCACTTGGTGCAGGGAGTGGCAACTGACCCTTAACATAGACAGATGTAATGTATTGCGAATACATAGACAGAAGGATCCTTTATTGTATGATTATATGATATCGGAACAAACACTGGTAGCAGTTACTTCTGTAAAATATCTGGGAGTATGCGTACGGAACGATTTGAGGTGGAATGATCATATAAAATTAATTGTTGGTAAGGCGGGTGGCAGGTTGAGATTCATTTGGAGAGTCCTTAGAACATGTAGTCCCTCAACAAAGGAGGTGACTTACAAAACACTCGTTCGAACTGTACTTGAGTATTGCTCATCAGTGTGGGATCCGTACCAGTTCGGGTTGACAGAGAAGATAGAGAAGATCCAAAGGAGAGCGGCGCGTTTCGTCACA
The DNA here is from genome assembly GCF_023898315.1 of Schistocerca nitens. Classification (NCBI taxonomy): domain Eukaryota; kingdom Metazoa; phylum Arthropoda; class Insecta; order Orthoptera; family Acrididae; genus Schistocerca; species Schistocerca nitens. The sequence goes on along the minus strand of NC_064614.1, from coordinate 478,033,321 downwards.
GGGTTATTTGGTAAGCGTGATAGCGTTACGGATATGTTTAGCAAACTCAAGTGGTAGACTCTGCAAGAGAGGCGTTCTGCATCGCGGTGTAGCTTACTGTCCGGGTTTCGAGAGGTTGCGTTTTTAGATGAGGTATCGAATATATTGCTTCCCCCTACTTATACCTCCCGAGGAGATCACGAATGTAAAATTAGAGAGATTCGAGCGCGCACGGAGGCTTTCCGGTAGTCGTTCTTCCCGCAAACCATACGCGACTGGAACAGGAAAGGGAGATAATGTCAGTGGCACGTAAAGTGCCCTTCGCCACACACCGTTGGGTGGCTTGCGGAGTATAGATGTAGATGTATTGGGTCTAACCACATGTTGCACAATTCTGGGTTATATTAAATGTAATTTAAATCATCAAAAATAAATCTCTATAGTTCATATGTATTGTTCATGCCTTGTTTATCTTTCTCTGAAATAAACTTGTAGTCCCAACAATGAAAATTGTCACTGTTATTTAGCTTTCTCCTTAGCTATCCAATTACACCCCACTTTCCCTTCTGCCAGGTGAGGATTTCATTGCGTACCAGGATTTCATACATCAGTCTGCATAAATTGTTTGTATGAGGTAATTAAAGCTTTGTGAAAATCCCTCGTTCGTACTGCTGCTTCGTAAGTAATTGTGGAGAACTGAGGGATGCTCGCCAATGGCAAGCGACGCGAAGAGAAACTGCGGCGTTTCTGCAGCGAGGTGCAGAGTTGTTGTCGTGGGCGCAGCAGAGCAGGGCTGTGTAGAGACGGCCGCCCGCGGCTGTGTTGCCTGACTCACGCCCTCTGGAGGGTCAGGGTCACCCCGCAACACGACCCACTGCTCCCCTCCACACGGCCATTCTCGTCGCCGCCTTGCAAAGGAGGACGCAAGCAGAATAAAGCTCGCTATATTTTGCAGACTTCGAATCTACCGGGTGATCAAAAAGTCAATATAAATTTGAAAACTGAATAAATCACGGAATAGTGCAGACACAGAGGTACAAATTGACACACATGCTTGGAACGACATGGGGTTTTATTAGAACCAAAAAAATACAAACGTTCAAAGAATGTCCGACAGATGGCGCTTCATCTGATCAGAATAGCAATAATTAGCATAACAAAGTAAGACAAAGCAAAGATGATGTTCTTTACAGGAAATGCTCAATATGTCAACCATTATTCCTCAACAATAGCTGTAGTCGAGGAATAATGTTGTGAACAGCACTGTAAAGCATGTCCGGAGTTATGGTGAGGCGTTGGCGTTGGATGTTGTCTTTCAGCATCCCTAGATATGTCGATCGATCACGATACACTTGCGACTTCAGGTAACCTCAAAGCCAATAATCGCACGGACTGAGGTCTGGGGACCTGGGAGGCCAAGCATGACGAAAGTGGCGGCTGAGCACTCGATCATCACCAAATGACGCCCGCAAAAGATCTTTCACGCGTCTAGCAATATGGGGTGTTTTTTTTTGTTCTAATAAAACCCCATGTCATTCCAAGCACGTGTGTCAATTTTTACCTTTCCATCTACATTATTCCGTGGTTTATTAAGTTTTCAAATTTATACTGACTTTTTGATCCCGCGGTATATCTAGCGGGGAGATTTGTCACGCCTTTAACGCTTCTAACAAGCCTCTATTTTTTCCTGACTCACATTTATCTTTAAACAAACAAATAAGAAGTTGATTTATTATTTTACGAGGATAAGAAAAACATTATTCGCAACGTAACTATGCCTTTTACTGCAATAGAAATAGGACACGTACGTTAACATCATTTTTCCATCTAATCCCCTTGCTTTCAACGCACTTGGTCCACTGTTGCTCAGGTTTCCCGGTACCCTCAGAAGAGAAGCTTTTCGGATGAGCATCAATCCACGCATGTACCGCGTCCTCCACTTCTTGGTGCGACGTGAATCAACGAGCCCTTAATGCCCCGTTGAATAAACCAAACAAGTGGTAGTCGGAAGGGACAACATCAGGACTAGACAGAGGATGGGGCATTGCTTCAGACTCCAGTTACCGGAGCTTTCTAGCAGTGTGGGCAGCGGTATGTGGACGGGCGTTGTCCTGCAATAACACAACACCTTTCAACAGTAATCCACGGCGCTTAACTTCAAGCTTTAGCCTGTCAGCTAGCATCTCATCGTAACGCGCACTGGTCTCAGTATTGAGCCTTGTGTGTCCCAGAAACCTGTAAGCATCAGTTTTCCTGCGGGTGGTTGAGTTCTGAACTTTTTCCTGTTGCGTGATTGTGGATGTTTCCATTCCATACTCCGCCGTTTACTCTCCGACTCGTAATGGTGGATACATGTTTCGTCACCAGTGATGATTCTGTCTAAGAAGTCGTAATGTTCGTCATCACAGGGATCGAAATATTTTTGGTAGATGTAGAAGCGCATTAGTTCATGCAGCACTATGGGCTGTTTCGGGCTGCATCTTGCAGGGACTTCATGAAAACCAAATTTGCTGTGGACGATTTCGTCAAACGGAACCATGATTAATTTGGAAGCGATGTGCTAACTCAGCAATAGTCACTCGTCTGTTTACCAGAACGAAGTCGCTCAGTGTTGTTATCATTTGTGGCCGCGGATGATCTTCCGCCTCGTTCCTCATGCGTAACACTTGTACGACCATTTTTGAATTTTGCGGTCGATTCGTAGACAGTCCGTCGCGGCAAGACACTGTTCCCGTATTGTACCGAAAGTATTTAATGGACTGCAGCCCCATGTACATATTCCGACGACAAGAAACGATATCACTGCTTGTTGTTCCTCTTTGGTACAATCTTCTAACGGAACGGTCATAATCTATCTACAAAAAAAGGAAGACAAATAGAGGAATTAGGATAAAACTCTCAAAGCAGGACAGCAACACCATAACAGTAAAATAAACGAGGATGGAGGTCAGTATGAACAATATAAAAAGAGTTATGTCAACATTGCGAATAATGTTTTGACGTACTCTCTTGTAAACTATATTTCCCATCATGGAACAGTGCTTCTTCACAAAATACGAGTATGTCCTTTCCATTGTAGTCCTATGTATTATAAGAAGCCTGAAAAATCATGTAAATAAGTCAAAATCAACAACAAATAATATTTACTGTATAGTCTGTGCATAATTGGCTGCCTAGAGGATGACCATTTGGTGTAAAAGATTCGAGTCCTGCTTTCTTTTCGACCCTGGGAGAGAATGACTGGACCACTGCGATTTCTCATCTAGGTATAAGTCGACGAGTGAAGTTACCAAAAACCTCTTAATGAATTCACATATCTCATTCTCCTCTCTCTTAGAACTACCTTGCCTTTTTTATTTTTTTATTTTATTTCTTTTTTTATACGCCATCGCATGAAATCCAGCAGATAGGACCGTATCGCAACCCTGCAATCAGACATCGATTGATGTAGGAGATTTTCTGGAAACTCGTTCTACCGGGAGCCGATCCTCGTTCAGTGCCAGTATAAATTAGTAAACGGAATACCTAATGGACTAAAGCGAAGATCGTCGGCCTCAGGTATTATTCTGCCGAAGAAATATCACGGGAACGCGGCATGTGTCGCTATCGTTACGATATTGTGCAACGAGCAGGCGGCTGCTGGTACAAAACGGCCAGGGCCGTCGATTAAACCGATACCTGCCTGCATCTCTTTGAAGTATGACAATCTTCAGTTTAATTCGTACAGGTTCGAGAGTAACGTTAATTTATTTTCGTGAAAATGTATTGAGAAAATGTAGACACTTGCATTGAAGAAAAACTACATTTACTAACACTCTGTCGAAAATGTGTCATACGTATTACCAGCGTTGTTACAGCTGACTGATTTTCACGTAAATGTTAAAAATAAAAAAGATATTTCACTGGTAAGTTTACCTACCTTTATCGTCATAGAAAATGTAACATCTAGTACAGAAATGATAGTTTCAACTTATCTGACAAGTGAGTGAGCGGAAAGTAACATGTTTTCTGTTGTTTCAGGTCTCTTCGCTCATGGAGGAGCTCGTGCGACTGGAGTGAGCGTGTGGCTTACGGGTGAGTTAATGAACAGTATACACTGAGGTGACAAGAGTCATGGGATAGCATAGCGATATGTGCATGTCCAGATGGCAGTAGTATCGCTTACACAAGGTATAATAGGGCAGTGCGTTGGAGGAACTGTCGTTTGAATTCAGGTGATTCATGTGAAAAGGTTTCAGACGTGATTATGTCCGCAACACGCAAATTAACAGACTTCGAACGCGGAATGGTAGCTGCATCTAGGCGTATGGGACATTCTGTTTCGGAAATTGTTAGGGAATTCAATATTCTGAGATCAACAGTGTCAAGAATGTGCCGATAATACCGAATTTCAGGCATTATTTCTCACCACGGATAAAACAGTGACCGACGGATTCACTTAACGAGAGCAGCTGCGTCTGCATAGATTTGTCAGTTCTAGCAGACAAGCAGCACTGCGCGAAAACCTGCAGAAGTCAAGGTGGAACGTACGACGAACGTATCCGTTAGGGCAGTGCGGAGAAATTTGGCATTAATGCGCTTTTGCAGCAGACGATTGACGCGAGTGCCTTTGCTGACAGCACGACATCGCCTGCAGCGCCTTTGTGGGCTCGTGACCGTATCGGTTGGACCATAGACGACTAGAAAACCGTCGTCTCGTGAGATGAGTCCCGATTTCAGTTAGTAAGATCTGATGGTAGGTTTGAATGTGGCGCAGACCCCACGAAGCCATGGACAGAAGTTGTCATCACGGCATAATCGTATGGACTGTGTTTACACGGAATCTAATGGATCCTGGTAATGTTCGGCTACTTGGACACTATTTGCAGCTATTCGTGGACTTCATGTTGCCAAAGGAATTTTTGTGGATGACAATGCGCCGTGTCACCGGGCAATAGTTGTTCGCGATTGGTTTGAAGAATATTACGAAGAATTCGAGCGAATGATTTGGCCACTAAGATCACCCGACATAAAGCCCATCTCACATTTATGGGACGTAGTCGAGAGGTCAGTTCGTGCACAAAATCCTGCACCGGCAACAATTTCGCAGTGTTGGACGGCTATAGATGCAGCATAGCTCAACATTTCTGCAGGGGACTTTCAACGACTCGTTTGGTCCACGCCACGTCTAGTTGCTGCGCTTCGCCGGGCAGAAGGAGGTCCGAGGCGATATTAGGAGGTATCCGATGGCTTTTGTCAACTCGGTGTATGACTGTTTCGCTGGCGCGCTAATCAAGCTTTTGAAACAATTTTGGAACTTAAAAACGTTCAGCCCTTGACGCTATGGAAATGTCAACAACATGTAATATGTGCAGTAGTTGTTGGTGCGCTAACAAATCAGCCCATCTATTGCACGACTGTGGTACACACATAAATTTAACACATGCTTTTACAGTTCCACAAAAAACTAAGTAATTTTGGTTGACTGGTTGACCGTCCACAGTCAGTTTGAGTTTCTATGTGTTGGAAGACAAAAAAAAAAAAAAAATCACATCACCGCACGCCCTTTTACCGACACGGGTGGACAGAAATATGGAAACACCAAAAATCCCACACATTACCATGTCTAATACGGTGTAGCAAACTTGTTGGCATTAAAAACAGTTTCCAGTCACCTCGCAATGGATAAATACAGGTTCATATGATTTTCAAGGGGGCCTTGTACCAGTCTTCCTGCAAATAGTGGCGTGTTTAGGAAACGATGATGGAAGTGGATAGCGATCACGCAACCTTATCTCCAAAATAGCCTCAGTATTATTGACATCTGATGATTGTGGCGGCCACCGAAGATGCAGCAGTTACTCCTCGTGCTCACGAAACCAAGTCTGGACGATGCGAGCTGTATGAACTGGTAACCTATCATCTTGGAAGACAGCATCACCATGGGGGAACAAATATTCTACAATGGGATGGATCTTTTCAACTGAAATGGTCACTTAATCCTTGGCAGTAAAGCGACTCTGCAGAATAACCATACGGTCCATGCAATACCACCATATGGCTGCCTAGATCACCACTCTACCCCCGCCACGTATCACCCTTCGGATGTTGGAAAAAGTGTGTAACAAGACTCATCTGACCGACTAACTTCCTTCCTTTGCCTCATAGCCCACGTTTTATGACTTTGGTACGTCGTTTTCTTGTTACGGGCATTTGCATCACTCATGAATGATTTTGGAATTCCATCTCGCTCCGCAATCCCCTGCTTTCGCTGATCCCTTTGTGTTGTTTTGCTGGCCGGAGTGACCGAGCGGTTCTAGGCGCTACAGTCTGGAACCGCGCGACCGCTACGGTCGCAGGTTCGAATCCTGCTTCGGGCATGGGTGTGTGTGATGTCCTTAGGTTAGTTAGGTTAAAGTAGTTATAAGTTCTAGGGGACTGATGACCTCAGAAGTTAAGTCCCATAGTGCTCAGTGCCATTTGAACCATTTTTTTGTGTTGTTTTCGTGCTGACAGGGTTCGCAAGTGCGACATTCAGTCCTGCAGGAGCTTTTGCACCTCTCGTCCTCTTATTTTCCGTTACAATCCTCTTCAATGACCGTTCTTCACGATCACTCAAAATACATATTCGTCCACTTTGTGATTTAACAGATGATGTTTTTCCGTGTTCGCTGTGTGAGATATAAAACTTCGGTACTGTGCCTCTTGAAACACCAAACAGGCTCCCTTGTTGGCGAAAGCACCCACGATAAGAGCACAAATTACTTGCCTATATCTGAATGCACTGACTTCCGACATAATGCACTCACAGCTACACAGAAGACGGTTCCGACCACGACTGGTACTTGCAGCGTATTGAGGATTTTTTTAAAATCTTTATTCAGATTATTGTATTATACATATTAACCCACTGCCTGAGTACATTAATGGGTCCTAATTTCATATACAGTATTGCAGCTATTTTTCCACTCTACAGGTAAATCTTAGATTTTGATCTTACCACTACAGGGTTCCTATTATCTACTTAATCTTCAAAACTTACGCTACCTGCAGCGTTACAGTTATCTATAAACCTGATGGATATTTGGCGTGGCCCACTGAGTTTTGAGGATATTGCACAACTTCCGTTCGTGGTCAGATACAACAGTGCAAAATGAAGCTTAGCTAGCATCTGAATCTATGCTCATGCATTCATTTCTCGCGATGTTTCCATATTTTTGTCTACCCCAGTGTACTTTCTGAGATTAGCCTTGACTACAAAAGCCTTACCCGGTCGTATACAGTAACGCGCTGCCTTGAGAGACAGGAAGGTGAGGCAACCCAACGCACCGGGTTACCAACCCTGTTTGGTGCACCGACCAGCCTGAGTGTGGTTTTCAGCTGTTTTCCACGTTCGTTTATGAAAATGCTGGTCGGGTGGCCACTTTCCACTTCACAAAATACAATAAGCAAACAGTCAAGATATGGTCACACACAGAACAAAGTTTACGCAGTTATCAGGAGAAAGAAAACTGGCGTTCTACGGATCGGAGCGTGGAATGTCAGATCACTTAATCGGGCAGGTAGATTAGAAAATTTAAAAAGGGAAATGGATAGGTTAAAGTTAGATATAGTGGGGATTAGTGAAGTTCGGTGGCAGGAGGAACAAGACTTTTGGTCAGGTGATTACAGGGTTATAAATACAAAATCAAATAGGGGTAATGCAGGAGTAGGTTTAATAATGAATAAAAGAATAGGAGTGCGGGTTAGCTACTACAAACAGCATAGTGAACGCATTATTGTGGCCAAGATAGACACAAAGCCCATGCCTACTACAGTAGTACAAGTTTATATGCCAACTAGCTCTGCAGATGATGAAGAAATAGATGAAATGTATAACGAGATAAAAGAAATTATTCAGGTAGTGAAGGGAGACGAAAATTTAATAGTCATGGGTGACTGGAATTCGTCAGTAGGAAAAGGGAGAGAAGGAAACATAGTAGGTGAATATGGATTAGGGGGAAGGAATGAAAGAGGAAGCCGCCTTGTAGAATTTTGCACAGAGCATAACTTAATCATAGCTAACACTTGGTTCAAGAATCATGAAAGGAGGCTGTATACATGGAAGAAGCCTGGAGATACTGACAGGTTTCAGATAGATTATATAATGGTAAGACAGAGATTTAGGAACCAGGTTTTAAATTGTAAGACATTTCCAGGGGCAGATGTGGATTCTGACCACAATCTATTGGTTATGAACTGCAGATTGAAACTGAAGAAACTGCAAAAAGGTGGGAATTTAAGGAGATGGGATCTGGATAAACTGAAAGAACCAGAGGTTGTAGAGAGTTTCAGGGAGAGCATAAGGGTACAATTGACAGGAATGGGGGAAAGAAATACAGTAGAAGAAGAATGGGTAGCTCTGAGGGATGAAGTGGTGAAGGCAGCAGACGATCAAGTAGGTAAAAAGACGAGGGCTAATAGAAATCCTTGGGTAACAGAAGAAATATTGAATTTAATTGATGAAAGGAGAAAATATAAAAATGCAGTAAATGAAGCAGGCAAAAAGGAATACAAACGTCTCAAAAATGAAATCGACAGGAAGTGCAAAATGGCTAAGCAGGGATGGCTAGAGGACAAATGTAAGGATGTAGAGGCTTGTCTCACTAGGGGTAAGATAGATACTGCCTACAGGAAAATTAAAGAGACCTTTGGAGAGAAGAGAACCACTTGCATGAATATCAAGAGCTCAGATGGAAACCCAGTTCTAAGCAAAGAAGGGAAGGCAGAAAGGTGGAAGGAGTATATAGAGGGTTTATACAAGGGAGATGTAATTGAGGAAAATATTATGGAAATGGAAGAGGATGTAGATGAAGATGAAATGGGAGATAAGATACTGCGTGAAGAGTTTGACAGAGCACTGAAAGACCTGAGTCGAAACAAGGCCTCGGGAGTAGACAACATTCCATTAGAACTACTGATGGCCTCGGGAGAGCCAGTCCTGACAAAACTCTACCATCTGGTGAGCAAGATGTATGAGACAGGCGAAATACCCTCAGACTTCAAGAAGAATATAATAATTCCAATCCCAAAGAAAGCAGGTGTTGACAGATGTGAAAATTACCGAACTATCAGTTTAATAAGTCACAGCTGCAAAATACTAACGAGAATTCTTTACAGACGAATGGAAAAACTGGTAGAAGCCGACCTCGGGGATGATCAGTTTGGATTCCGTAGAAATGTTGGAACACGCGAGGCAATACTGACCTTACGACTTATCTTGGAAGAAAGATTAAGAAAAGGCAAACCTACGTTTCTAGCATTTGTAGACTTAGAGAAAGCTTTTGACAATGTTGACTGGAATACTCTCTTTCAAATTCTGAAGGTGGCAGGGGTAAAATACAGGGAGCGAAAGGCTATTTACAATTTGTATAGAAACCAGATGGCAGTTATAAGAGTCGAGGGGCATGAAAGGGAAGCAGTGGTTGGGAAGGGAGTGAGACAGGGTTGTAGCCTCTCCCCGATGTTATTCAATCTGTATATTGAGCAAGCAGTAAAGGAAACAAAAGAAAAATTCGGAGTAGGTATTAAAATTCATGGAGAAGAAGTAAAAACTTTGAGGTTCGCCGATGACATTGTAATTCTGTCAGAGACAGCAAAGGACTTGGAAGAGCAGTTGAACGGAATGGACAGTGTCTTGAAAGGAGGATATAAGATGAACATCAACAAAAGCAAAACGAGGATAATGGAATGTAGTCAAATTAAGTCGGGTGATGCTGAGGGAATTAGATTAGGAAATGAGACACTTAAAGTAGTAAAGGAGTTTTGCTATTTAGGGAGTAAAATAACCGATGATGGTCGAAGTAGAGAGGATATAAAATGTAGACTGGCAATGGCAAGGAAAGCGTTTCTCAAGAAGAGAAATTTGTTAACATCGAGTATAGATTTAAGTGTCAGGAAGTCGTTTCTGAAAGTATTTGTATGGAGTGTAGCCATGTATGGAAGTGAAACATGGACGATAACCAGTTTGGACAAGAATCGAATAGAAGCTTTCGAAATGTGGTGCTACAGAAGAATGCTGAAGATAAGGTGGGTAGATCACGTAACTAATGAGGAGGTATTGAATAGGATTGGGGAGAAGAGAAGTTTGTGGCACAACTTGACTAGAAGAAGGGATCGGTTGGTAGGACATGTTTTGAGGCATCAAGGGATCACAAATTTAGCATTGGAGGGCAGCGTGGAGGGTAAAAATCGTAGAGGGAGACCAAGAGATCAATACACTAAGCAGATTCAGAAGGATGTAGGTTGCAGTAGGTACTGGGAGATGAAGAAGCTTGCACAGGATAGAGTAGCGTGGAGAGCTGCATCAAACCAGTCTCAGGACTGAAGACCACAACAACAGATAGATAGCCCAGAGGACAGTGGACTCCCCCCCCCCCCCCCCCCAGGTTCTCCCGCTTAAGTGACTCCAGCGACAGGAGGGGCAACCGGCCGCAAAGTTAAATAAAATAAATCTTCTAAGGCGGGAGTACAACATAATCCGTATTAGATGGGGAAAATACTCACTAAAAGAAAAGAAGATAGATATACACAAACCTCTCTCGTAAAATGGTCTATCTATTAACAAAAACCGTACCAAAATCCCTACAGTAGTTTCAGAGATTAACTTTCACATGCAGACAGAAAAACGTGGGGTAGGACTTTAATTTAATAATACGTATGGCTGCAGGGGACCATAAATCAAGCTGTCAAAAAGAGAGGGCGGCGTATGTGAAGAAGAAGAAAGCATCGATCATGTGAAAGACAGCTTGCCCTTTTATTGAAAGATATTTTGGGAACCATGGAAGAAGGGCAAGAGACAGATTCGATGTTCATAGATTTCCGGAAAGCATTCGTCATGGTGCCCTACTGTAGACTGTTAACGAAGATTCGAGCATACGGAATCAGTTCTCAGATATACCAATGTTTCGAAGACTTCTTATGTTGTAGAACCTAGTTCGTTCTCCTGGGCGGCGAGTGTTCGTCAGATATAAGAATATCATCATGATGCTCCAGCGAAGTGTGATGAGGCCGTTCTTGTTCTCTATTTACATTAACGATCAGATATATAGAGTGAGCACGAATCTGTGAATCTTTGATAATGTTGCTGTAATGTATGGAATAGTGTCGTCGTTTAATGGTTGGAGGAAGATACAGGATGACTTAAACATAATTTACCTATGATGTGATGAATGACGGCTTGCTCTAAATGTAGAAAAATGGTACGTTCATGAGAATGAATAGGAAAAACAATCTTGGCATGTTCCAATACAGCATTAGTAGGAGACTGCTTGACACAGTCATGTTGATTAAATGCACTGCTCAGCCAAAATATCATGACCACTGCCCACCGCGACGTTGGATGCCATCTGGTGGCGTTGCGGGACGTGACGCGGCAACAATAGCATGTAAGCCGAGCAGACACGGACAGGGATCACCCTAGACAAGATATGGGCTGCAAATGGGGAAATCCATTGAGATAAGCGACTTTAACAAAGGGCAGATTATTATTACGGAGAGTCTATGAACAAGCATCTCGAAAACGGCGAAACTGGTCGAATGTTCACGTGCTACTGTCGTGAGTATCTACGGAAATAGGTAGAAGGACAGTGAAAATACCACTAGGTGCTAAATGCTTGGACGTCCACGCGCTCTTCACAGAACGTGGGGTTCGGAGGTTTTCCTGCTCTGTAAAGTAGGATAGATGGCGATCTGTAGAATCTCTTCTGAAAGAGTACAATGCTGGTGCACACACAAGTGTTTCGGAGTACAACGTTCATCGTAGATTTTTGAACTTGGAGCTCCACAGCGGACCATTCCTATGTGTTTATATGTCGACCTAACGACATCATCAATTACGATTGCGGTGGGGACAGGACTATCAGGATTTGACCGTCGATCAATGGAAAGTCGGTCAATGGAAACGTGTTGCCTCTTCGAGTGAATCACGTTATTGCCACACTAGATCGATGGACGTCTCCACAAACGCTTTTATCGAGGAGGACAGTGGTTCGAAACATGCAGCGCGCCACGGACGTATTCTGGTGGGAGCCGTATTATGCTATGTCAGACATTTTCCTGCGCTTGCGGGGGACCTATGGTAGTAATCGAAGACACGTTGACAACTGCAGACAACCGTCATCCCTTCATGCTTGATGTCTTCCACCACGGCGATGACGTCTTTCAACAGCATAATTGAGAATGGCTCTTAGCCAGAACCTTGCTACAGTGATTTGAGGAGCATTATAGTGAACTCACGTTCATGTCTCGCCGACCAGTTTCGCCTGATGTAAATCCTATGGATCTTTTGTGGGTCGCTATCAGGCGGCATCACCGCCTAAGAAAAAAAGCCCTCTGTTATTTACGCGAATTACATGACCTGTGCGTACCCACCTGAGACATGGGACACAAACTAAACGACACTTCAACTGAAGAAAGACAAGGCAATAATAACCAATCAAACACAAACTCTGGCTTGTAATTTCCAACAGATATTATTTAACAATTGCATGAGAACCTCAAACTGCTGTTATAACAGAATAATATACATAACTGCTCCAGAATTTGAAACATTACTAAACAGACAAAATGACTACAGGCGTCAAAGCCCACCCCAAACAATAAATAGTTTTAAAACTCTCTTTACATAAATCTTAAGAACCATACCAACAATAAATGGTTAACTGAGAAAAACTGCCACAGGAGCAGGACACCTTTTAAGATATAACAACAGCAACAACTCACAATTTCTCCCTCTGAATAGGATATTAAAAAACCCAGTACAATGAAATGCATCTTTCAGGTATTACAAAATTTCTGAGATAAGCAATGGCCATCAGAGGTGCGCGGAAACTACAAATCCGGTCGAGACTGAATGAAAGCCGTAAGGAACGGTGAATTCGCGGAAGAATTGGAGTCTGCTGCTAAACACAGCGACCGCGCCATCTGTTGCAAGTCACTGGCTGCCGCCATGTCGCCGCCCCCAGTTTAAACGACCAGCTGCAACGGATGACGCGCACCGCTTATTTTACCACTGAAATAACATAAAACCACACAGCTACTGGGCAGTACCCACAGTGACACAATCCTTAAAACATTAGAAGGATTTCAAAACAGGAATACAATTACTCTTTGTAGCCAAATTAAATCTCTTGCAATCAGTGTCTACAACTGCAGTTCACACTGCCTTTGCACAGGAACCAAGATACATAAACATTCAACACGAGAACACTGCAGAAAGTATATAATACATACAAGAAGAAAAACAATGTCATAAACCTCTTAATTTTACAAAAGAATGGCACTATAGATAGATTACAAATAATAGCAAAAGGCAGAAAGAAGTTCCAGAAAATAAAACCTATGGTTGCTTCTGAGTGCACAGACAGACACTTAGTATGCACTCCTTGTCCGTAATCTCACGGGCGTCAGGAAACAGGCAAATCACTGTTCAATAAGTTGTGCACCAGTGGTCAACACGAAACAGATAACATGGGCGTCCCAACAGTGGGACAGCCGTTAACTTCAAACAGCTCGAAATTCAACATACATATATACCATATATACAGCACGTCTTTAAGAACCAGAGTAATTCCCACCGTTTGATCCCGTAACGTATCCGGTTGCAGGCTGATACACTCAAAAGCCGCTTTTTCAGGTTCATATCGTCTAGCAGCACAGATGAGACCATCGCCCTCTCACTAGACGCAGTACACACTCCCGCCGGCACACGCGCCTCCGTCCGCTGCGCCTCTGCCCACGTCACAGAAATAGGCACAGCAGGCGCAAAGAGCGACCGCCGACAACCAGACTGCACACCGGAGCGTCAACCAACCGACCCAAACCAGCCCTCTCCCGACAGCGACGTGCTCGAAAATAGCCGAAAAGTGACCAAAGAGGAAAACCGCGGCCAGCGATACAGAGTCGATCGCAGAGATCTCAAATGAATAAGGAGAAGCGACTGGGGCCAACGGCGCCACGTATCAACATCTAACTTCACATGCTTTATCAAACCTACCAACAAACTGTCGGAGTCTCGATACACTGAGTCAGTGATGTGTTTCGTTGCAAAGACGGACAAACAAGCTACACTACTGGCCATTAAAATTGCTACACCAAGAAGAAACGCAGATGATAAACGGGTATTCATTGGACAAATATACTAGAACTGACATGTGATTGCATTTTCACGCAATTTGGGCGCATAGATCTTGACAAATCAGTACCCAGAACAACCACCACTGACCGTCATAACGGCCTTGATACGCCTGGGCATTGAGTCAAAACAGCTTGGATGGCGTGTACAGGTACAGCTGCCCATCCAGCTTAAACACGATACCACGGTTCATCAAGAGTAGTGACTGGCGTATTGTGACGAGCCAGTTGCTCGGCCACCATTGACCAGACGTTTTCAATTGGTGAGAGATCCGGAGAATGTGCTGGTCAGGGCAGCAGTCGAACATTTTCTGTATCCAGAAAGGCCCATACAGGACCTGCAACATGCGGTCGTGCATTATCCTGCTGAAATGTAGGGTTTCGCATGGATCGAATGAAGGGTAGAGCCACGGGTCGTAACACATCTGAAATGTAACGTCCACTGTTCAAAGTGCCGTCAATGTGAACAAGAGGTGACCGAGACGTGTAACCAATGGTACCCCATACCATCACGCCGGGTGGTATGCCAGTATGGTGATGACAAATACACACTTCCAATGTTCGTTCACCGCGGTGTCGCCAAACACGGATGCGACCATCATGATGCTGTAAACAGAACCTGGATTCATCCGAAAACATGACGTTTTGCCATTCGTGCACCCAGGTTCGTCGTTGAGTACACCATCGGAGGCGCTCCTGTCTGTGATGCAGCGTCAAGGGCACCCATGGTCTCCGAGCTGATAGTCCATGCTGCTGCAAACGTCATCGAACTGTTCGTGCAGATGGTTGTTGTCTTGCAAACGTCCCCATCTGTTGACTCAGGGATCGAGACGTGGCTACACGATCCGTTACAGCCATACGGATAAGATGCCTGTCATGTCGACTGCTAGTGATACGAGGCCGTTGGCATCCAGCACGGCGCTCCGTATTACCCTCCTGAACCCACCGATTCCATATTCTGCTAACAGTCATTGGATCTCGACCAACACGAGCAGCAATGTCGCAATACGATAAACCGCAATCGCGATAGGCTACAATCCGACCTTTATCGAAGTCGGAAACGTGATGGTACGCATTTCTCTCCTTACACGAGGCATCACAACAACGTTTCACCAGGCAACGCCGGTCAACTGCTGTTTGTGTATGAGAAATCGGCTAGAAACTTTCCTCATGTCAGCACGTTGAAGGTGTCGTCACCGGCGCCAACCTTGTGTGAATGCTCTGAAAAGCTAATGATTTGCATATCATAGCACCTTCTTCCTGTCGATTAAATTTCGCGTCTGTAGCACGACATCTTCGTGGTGTAGCAGTTTTAATGGCCAGTAGTGTATTAAGCAGGTGGTCATAATGTTTCAGCTCGTCCGTGTATATAGGCAAGACTCAGCGGAGCAGCGCCTCTGAGGAAGTCCAGCGCAGTCCTGGACGAAACGTAAGGAGCAGAAAAGATCTTTGACCACGACCTCACATCCCGGAAAGTATATCAACAGCCATGTCACCCGGTCGTGAAAGCCTTCATTCTACAGAGTGACAAGTGTGCATTGGTATGTAAGGTTCGGAGGATGTGCTGGTAGAAGTGCAGTAGAATACGATGCTTGATAATCGGAGATGAATCAGGGGAGTATCAAGCTTATGGGAAGTGAAGGAAACCCGTAGGTGGTCATTATGGTAGAGGAGAAAGGGCAAATTAATAAGTTAATGCTGGGTTAGAGTGGGAGAGGACTGCAAAATACGGAAGGCGAGGCGGAGAGCTGGCGTTCCAGGATATAGAGGGGATGGTAGATGTCTGATGTATCGGAAATCCAGGCGACGTTGTCACAGTACAGTCCAACATTTGCCACCGACCATTAGCAGCATGTTGCGAGCTGGGATGTGAGAACGCGATACGCGCTTGTGTAGCGCTGAGTCCGCGGAGTTGGCGATCGCGTGCAGTCGGTGCGACCGCAGCGGCTGCCCTCTGGGCTGGCTGGTGGTCCTGGTGTGCCGATACGAGACGATGAGAGACGAGCAGAGACGAGAGGCGCGGAGACCTGCGTGGCCGAGTCGCCATTATTCGCGGCCGCCCTAACGAGGCCGGGCGCCCCTTTAATGACGCAACCCGCCACACAACCGAACCCCCAGCCGCACACCGCAGCGCAGCCCAGCCGCCGCGCCTCCACCAGCGCCATTGTCTGCCGCCGGCATTGTCCAGATCGCTTCGGATCTACACCGCTGTCCTCCATTCCCGGTCGCCTTATTCATATTCCGTGAATAAAAGATGGCAAGATTGCAAATATGGAACCGATACGTATACAAATATAGTATTGCTTCGTCTGATAGCCTGGAACGGCGCGGCTCTTTCTCGCCTGAAATAGCATACCGGGCTCGGGCGAGCGATGGGAGATCATGACCAAAGCAAGGATCATTTTGGTGCAAGCGTTTAGGGTAAGGTGTCCTAAAAGTGATACACCAACTCTGTTAATAAGAAAACCATATCTATCACAAATGTCAATTATGTTGCCATTGTTTTGGAATGGTTAGTCATAATTTGTTTTTCTATTAGAAACATCACACTGTAAGTAGAAAGTAATTTTGGCAAACAGCACCTTTAGACTGAAACTGAGCAACATTTTCCACACTTGTGTTACATACACAGAAACTTACGCTCTATCTACTGAATTATTCATTATTCTCACATTTATTACTTGGAGATAATTATTAATCCATCAATATAATTCTTAAATATTATAGGGTCCACAACAAAATACACTACACATCAGAATTAAAAGATAACTTTTTCGAAATCCCGTAATTGTCTCCCATTCCGACGCATAAGTTTGAAATATGGTGCCAACGACCTTCCTCTGTAAAGCGGAGAACGCGTGGCTCCCTGCGACGTTATCCGCAGGCTTGACGGCGCTTCAAACAGCAAGGTGTCGACACCTGCGAAAAAAGGCCAGTGCTCAGAAGTTTGTATGACGTGTAACATGGGTTAACTGTGTCACATTGCCAGCAGATTTCGCCAGAATTCTTTCCAGAGCCACCGCGGACAAGTCACACGATGAGAAGGTCGTTACAACCCCTCTTACCCGCATGTTACCCCTTCTCTTGACGCCTCTGCGATGGAGGTCAGTCCGCAGCTCGTGGTCGTGCGGGAGCGTTCTCGCTTCCCGCGCCCGGGTTCCCGGGTTCGATTCCCGGCGGGGTCAGGGATTTTCTCTGCCTCGTGATGACTGGGTGTTGTGTGCTGTCCTTAGGTTAGTTAGGTTTAAGTAGTTCTAAGTTCTAGGGGACTGATGACCATAGATGTTAAGTCCCATAGTTCTCAGAGCCATTTGAACCATTTGATGGAGGTCAGAAACGCGGCTCCAAGTGTTTAAATCACAAGATTTTCTTTTGGATGGCCTAGGAAAACATTTCAGTCACACCGCCGCTCAGTAGCGAAATGGAAAGGCGGTAGGGGGTGGCATAAAGGGCGTCAATGAAACCACACCTTTCCGTGGACGTTGATTCCCACACATTTCGTGGTCAAAAACGACAGTTCTCGGTGCTATGAGCGCAGGAAGACCTTCTGCAGAAACTTTGGATCTGTTGACACCTCGTGGATGATTCATTCCTACACGACGGACATCACAAAGCTGCAAGCCTATTAAACGTGATGTCCCCATTTTGGAGAGCACTACGAGCACAATTTATGCTCTTCAATACAGGGTGTGAACATTAGGGACCGTTCAGAACCATTCGACGAAATTTGAACATTATCGGAAGCAGCAATAGGTCCTTATATAAAAAGTTCTCGGTTCACTTACCGCATCAAATTCGGATAAAATTCCAAGTCCTCCATCATCGTCATCAGGGATTAAAACTGACAGTCGGTTTTAGTCCCTGACGACGATTGTGGAAGGTATCATCGAACGCTTGGAATTTTATGCGAATCTGACACGGCAAATGAACTGAGAACTTTTTATGCAAGGAATTAGTTGCGAAAAATTTCGTTGCCAACGATTCCTTATGCTTTTTGAGTGCTCCTGTTTCATGCCCTCCTGTGGTGTCATCACATAAGGTGCAACACTGACAAAAGCGTGAATAAAACGGCAAAGGTTCTCCCTATTTCAGTCAAACCCTCGGTAGCGCCCGCCCATAATTATTGAGAATTTTAAAATGTGCCTTTACAGACAAAACCTGGGTAGTAGCCTGAGGCGCCTGCGAGCAGGCAACCATTGGACACATTTCGAATGCCATTTTCTTCTCAAGTTTCCCATTGTAATGACAGATCCAGCACATTTAGGTAGAGGAGATAAAATCTTGGCTAAATTTTGGCAGGAAAGAGGAATTCATACAGCTACAGATACGTTTGCACTATACAGAAGGTACAGGAAAAGACTTAGAAGTTATGTCTCTAAAGTCTGCGGACATGGACAGAAAAGTTTTTCAGTTAAATGAAAGACATTTCTCTTATTAATAAGAGTGATGCGATAGGGAAAAACTCCAATTCCTCATGTTTCTATTGGTGTGGGAAATACCAAACGAGGAATCTGCTTTGTGTTTAAGGGTCCTGTTGATGTTCATGACAAAATATAAAACAATGATTCTTTTTAACGTATCTCTTATTTTTGAATTAATGTCAGTGTATTAAGTATGATGGTAAACAGTTATTCCTCATTGCTGATTGACTTGTTAGCATTACAAATAGGAATAACTCTTAAAGAAATTTCTATAGATCTCTGTGACGTTCGTTTCATGCCATGAATATCCTAGAAATATCCTGCACAGAAAAAATCACAGTTATAAGTTTGTATTGTCTTGTGTGTTGTCCTTATTATTTTTAAGACCTGAACCTTCTGGTTTCGTGTACAACATCACAAGCAGATCTTATTTTGGACGAGAAGTATCACTTTCAACAATTGCAATCCATAAAATAATACAATGTCTTACTTCTTTTAGTCTACTTTCGTAACTTTAAACAGTTAAATACAGTGTCATTTTAAAACAGCTTGTAGTCTCTAACATTTACAATTTTTTCCTAACAGTTGCTCTATTTATCTCAAAAATATAGATCGTTTCTCGATTTTGTACCATATGTAGGTCACTTTGCCCTATATTTTTAGGTATGTCAGAATCCAAGTTTCTTAGAAGATTTTTGGAGAATAAAGTGGAATGAAAACATTCTGGAAATGGCAAAGAGTTTTCAAAAATTACGAGCTAGTGGAAAACAGGACACTTTTCAGATCCTTGTTTGAGGGTCTGTCCACGCAGATGGACTTGCGGGGTGACGACGAGAGGCTTGCCGACAGGTAGACGTCCTCAGAGGGGGGTGCATTACGTTACCCAGAGATCAGCTGTCATTAGCAAGGAGTGGGAAATACCTGGCTAATGTGAAATGTGTGAGCTGCTTAAGCGTAAAGAGGTGGCCGCTCTCAGACAGAATGCAAAATATAGTAGTGGCATTTTATATTGTTCACATTGTTCGTGATATTTCACGAAGCAGGCAAGAATGGCAAATTAAATACAAATTTGATACTATGTTACTGATGATCAGAACCGTTTAATACGACCAGCTGTTCCAGAGCTGTAACTAATCCAGAAGCATACTGCATTATCACAGTTTTAAATTGACTCCGTTAATGAAACTGATACGACATTCAACGACATTTGAGAGATTTCGGTGAGAGCTATGTATAAGTATATCCCTTACACTATTCACATGCTTGCTTAGCTGTTGGGAGGCTGTTAATAATTACCATATACGATTGCTTTCGAGAAGCTTCGTAATCAACAGACTGTTATACACAGCAATATGTACTAGTATCAACACCTGTCTATAAGAATAAATATAAGCATCTACGCATTTCTATAAATTATGATCAAAGGTAGATGACGCTAAATGCTTATTATCAATATCGTCCATTGTGCGAGGACCAGAAATGCTACATCAGTTCTGAGTCCGTAATTGGTAAGAGGGCAATTTTTTATGTTAGGTGGGACGTCCGATTTATTGTGTCAGCATCAAACTAACCCATTACTGGTGAAAACTCTATCGGATCATTTTTTGCAAACTTTTATACATAAATAAGTTACATTGAGTGATTAATTGATAAAAAGTTGTTTTGAAAATTTTCAGTTTATTGGAACAAAAACTACAGACCGTCCCATTTTTGGGACATTGGCCAAATGCGCTATCCAAATTCACAACCTTATTCTCCATGCATAATAATGTAAGAAACAACACAAACAATAAATAAAGAATATTTTAATATTATTGAATGTCTATTCAGTATGAAATGAAGCAAAACACTTGTCGTGTACACCAACATTCCACCTATCACAATTTATTTTATTTTTTATTTTAATTAATTTTTTTTTTTTTGATGGCAGTAAGCACATCTCTTCTGTGTTTTAGTCTCTTCTGTGTTTTACTTGCCACAATGAAATGATTTCCTGGATGTAGTCGTACATCTGTGCTCACCCGTCCTCCCATCAATTTGCTTCCTTGTGGTCCTCTGCGTTTTGCTACTGATCCTGTTTTCTTTGATAGGTAAAACATCACTATTCTCTGTCGGACATCCAAAAATGAGAGCTTCTCTCTAAAGTACCGTCTACATCCTGTACAACAGACTCATTGATCAATACATTTTTGTCAATGTCTTCTTCATCTGTTATTACATCTGCATCGAGTGGAATAATCGGCGATTCTACGTCATCATCTTCATCGTCACTCTGTTGATGGTTCGCTAGTTCTGCTAGAATTTCTTCAAGTGTAAGTCCACGCGGCATGTTTTTATCCTGTTGGAATCTTAAAATTCGAATAGAACATGAAAAAAAGCAGAAATAAAGAACGTAAAATGCAATTCTTCTGTGTGTAATACGTGTATACAAGAATAGAGCACATCAACAATAAATGATAGTGTAACATGCCATTGTACCATTATTGGGACGCATAAAATATATCGATATTGCACTTACTTGAAAAAATCTGAAGTATACTTAATCTTACGTGGACATCCATATGTTTATAACAAACACGCCCAGGCAACTAAATCACAGCTCATTGTCGTCCAGGAATTACCAGCAGACATACAGTGCTGTCAAGTGCGAGAACAAAAAATCGGCAAGTTTATAATTTTCCTGACGTGAAGAAGTACTTAGAAAAAAGTTATTTATTTTACATTTACAGGCATTATAGCAGTTAGTTGAACCTACAGGTGCAACAATAAAGGCTAAAAGCTCCATTACTTACGTAGAAATAAGTAAAATGTACGCGTCCCAAAAAAGGGACAATGGCAAGTAATGGGTTAAGACGTATTTTGAGTCTTCAAATATCAAGATGACTCATAGGGCATTCAAGTTAGAAAGTCTATATAGTGTTTAGTGTTAATTTTTAAAATTGCATTTTGTAAACCTCATCACGCACCAAACGCAAAGCACCTCCAAATGTATAAGTCTCGACTCTAGCTCTTCTCACGACAAATACTTCATCAACGGGGCTAAACTGCCGCCCAAACCGACACATGTCTTGTACGGTCCTCCCCTCCTCCGCCCTGCCCCGACATGTCTCGTATGGTCCCCACTCTCCTCCCCCCTGCCTCGGCTCTCACATTCGCGTCTCGTAATTTATACCTTTGACCTCGACTACGAATCTCCGACAGTCACTGTCCTGATCCATCAGACTAAAAAAAATCAAATCTTCTGTACAACACATGATATTTACAAAATAACTGTACCATGACGTACATGCTTAATTTCTAAACAAATGGAGACTAACCACTATATAGATTATCTGACTTAAATGTCCTAAGAGCTATCATGATTTTTAGAATTTGCATGAAGTATGAATCTTTGAAGATGAAGCAATGCATGTTTCATTCTGACTAATAGCTGTTAGTCAACCAAAACTTCAGTTGATGAAGTCTCTGGTGTATTGTTGTAATTGTGGATGCTGTGAAAAACATACATTGCAGCCACTATTGTTCTTGTTTATTCGTTATATTCTTGATAACAGTTTTCGTCAGTAATTGTTTTTGTACACTACTGGCCATTAAAATTGCTGCACCACGAAGATGACGTGCTACAGGAAGAAGATGCTGTGATATGCAAATGATAAGCTTTTCAGAGCATTCACACGAGGTTGGCGCCGGTGGCGACACCTACAATGTGCTGACACGAGGAAAGTTTCCAACCGATTTCTCATACAAAAAAAGGATTTGACCGGCGTTGCCTGGGGAAACGTTGTGATGCGTCGGGTAAGGAGGAGAAATGCGTACCATCACGTTTCCAACTTTGATAAAGGTCGGATTGTAGCCTATCGCGATTGCGGTTTATCGTATCGCGACATTGCTGCTCGCGTTGGTCGAAATCCAATGACTGTTAGCAGAATATGGAATCGGTGGGTTGAGGAGGGTAATACGGAACGCCGTGCTGGATCCCAACGGCCTCGTATCACTAGCAGTCGAGATGACAGGCATCATATCCGCATGGCTGTAAGGGATCGTGCAGCCACGTCTCGATCCCTCAGTCAACAGATGAGGACGTTTGCAAGACAACAACCATCTGCACGAACAGTTCGATGATGTTTGCAGCAGCATGGACTATCAGCTCGGAGACCATGGGTGCCCTTGATGCTGGTTCACAGACAGGAGCGCGCTCCGATGGTGTACTCAACGACGAACCTGGGTGCACGAATGGCAAAACGTCATTTTTTCGGATGAATCCAGGTTCTGTTTACAGCATCATGATGGTCGCATCCGTGTTTGGCAACATCGCGGTGAACGCAGATTGGAAATCGTGTATTCGTCATCGCCATACTGGCGTATCACCCGGCGTGATGGTATGGCGTGCCATTGGTTACACGTCTCGGTCACCTCCTGTTCGCATTGACAGCACTTTGAACACTGGACGTTACATTTCAGATGTGTTACGACCCGTGGCTCTACCCTTCATTCGGTCCCTGCGAAACCCTACATTTCAGCAGGATAATGCACGACCGCATGTTGCAGGTCCTGTATGGGCCTTTCTCGATACAGAAAATGTTCGACTGCTGCCCAGGCCAGCACATTCTCCAGATCTCTCACCAACTGAAAACGTCTGGTCAATGATGGCCGAGCAACTGGCTCGTCACAATACGCCAGTCACTACTCTTGATGAACTGTGGTATCGCGTTGAAGCTGCATGGGCGGCTGTGCCTGCACATGCCATCCAAGCTCTGTTTGACTCAATGCCCAGGTGTATCAAGGCCGTTATTACGGCCAGAGGTGGTTGTTCTGGGTACTGATTTCTCAGGATCTATGCACCCAAATTGCGTGAAAATGTAATCACATGTCAGTTCTAGTATAATCTGTTTGTACAACGAATACCCGTTTATGATCTGCATTTCTTCTTGGTGTAGCAATTTTAATGGCCTGTAAGTAGTGTATTCTTATTTGGGAAGGATAACGATTTATCGTTTAACACGATTAAATCTGATTTGCACTTAGTTTCTACGTCACGAAGGGATCGTGTGTGCTGCTTTCGTGATGGTTTTCTTAGAACCGACAAGTAGCAGTGCTTCTCCAGTTATTACTCCTGCGTAACGTGCTTTGCGTCAGCAGTAGATTTTTCAGAGGAGTTTTCCTTGAATTGAACCCTGAGGTCAGCAGTCGGTGGCTGAGCCATTCTCTGAGCAGCAAATTAATTTTCCAAGTGCGTCACCATTTTGGTGGGCCTCTCTTGCGCTCACCGCGAGCTTAAAGCAGCCAGCCCTCTCCGCATCTGGCCCGCGGGCCGCCTTCGCGGCTTTCTCTGCTCTCCTTTCTCATTAGTAGCCGCGCACTAAACACAGCCGTAGTTACTTGTTTACTCTAAAATACACCATAGTCGGTGTACTTAAATTAAATACATCGGAACGTATCAGTCATTATGCGTTAGGTTGTAGGGCCTTGTTTCCCAAGGATGGGAATGAGCTCCTTTAAGATAAACACAGAGTTGACGACAGAAATTTTATTTTGTTTCTACGCTTGAAAGGAAAACAACGCTGAATATTTCGCCGTGTACATATGCATTAAACGTTTCTTGTTTTTCTTTAGCCACATAGATTACGAAATGTTTTTGGGCAACAGGAAAAAGGGAAAAAGTCTGGGCCTGGCGACGAAAGATTTTAGTGCAAAAATTAATTATTTTACAATTTGGTAATGTTTTAGTGCAATGCAGTTAGTTTTGCGTTTTCCATCTACGAAGTCCGATCTGGAAGACAAGAAAAATATCCATCTACGGCTGACAATACCGACTCCCACAGCATTTTTAGGTGTAGAAATACACGGGAGGGAAAGGCTGAGAAATTAGGAGACTAGAGCAGACATCCTGATAATTCGTACATCACAATCCTGAGGATTTCATTACCGGTGACCAGAGCCCCTTTTGTGAACAGGAGCTTAGTCTTAATGAAACGTGATCATTCTGTTGCTAACAACACTTAATCTCATGTATATTACTATATAGTGGGTCTTAAATGCGTCGACTGCTTTTCGTTTCTTGTGGGGAGAGTTGGACCAATGTCTCATCTACGATAATAATAGGGCACTTTTTGAAACGTTCCGCCCATTTCACAGTTATTTGATTCTCGAATCTTGTTTTTCCAGCTTTCAGCAAAAGCGACAAGATTTCTCACTGTTAATTTCTCATGTAAAATTTACGGTACTTCTTATTCTGGTATGCCAATGGACTCAACTATTTCATATACATTTAATCGCTGATCATTCAGTATCGTGTTGTGTGCTTCGTCATCTCCGATTGCATTTTCGAGACGGGCTTAAAATCGATTACCTTCAAGAAAAATACATCCATATCTGAATTTTATATCTCAGTTCTTAATTTTTGAATGCGAAGGAACAATATCCTTATAAACTTTTGCTGACTTAGGGTCACTTTCCATTGCTCAAAAGCCGTCCAAAACAAACGATTTTATGACGGTGCGGTATTGGAGCTCATACATTTGATTGACACGACTACTTCAAAAGGCAGTATGATGAAAACGTATGCTTTGATCACGCTAGTACTTAGCTTACGTTATTGAACTTCAGGTAGCGACATAAGAAAAACTAAATGACATGGATATCAACGCCATATCTCTGACAGGCCGATAAATTTTCATAAAGCCCTTGTTTTTACTGCAGATATTGCGTGTCCCCCTGGCAACTGTGGACGTACTACGGTTTTTGAGATTTTCACAACATGAACAGAATACTTGTAGCTGCACTGTAAGCCACCAGCTGATGTCTGTGACTAGTGTTCATGTACTTAGTGCTCACCATCGCATTTATACAGATTATTCAAAGTATTTTAATTGTTAACTATATGACTATTTTTGGCACGTACCGTAATGAGTGAGTATACTAGCGTACTGACTGACTTGTGCATCGTCGCCCAGCCCAATGAAAATCTCTTGTGTGTGTGTGTGTGTGTGTGGGGGGGGGGGGGTGCAATAACGGGTGGAAGTTTTTTCGAAAGCAAATCCATGTTGAAGAACTGTATTTTTGAAGTTACATCTGTGAAAATTTGTGTTTGATTTCTCGATTAGAAATAGAAACATACGTGTTTTATTTGGAAATTCAACCCCTAATGAGGTGAAATGAGTGAAAATTTTTATGAAAATATTTCGTAATATTAAAACACTTTTAAAGCTAAACCTTTAAAAATTGGTATTTGGCTTTTAAAGAAATGTGTGTTAGGGGATGAAATTTTATACGGAAATATCGCCAGAAGAGTTCAAAAGGCAGGATTAATGAAGGCCTCCGACTCAAACTGTGGATATCGCTTTTTGGTCAGAAGTACATGCGGAAAAGACCGTGCTTCTATGACATTAATTAGTGTAAAAAGTTTAGATGATGGTACAATTGGGAACAACATAAAAGTTCTATCAAAGAAAATAATCTGTGCAAACTATACCGTCTACATGAGAAAAACAGCGGACGCTAAGCTAGTCATACATGTAGGTGGTGTTATAATCAATTTGCAGCGATACGAAATAGAACGATCGGGTAGGCTTGGTTGTAGGTAAAGGAGACGGCAGACTTCTGTCCATTGGTATAGTACTAGGAAAATGCATTCAGTCTACAAAAGAGATTATTTACAAAACGCTTGTACGACCCATCATAGAATATCGCTCAAGTGTGTGCATACCAGGTAATACTAACAGGAGATACGGAACGTTTATAAATGGTTGCAGGTTTTGCCGTGTGACGGGACAGCATCATGGAAAGGCTGAAAAAACTTAACGGGCAGGCGCCTGGAGACAGGTGTGAATTATCCACTTAAAAGCTAATCACCGAGTTTCAAGGACCTGTTTTATGTGAGGAGACTAGGAATAGACTACACTTCCGTAGGGCTCTCGAAGGCAACGGTAGATTAAAAAATTCAAATGGCTCCAAGCACTATGGGACTTAACATATGAGGTCATCAGTCCCCTAGACTTAGAACTGCTTAACCTAACTAACCTAAGGACCTCACACACATCCATTCCCGAGGCAGGATTCGAACCTGCGACCGCAGCAGCAGCGCGGTTCCAGACTGAAGAGCCTAGAACCGCTCGGCCACAGCGGCCGGCTGGTAGACTAATTGAACCAAGATTAGACTAATTAAACCGAGCTCAGAAGTGTTGAAGCAATCATGATGACGATGGTGATGATGATGATGTTGGCGGTGAGAGAAAGGGTTGAACCCGGTGCTGTCACATAGCCTACTCCTTTCGAATAGCACCAAGAGCACCGTCGAGCTTAACGTCCCCATCAACAGTGTGTCACATGGCCTCAATTCATGAGATACTGAAGAGAGGTTTCGAATTTAATCCAGAACAGCAGCGAAAATATTGGTGATCACACGACCTCCTCGGCTATGGAGCGGGTACTCGGAAACAATGGCTGTTAATATTGGCTACTGTACATTTTTGATTAGTTCTTTAGCCTGCGGTAGATGTCGCTACGTCACCAGTACTGATAGTCTTGCGTGTTAAAGCGCCACTTTGAGAAAGGGGAGGCGCGCCGGTCCCAGATCGAATACATCCAGGGCATTAACGACGAGGGTCGGTGTGCCTGGTTGCGGTTTTTAGGTTCTTTCCGCTCATTCCATTAGGTGAATAGCCGGCCGGAGTGGCCGTGCGGTTCTAGGCGCTACAGTCTGGAACCGAGCGACCGCTACGGTCGCAGGTTCGAATCCTGCCTCGGGCATGGATGTGTGTGATGTCCTTAGGTTAGTTAGGTTTAATTAGTTCTAAGTTCTAGGCGACTGCTGACCTCAGAAGTTAAGTCGCATAGTGCTCAGAGCCATTTGAACCATTTTTTTAGGTGAATACCGCGCTGGTTCCCAAGTCAGTTACACGATTCGTCAACATATAGAAAACTTTCTGTCACTTTCACATGTATGGCAGTACACCCAGACAGTGGGGGTGCACATCTACCATCCCTGGGAAGGGGTGGGAAGAGGGTGACGGGTGAGGTGACAGGAAGAGCATCCATCCACCTCTTAAAGTAACCGTGCTACGTCTGTTAATAACCGTGCCGATGCGGGACAAACGCACAGTAAAAAGAAGACGACGGCGTCGCCACGTACGCTTTTCCCCCTGCAGTATGCAGTAAGCTCTTTCCTAATTGCTCTGGTACATTTACGTGTGTCCCGTCTCTGGTAGCAATAGTGTGACCTGCGTCCGACCCTTGTGTAAGAGTGTGTAGCGTGGGGCGAGCACTAGGCGCCTACCAGGCCGTGAAAAAGGCGGGTGGTTCCGCAGGGACAGGCAGTTTACGGGCGAGGCGGCGGCAGTGGGTGGCACCTGTGAGCGGGCGGCGATCGCCTTCGCTTTAGCGGTGGCCGCGGGAAGCGCGCCGTAAAGCGGTCGTCACCTGCGCGCTCGTAAAAAGGCCGCCCGGGGAGGCGGAGGAGCCGGAGAAATACGACGGCGCGACCGCCGCTGCAGCGGGCGCCTGCGTCACCCAGCGGGAGGCGGTGGCGGTGGCGGTGTTTGCACAGGCGGGCCGCTAATGCCCCTGACACCGGCTTTAAACACGGTGCCCTTCCCTAGGCCCGCCCTCCGCCCTCCCACACAGCTGATCGTCACCGCGCCTTCTGCTTGCTCACTATCCGCTGTGTATACCACGTCTCTCTTATGTTTCGCTTACAGGCGTGCCCTGTGTTCTGGAAATAGCTGGCACAACTTTCTTGTACGCGCGTCTATGGTTTTCAGATGGAATTCTCGAAATTAAATGTTTCTTATTTATATGGCTCTGAGCACTATGGGACTTAACATCTGAGGTCATCAGTCCCCTAGAACTTAGAACTACTTAAACCTGACTAACCTAAGGACATCACATACATCCATGCCCGAGGCAGGATGCGAACTTGCGACCGTAGCGGTCGCGCGGTCCCAGACTGAAGCTCCTAGAACCGCTCGGCCACACTGGCCGGCTTCTTATTTATAACATAAATTTAATACACTAAAGGAAGTGTTACACCGTGGAGCACCAGACCGATATTCATCTGACTGTGTGGAGATGTTCATGACGTAACCGATATAAATTACGAAGTATGTTCACAGAGTAAGTTCCGTTTGGTTACATAAAACAAACGTGTACAGATACAGAAAAAATGTTCCAGAATGAGATTTCCACTCTGCAGCGGAGTGTGCGCTGATATGAAGGTGGGAAGGTAGGAGGCGAGGTACTGGCAGAAGTGAAGCTGTGAGGACGGGACGTGAGTCGTGCTTGGGTAGCTCAGATGGTAGAGCACGTTCCCCCGAAAGGCAAAGGTCCTGAGTTCGAGTCTCGGTCCGGAACACAGTTTTAATGTGCCAGGAAGTTTCAGAAAAAATATTTATTGTACAAATATCTACACTGTTGAACTACTCTTCTACATAGCTTCCGAAATTTTGTGGGCACTTGTCATAGCGTGGCACAAGTTTTTGTATGCTTTCTTCATAGAAGGTTGCCGCCTGTGTATTCAACCATGTGGTAACATGTTCTTTCAGCTCGTCATCATCGTTGAAGTGTTGACCACCAAGGACAGATTTTAGGTGTGAGAAGAGATGAAAGTCGCTAGGAGCTTGTGCTTAATCTTCTCTTAAATTGGGTGAACCAGTTCATCAGTGAACACAGATGGGCGTCCACTTCGTACTTCATCGTACACTTGATCACGTCCTTCATTGAACAGTCTGACCTATCTTCTAACCATTGTATCACCAATAGCATTTTTTCCGTAAACCTCGCAGATTTGCCCATGAATTTCCTTTGGTTTAACTTTTATTGTATTTAGAAAACGAATCACAGATCTGATTTCACACGCAGCGGCATTTTAAATTACGGCTGACATTATAAAGAAGCACTACAAGGCAAACGTCGGCAGCAGCTATCTGAAAATGGCATACATGCCGTCTTCTTGAGGCGGAGTAACTGCTACGCATGCTCGGAACTGCGATCGTAGCGCTGCCGCGGATAAAAACAGAAACAGAACTTACTTTGTGGACGACCCTCGTGTTAGACTTCATTTTGTTCGGAACTGATACGTATCATTCCCCACGAACACAAATACACTCTAGTATTAGTTATGGCATGGAACGAAACACTCTCTCAGTGTCACTTATGGAACTTTTTGCCATGCCGGGAACACATATACTGTGTCACTTCATAAACATGGCTGGCTGGAGGATGGTATGGAAGTTGACGCCTTCCCATCACACGCAAGACATACTCTGTGGGTAACAAATCAGGGGACCGGGAAGGTCAGTCAAAGAGCTGTACATTTCCCGCAGTGTTTGTGGTGTGAACTGCAGAGTGCGCTGCTGGAGTACACCGTGGTCATGAACGGTATGATGACGCGATTTACCATTCTGGCGAGCGCTCAGCCTCCACTTTACAGTTACTAAATCAGTTCTTTTGCCATATCCAATAGCTCCCCACAACACGTTTCCAATGGTTGGAGAAGTGTGCATCTCGAGAACCGCTGGTTGCTGTGACTCTTCTGCAGGACTTCCACGCACACGTGTTGATCTGAGCGTCTCAGACAGATGCGAGACACATCGCGGAACACCACAAAATGCTTCTTAACGTCCCAGTGGACTCTGGCTCTAAAATATCCAAGTCTCTGTTGTATCGCGTCCCGGCACACTTTCCCTGCACCATTTGTTTTCCTTTTCGTTTTGGCTTCGCGTTATCTGCGTCGCGCAATCAAGACGTTAACGACAACATGGGTCAATCTTTATAGCAGAGATGAGAGGGATTATCCTTGGGTGGGATGGGCATTCGGTTACAACAGGTTGAGAATTTTCGTGGAATTGGCAAGACTGATTTGCTGAAGTAGCAAGCTATTACTTTTAGTCGGTTCGCCTACTGTTCTAACCAACACATTTGTTTACTAAGGTTTCAGACCAAAGCCTCTTAAGAGAATGTCAGATGCTTTCAATAATCAATAGGAAGGATCTTTATCAGAGACGAGTGTTTTCAGTGCTAATTACTTGCCACTTGATCTAAATCATAAATCACCAAAAGTTTGAAATAATTCACCATCACCAAAGTGTCGCCTGCCCTATTGTACAAGAGACAACTTTTTCCTTCTATTGAATGAAATTTCTCTGACTTAGTTCTCTGTTCAATGTTATTCCAGTGAATACTGAAAACTGCTACTTGGCTTACAGATGCCGTGTGTCCGCCAGTGTCTAGCACCGTCTTCTCTTAGTTAAAGTGTCTACTGTTCCATCATGAGCTGCTGCAGAACGCCACTGCGTTCCAGCTGCTCGCTCGGATTACTCGCTGAATCTTTCTACCTCCACTACTGTCGATAATCTGCCCCTCTCTGAGCCTCTTTCCGTTCCACATTGATTGGGTGTTCTACACTGATTCTGGGTGCACACGGCCCTTTTAAATATTTGTTGGGGACATTCCCTTGGAAGCTTTCTTCGATATGTGATCGTCATAATGTTTGACTGTCAGTCTAATTTCCATTCTAAATTCCCGTTACCTGCGTCGGAAGATTACCTCTGACACCTGTGACCTCTACCCTCGTCGCATTGGCGAAACGTCAAGAATTCAGGGGCGTGTTTGGTCAACCGCTGAGAAGCAAACATCTTTCGGTTGACTGGGGACTTCTTATCTCATCCTGTTTATCACTCACTGTTCCATGCGCCTGAAAGCCTGTGTCCACTTCCCGTTAGGGTCTAACTAACATACATTCCTGGAAATTGAAATAAGAACACCGTGAATTCATTGTCCCAGGATGGGGAAACTTTATTGACACATTCCTGGGGTCAGATACATCACATCATCACACTGACAGAACCACAGGCACATAGACACAGGCAACAGAGCATGCACAATGTCGGCACTTGTACAGTGTATATCCACCTTTGGCAGCAATGCAGGCTGCTATTCTCCCATGGAGACGATCGTAGAGATGCTGGATGTAGTCCTGTGGAACGGCTTGCCATGCCATTTCCACCTGGCGCCTCAGTTGGACCAGCGTTCGTGCTGGACGTGCAGACCGCGTGAGACGACGCTTCATCCAGTCCCAAACATGCTCAATGGGGGACAGATCCGGAGATCTTGCTGGCCAGGGTAGTTGACTTACACCTTCTAGAGCACGTTGGGTGGCACGGGATACATGCGGACGTGCATTGTCCTGTTGGAACAGCAAGTTCCCTTGCCGGTCTAGGAATGGTAGAACGATGGGTTCGATGACGGTTAGGATGTACCGTGCACTATTCAGTGTCCCCTCGACGATCACCAGTGGTGTACGGCCAGTGTAGGAGATCGCTCCCCACACCATGATGCCGGGTGTTGGCCCTGTGTGCCTCGGTCGTATGAAGTCCTGATTGTGGCGCTCACCTGCACGGCGCCAAACACGCATACGACCATCATTGGCACCAAGGCAGAAGCGACTCTCATCGCTGAAGACGACACGTCTCCATTCGTCCCTCCATTCACGCCTGTCGCGACACCACTGGAGGCGGGCTGCACGATGTTGGGGCGTGAGCGGAAGACGGCCTAACGGTGTGCGGGACCGTAGCCCAGCTTCATGGAGACGGTTGCGAATGGTCCTCGCCGATACCCCAGGAGCAACAGTGTCCCTAATTTGCTGGGAAGTGGCGGTGCGGTCCCCTACGGCACTGCGTAGGATCCTACGGTCTTGGCGTGCATCCGTGCGTCGCTGCGGTCCGGTCCCAGGTCGACGGGCACGTGCACCTTCCGCCGACCACTGGCGACAACATCGATGTGCTGTGGAGACCTCACGCCCCACGTGTTGAGCAATTCGGCGATACGTCAACCCGGCCTCCCGCATGCCCACTATACGCCCTCGCTCAAAGTCCGTCAACTGCACATGCGGTTCACGTCCACGCTGTCGCGGCATGCTACCAGTGTTAAAGACGGCGATGGAGCTCCGTATGCCACGGCAAACTGGCTGACACTGACGGCGGCGGTGCACAAATGCTGCGCAGCTAGCGCCATTCGACGGCCAACACCGCGGTTCCTGGTGTGTCCGCTGTGCCGTGCGTGTGATCATTGCTTGTACAGCCCTCTCGCAGTGTCCGGAGCAAGTATGGTGGGTCTGACACACCGGTGTCAATGTGTTCTTTTTTCCATTTCCAGGAGTGTATATTAAAATCAGTAACAGTTTCTAAGGTCATGACACTTGTTGTGGTACGGTGTCAGCGGTAAACGACGTACGGCAATTCGAAATTTTAATAAAGACTACAGAAAAACGTTTCTGACGAATCATGGTAACACTCTGCCTTTAAGATCTGCTGAAATTTGAGTTGTTGTCGTCCATCCGTTCATCAAGCCAGTCAAATAAATCTACAAAGTTCTCGTGTTGTAGTCCCTCTCTTTTCCTGCCGCACCAGTGTCTCGAGTCTGCCTCGTCAGCAGTCATTTCCACACTCGTTGCACTACAACCAGCTGAATCTACAGTCTGTCGCTATGATGTCCCATATCCGCTATGCCAATGGTTGCGCTTTTCTCCATGTCCGGATGATGGCGATAGGCTGCACCCGCACGTCCTCTGGCATGCTAAAAATTTGAAATAACTTTAGATACACCAAACAGCCATCATGCATTCAAATCATTCTTCATGCGTAAGAATGGCCTTTTCTTTACTGAAAATAAGCCGCGTGAGGACGAAATTTTACTAAATATACCTCACAGACATGGGAACATTGGAGTTCAGGTTTGATAGCTTTCGGTCAGTGTGCACATGGTGGGCACTTTAATTTTCAGTCAGCGTGTGTGTGTTTGTGTCCACCAAAGTGTACCAATTGACTGTACAGAAAATGGTTAAGTCAAAGACAATCTTAGACGAAGCAGTAAATTACAGAAGCGTTAACAACGAAGAATCTCGCCACAATTTTTACAGTAACGTAACGTCACACTAACAACTGTAAATCGACATAGGCAAAATGTGACAATTTTGAAGTATTTATTAGCTGTCATGAATGGAGTAATAAATCAAAAGAAAAGCGTATAATCGCGTTACAGTACCGGTGCGATAAATACGAGACTACTTCATTAAGTAAGTTACACATTATTAAACCAAGTCAAGTAACTTTTATTGAATACTGCACTATACTTCAAGGTGACTAAGACACATGAAACTATTTTTCAACATAGTTAACAAATCTCTTTGAACAACGGTCCGAACGCTCTACCAAAAGCTCAGTTTTTCGATGCTAGAAAACCGCTCTGGTTAAGAATCCGTTCGAGAACCGCTATGTGAACATCTTCGTCGCTGGGAAACCTCTTTCCTCCAAACGTTCTTTTAGCTTTCCGAAAAGATGTAAATCCCATGGTGCAACATCTAGACTTCCCCACCAGCCTCACCCACCTTTGTCAAGCTGTGGGCACCATTTCATTACGTCTATGTGCGACATTGTCAGAATTTCACAGGGAATCTATGTGAACTTTAGATGTTTTACCCACAAGAATCGTACTGTCCCGCATATATGACTGCATGAAGGCTGCAGGACACTACGAATACAAAATCTGGTTAGAGCGCCCGGTTTATCCAGACTGGTAGTCTGGCCGTTTTTCCATAGACTCGGCAAAGACTCGGCCTTCGTCTTACAGCAGCAGAAAACAAATACCAGCTAATTATTTATAGACTGGAGGACAGAAGACTAAATGAGTTGCTGCCATCTCGCTCAGCAGTCAACTGTGAAAACAGACCCTTTTACTCAGGAACTTTGATAGCCAACGCGATGCTCCATTAGGCGGGTGGAGATTGCAGATGAAATTTCTCACACCCCTACATTCAGACCCCATACTACCGGGTGGCTATAATTAATGTTCAGCTCCTCACAGAGGTCCAGTGTTGGCTGTAATTGTGTGGAACTGAAACTTCGTAGATGTCGTATCTCATAAATTCGGAACCGATTTACGCTGGAAAAAATTAGTTCCAGTTATGGTTACCAGGCGCAAATCTGACGCTGTGAATGAACGAAAGACGTATAGAAACAGGCCGTGGGCATGGAAGGTCAAACAAGTGAGAAACGCTGTTTACACATTTTTTTCAACATGAGCACCGGATACGTCGACGAGATGCTACCTCCGTGAAACGACATGATCAACAGATGCTCGCAGCAATTCCGATGGAATCTGAGCAACGTATACCTGTGTACTGGCCTTCAGATCAGACGTAGAAAATGGTTCAAATGGCTCTGAGCACTATGGGACTCAACTTCTGAGGTCATTAGTCCCCTAGAACGTAGAACTAGTTAAACCTAACGAACCTAAGGACATCACACACATCCATGCCCGAGGCAGGATTAGAACCTGCGACCGTAGCTGTCTCGCGGTTCCAGACTGTAGCGCCTAGAACCGCACGGCCACTTCGGCCGGCTCAGACGTAGACCGGACGTGTCCCTGGTTTACGCGCCCTTTCAGATACCCGCAGAGCCAAAAGTCACATGGATTCAGATCTGATGATCTTGCATGCCACGCGTCTGGAAAATCTATGGAGTAACAGGTTCGTGGAAGGTTGCGTTAAACAGGTTTTTCACTGGGCGAGCGACACGAGGTATTGCCCTGTCTTGCATGAAAACAGCGTTTCAACACAGTTGCTCTCTTGAAAAGAAGGATTCACGTGGTGTACAAAGAGGTCTCGACAAGGTGCATACACTACGGTGCACTTAATAGGCACTCTGGGTGTGTTCTGTTCAAAGAAGAAGGGACTGAGAATAAAAAAGTGCTTGTGGATCCACAGCACACAGTCACATACAGCGAGTGCAATGGCTCTTCGTGCACAATACACGGTTTAAAGGTGCCACAAATTCGGCATTTCTGTGCATTCACTGCATCCTGTAGTGTAAAATGTACCTCGTCCCTCCATGGAATATTGCCCGGCCACATCTCAACAACTTCGATCCGTGCCAGAAAACGGAGAGCAAATTCAGAACGTTGCTGCGGATCGTGAGGTTTCAGTTCCTGCGTCGTCTGGACCTTGTACAGGTACAAGTGTAATATAGTCACAAAACTTCCCGTACGCTTGACCATGGCATGGATAATATTGTCGTGACACTGCACTAACCTACCACTACATGGGCTACGTGCCGCAACAGCAACTTCATTCATACTTAACTTCCACCGGCATAGGTCGCCTTTCTCTTACAGGTCCAACACTACGCTCAACTGTGTTTTCAAATGTCATTATCATCTTCTGTAAAGCATTTAATGACATCGGCATCTCCTCAGACCTTTCAGTCGGTGATACTCTCTCCATACAGTACTGTAATTGCTGCCGTTCACGTAAAACAGTTCCACTAACAGTGCTCGGTCTCTCTTCTCGGTGGCCATACTGGACACGCACGTTATGGTTTGTCAAATGACAGCGTGGATGTCAGCCGTCATACAAACAGCGTACAGCACCAGAATTCCATCTGGTGGCCAAAATATCTACCACGTTTCGCTGCCGTATGATAATTACAGCCCATACTGGACAACCGTGAGTAACTGCACTTTAATTGTAACCGCCTGATACAATGTTAACGGTTTGCTCTCCACGATAGCATCAAATCTATTACCCGTAATGAACAGAATAAATACTAATAGAGAATAATGGTGCTCATTGCTTTGAAATTTTTGGGGATTAAACTCATGCCCAAGCCAGCATCTCAAAAAGCCATGTAGTGATGAAGTTTGTCGAAGTTGTCTCTGTTTATCACATTCCATTTTAAACTGAATTTTTCTTCTGTTGTATGGAGGTTCTAAACTACAATAACTCAATGAAATGTTCCACGAAAAAAGAGCCCATCTGTGCATAACCGAATTTTAGACGTGTCTTATAACAGGTTGAGTCACATCAGTTTTAGGCAAGTGGAAGAGCTCCGAGTGGCACGTATGTTTATGGTTGGCTAATGTTTTTAGCACTGGTATCAACGGAGATATTGAAGCAAGTATGTTTTCTTTAAATGGAGCCGTATACTTTTTATAACTGCATTCGGTAGATCTTGAGAAGGCAATTATAATGGTATAATGTTTGTTAATGTTGACGTTGAAACGGTGATCCCCCGTCCGTGTCTGCTCCGCTTACATATTTTTGTTACCGCGTCGCGTGGCCACAACGCTACCAGGTGGCATTCAGTGTCGCGGTGGGCAGTGGTCATAATGTTTTGGCTTATCAGTGTATATGCAACGCCGATACGTGTAGAAATTCTGCGTGTGCTTGTAAAAGGGTTATTCTCTACCAACTGAACAATGTCTTCTACTTCATCCCCACTCTCTTTATTCGGACGGCCAGATGAAATATGACTGTTAGCCACTGCCCCAGTCTCACGCTGTTTAATGAAAACACCATTAAACAATCTTGAATCTGGTACTTAGGAAATCTTCTTCCGTATTCTCTCCAAGCAGTTTCAAAATCTGCACGTAAATACCATATCGGCATACTCAGAATCTGTAAATACGTGCGGCATACATAGACGATATCGTAGAATTGGCCAACAAGTAACAACCACAGTTGTAAAATTCTAGCGTAATTTAAGTGGAAGTTCACAACTTAAACTTGAAAACAAGAATGACAGTCGATAAATAAACCTATAGTAACTAGAGTACCAACACACGAAATGAAAACTTATCTCTGTAGCCAGCTGTATATCTGAAACCAACAAAAACTGCACATGTGTTATACGAGATGTTTTACTAGACTTAGTCTGTATCATCACAGTCTAATATACTCATACAGTAAGTGGCAATTTCTAAGGAACAAGTTACACTTTCTAAGGAACTACTGCCAAATGTTAGGGAACAACCGACAAGTGCTACGGAATACTCGACCAGTGGCAGTAAAAGAATATGTAGAGAGCGGGATGTGTTAGTGGCGAAATGGAACAGACTTCTCGCTCCTAGGATGATCGCTGCAGAACGTGCAGCCGCTACCAGTACACGTGTCTCTGCCACAGCGGCTATTATAATGGTTCAAATGGCTCTGAGCACTATGGGACTTAACATCCATGGTCATCAGTTCCCTAGAACTTAGAACTACTTAAACCTAACTAACCTAAGGACGTTACACAACACCCAGTCATCACGAGGCAGAGAAAGGCTATTAAATCAGATTGATTTGTATGCTCAGAAGCATGTTAACTACATCCCACTTAAACCACGCCATTATCGAGAGAGATTTCGTTGGTGTCAGCAGCATTGGTCTAGACTGATTTTCTCCGACGAATGGCGCTTCACTGTG